>NC_143568.1:92534791-92844583 GCF_054136105.1 Typopeltis vanoorti | reverse complement strand
AGTACATAAATTCCATTTGTTTTGATCAGCTATGTGACTAAATTGTGACAGTATAATAAAAAATGGATGTGGTCAGTATTTCCAATAACCTGTTGATGTTATTCCAATAGTTATTACTTTTGTCTATGATACTTCTGGAAAGTAGACTTGTGCATTCCCTAGGATGACATCATGTTTCATTGAACATGATGTCAACCTAAAAATTTGAACATGTATCTGCTTTCTACTCTAAATCATCAGCTTGTGGTAGTTTGTTCAGCTGATGATTTAGCGTAGAAAGCAGATACACATTCAAATTTTCAAACTGTGCGCAAAGGGGGTCACATAGTAACACTCAATAGGATAAAAGGCTGCATTAATGTGATTGTGTTTGAAGGAAGCTCTTTTCATGAAGGAATAAAGTTGCAAACTTGGATTCTTGTAATGTCTCAAAGACATCATCTAGATGATTTCATATGGGTAAGAATTATTGGAAAGCTTGAAGACAGCTGCAGAATTACTGATATTGCCAGAGAGCTTGGAATTATACATAGCATTATATCCATGCTCTGGGTAGCATTTTGAACCAATGGAATATTGAAAGATTTTACCTTGATTCTATTATATTATATGTTAAAGATACAAAGAAATTATACACTTCGTTTTAATCCTTTATCCAAGGAAGAAAAACAATGTTTTGCACATGAAATATATTCATGTCTGAGCTACTTGTATATAGAGGCTAATGACTTCACGTCACTGGCCTAGTATGTATCCCATAATACAAAGCACACACCCTTTCAGACGTGTTAAATGCTATGCATAATAGGAAGGGCCACTACCCAGACCAGTTTCGACCTTTCTTGAGGTCCCCAGAGCCGGGAGATATACCAAGGTTGAATTAATGCAACAGTTACATATATATATATATATATCTCATTTACAAGTAGCCAAAAGATGGTAGATTTTATTCATAAAAATCTCTGGATGAGAGAAAGATGTTGAAAGTTTTTTTACCTTGGTTCTATTATATGTTAAAGATACGAAGAAATTATATACAGTCATTTCTCGACTTACATCCGTGATCCCATAAGGGAATAAATAACATTTGACTATACTTTCGAACAAGATGCAAGTGAATGTAAAGTAAAAAGGTTTCTATTTAGCAACAATAAATCATGCACAGTGGCAACAGTGCATTCAGCAGCAACCTCCCTCAGCAATCGGCATGTCTTCAACAGTTCCTCTGTTGATTTTGTGTTGAAGAAATAGATTATTTGTGTATTATCATTAAATATTTCGTGATATTTTGTGCAACATGCCCATTCAAAAAAAACCTAGTGAAGAATCGCAGAAAAAGAGGTGAGCAACTGATCTTGAAATGAAGTTGCAAGTTATAAAGCAACATGAAGCTGGTAAGCCTATCAATGTTGCACATGCCTTTGGATGGTCTCATTCTACAATGACGACCATTTTGAAAAATAAGGATAAAATCATAGAGGCTGTGAAAAGATCTGCTTCCATTAAATTGACGATAGTGACGAAGCAATGACAAGGTCCTATTACTGATATGGAAAAGCTACTTGCATCATGGATAGAGGACCTGAACCCTCACTATGACCATAACCGCTAAGGCAGTAAGTCTCTTCAACATGTTGAAGGAGAAAGCAGGGCCCGATTACAACTACGAATTCAACACTTCTTCCGGTTGGTTCATGAGATTCAAGCAGCATTTTGTGCTGCATAATGTGAAAATGTATGGTGAATCTGCAAGTCTCAATAAAGCTGGCAAGGATTTTTTTTGGAGAAATTGGATAAAATTATTACCTAGAAAAATTATTTGCCACAGCAAATAATTTTGCAAATAACTCCGATAATGCTTTCAGTTCATTATCAGAGCAATAAGAAGTTGTAGATGACTCAATAATTGTTTGCAGATGCCTTAATCAACTGTTATGCAAGTGAAATGGAAAGCTATTGTGTGAAATGTAGAATTTAAAATTTTTATTAATTCTAGATAATGCTCCATGTCATCTGTCTTATACCAGTGATCTTCACCATGTTCAAGGTCATGTTTCTCCCTCCAAACACTACTTCATTGATCCAACCGATGGATCAGGGAATTCTTGCAGTGTTTAAGGCTTATTATCTAGAGAACTTTTTCACAAGCCATTTCTGCCGCCGAAGGAAATGATCCGAGTCTCATGCAATTCTGGAAAGCATCATTCGATATTTATCATACTATTAAAAATATTGCTGTAGTTTGGAATGAAGTGATCTCTCAATGTATGAGTGGCATATGGATAAAGACACTAAAAAGGTTTGTGCACAATTTGGAAATTTTGAAAACATGAAGACCTTTGTAAATTGAGGAAGAAATAGGTGGGCCTAGCAAACAATCTAAATCTCAAAGTGAATGATGATGATGACATAATTTAACTCATAAAAAGTGCCCCAGAAAAGTTGACCAATGAAGAATTGGTCGAACTGGAGAAACTACGTGTGGCATAAAAGGAAGAACAAGAAAAGAAAAGGGAAAAGAAAAACAGAAATAGTTAAACAATTCATATTTAAAGGGTCTTGCAGAAAAGTTTTCTGCAGTTAGCGAAAGTTCTCAAAATGGCTGAAGACACGAACCCCAATGTTGAACGCTACTTATTAGTAGAAAGGAAAGTACATGATGCGTTGACTTGCTGTAAACAAATTTATGATGAAAAGAAGAGGAATAAGCAAAGTATATTGGACATCTTCATATATATATATATATATATATAAAAAGGTTACACCAGAAGAGCTGCAGCCTGGTCCTTCACATAGGGAAGGTAATGAAGATATGATTGTGCAAGAAGATTTGGGTAATTATTCTCCTGTTTTAATTTTTAAACCTTAAACTATACTGTGCAGTAACGCACAGTATAGTTTAAGGTTTAAAAATTAAAACGAGAGTATACATATTACACTTTAAGTCCCTAACCCCTATAACTCCGTTGATTTAATGTATTGACTTACGTCCTGCCAGATGGAATGAAACCCACATTTAAAGTCGAGGGATGACTGTACTTGGTTTTAGTCCTTTGCCCAAGGAAGCACAACAATGTTTTGCGTGTGAAATATATTCATGTCTCAGCAATTTCTTGGTATCTTTACCATATAATAGAACCAAACTTTCAACATTCCATTGGTTTGAAATGTTACTCAGAGCCTGGATATAACACAATGTAAGATTCTAGAAATTTGATGTAGTCTTGGATTCTAATCTTAGCAGATTTGTCTGTCAAAAGTAACAAAGTCATCAGGAACAGGGCTTGTTAAAATTTATTTCCAGTGCAGGATATTTCACATGGAAGAATATATTATACAGGAAAACAGCCACGGGTAGTCCTGTCTCACTGGCTTTGGCTAGTTACTTTATGGTAAACCATGTTTAAAATATGAATTACTACATCGACCATAAAAGTCTCATTGAAGACATTAACAAGCAAGATGTACTTAATTTATTTATTGACACTGCACTGCTTCAGATGAGCACAAAGAAAGAGCATGAATGTAAATTCTGAGGTGTGTTTTGATAGACTGTTCCAAATTCTCTCTAAAAAGTGAGAAGTGAAGGTTCCCATCTGGATGATAAAGGAAGACATCTGAAATTCAGTGATCATCTACTTCAAGAGTGAATTGGATACAATAATACTCTATTAATTTTTGCAATGAAATTTTGAAGTTCGGTGAGGAAGCCATGTCAAACTGCAAGAATGTCATCCACATACTTGTACCATAAGAAAAGTTTAGAAGAAATATTGTCTAATAGGTGTTGTTTGAATTGCTCCATGAAATACTTTTTTAGTGTTTGAAAAAGAGGACTACCCAGCTGTACCTTCAGTGTTCTGCCTCTAGCCCCTGCTGGAGTTTAATCTCTTACTTGTTACGTGAAAAAAGACAGTCTTCATGCTGTTTTTTTAAATAATTTTTTTTTTCTTTTGTAGAAGTTTAAAAATCATAACAGGCCTTTACAAATAGCATCAAAATTGATGTGCAATTAAAATACAAATCAAAATATCATAACAGGCCTTTACAAATAGCATCAAAATTGATATGCAATTAAAATACAAATCAAAATAATTAAACGAAAAAATTTAAGGATCATGCATAGGGTATGACAGATATGCTTGCTTACTCACCAGTGATGAGTAGCTGCATACACTGGCCAAACTAGAATATTTTATTATTCTTTATTATATTATATTTAATGTTTATTAATAATAATAAACAAATTCCAAACAAAATCTTTGTTAAAAAAAATTTTTTTAAATGCAATATCGCTAACCATTTTATGGAACTCGATTGATTTATTGGGACATATTGAGAAATGTGATTGGGAGGGGGGGGGTCTTTTTTTTTTTGTATGTATAGCAAGTAGGGTTCTGCATAATTTATTAAGCCCTGATCTTGTAGAATTTCTGAATTGTAAATTTAGAGATTTATGCTCCTTGATTTAATTTTTCAAGGTTTTTATTTATTTATTTTTTTATTTTATTTTATTTTTTTTTTTTGTGTGTGTGAATAATCCCATCCAAAAAAGGTTAAACTTAGAGGACATTAGTATTCTTGGGTAGACTGAGGTTTATTTAATATCAGAACCTTGCTCTTGAGATCAAACATTGCACAAACATTACAAGCCTCTAGGAGTGCTTCAGGACTAAGTAACTTAACTCACACACCAGCCAGCCACTGAAATTATTCATCCATCTAAAGATATATATATTTACTTCTAGTCTCTTTTAACAAGTCTATCCCATCCATTTTGCTTTATTTTTAAATAAAATCTGAATTACTCAGCCAGCAATATAATAGATGCAATGCATTTGTGTGTGTGTGGCTTTTATCTACTTGTTCTAAATTATATTAATCAATAATTTGTGTGTACAGACTGAATTTTCCTAATCACAGAGTACTGTGATTGGGAAAAAAAACTGCCTAAAAGTTCTTAACTCAAAAATAATTAATGACTTCTCATCAGTTAACTCCTTTTCAAAATGCCATTTTCTACAACACACACATATATATCGGGCAAATATTCTGGGTGTGCTTTGTGTGATTCCTAAAATTAAACACAATATATTAATGCTTCATGAAGAGGACACTTTTTGATGCATAAATAAAGTGTAAACAAAAAATACCTGCTCATGAATTATTCATAGAAAATTTATATTTTTATTCAGTATTGTGCTTTGTTAGAGTATTGTTTGTTTGTTATATGTATATACGTTGTAACTTTAATCAAATAAGCTCTTATGTGACATAGCTTTGCTGAATCCACTGTTGTGTGTGGAAAATAGTCTTTTCATCTTTGTACCTGAAAGTGACACCCAGTCAGAGTAACTACTCATCCAAATCACAATCCAATTGATCTGCTATTAAATTTGATCGAAAGCATACTGATTTTTATAAAGCTGCAATATTTTAGAAAATAACATGCACAGTAATCGCTTACTGGTTGCCATATGAATTTAAAGATAGATGTTTAATAGTGCAAAATTAGTTCAAAGAAAATGCCTCCTTCAGAAATATTCTGCATATAGTAGACCTTTCAAAAGCTATTTATAAATATAAAAGTTTTCTTTTGATAGAGCATTGGCTATCCAAACAAGTTAGCTTTTGAACTGAACTAGAAAAAGAGGTTCAAACATTGGTGAAAATGTAAATGTGTTTTCAACAATGTTTAGTCAATGCATTCTCATTTTTGCATTTCCTTCATTATCACTAACTTTCAAATGCTACATGCTGTCAATGATAAAGAAACACATGTCATATTTCAATCTGTGGTTTATTTGAGAAAGGGAATGAAATGCTCATGGGAAAAATAAGTTCCATGGATTAATTGCAGCATATTTTTGACAGAAGTAAATGTACTTTATCTTATAAGCTGCTGTTGAATAATCCTATATTGCTTTCAAGTTAAATCCCTATCTAAATCCAATTATTCCCGATTTTGTAAATACAGTATACGTCCATTCTATATAATAAATTAAAGGAGACCATTCACTTTGTAGTAATTCAGCTCTTTAATTATGATCAATAATAAATTCTAGTGAAAGCTACAGGTAGTTATCATAGTACTTTAAGTACCATATTATATGTGACTAATACCTTAATTCAAAAGTCTGCATTGCTTACTTAACATACATGAATAGAACAAAAGGAAAATATGTACACTGAAACATACCATGTTTAATAAGGAAGTTATAGTCTATTTTAATAAAACTGTGACAAAAAATAAAAAGCATGAATTTGTCACAAGTGGCTGCTATTAGTAATTATATATATAATACTCAAGAACATCTTCCTGCCATTTTGGTTCTCAGCAGATATTAGTCAGAATAACAATCTGAATTTATGTAAATTGATGCCACATATCATGCTGAACTACATTCCTGATGTATTTGGCAGGAAGGGGTGGGGGGGAATCTAAACTAAGCCTGATTACTTACATTTATTTATTCATTATTCTGCTTTTCTTTATAAATAATTTAATCATATTACCTGACTCAATGAAAAGAACTATATGACTTAATTTCAAATATAAAGTTTGTTTTGGGCTTCATTTTACACATAAAATTTAACTTTTTTGCTGTAATTTCTAAAACAAATATTACAATTGGATTTCTAATATAAAGTCATGCACTATTTGGGAATAAATTGATTCGAAAATACAATGATCATGTTAAACAGCAATTTTTCTACAAACATGACCAAAGTCTTTATTTATCACAGATAAACACTACTACAATATTTATCAAAAAAGACCGATCTCAACTGTTTTTACTATATGATAATTCTACAGTGAAAATACCTGAATATTTTAAAGTTTAATGCTTTAACAGCCGTCACACAAATCAAGAGTGCTTATACACAAATATGATATCTTCATCAGTTCCAAAGCTCTTCCTTGCTAATTCAAATGCTTCAAATGGCATGCTGCAAACTCCTGCAATAGCAAACAATTGGAAGCTTTAATCCATAAATACCTATCACACAAAAGAGACCAATCTCTAAAGGCAATATTTTGAAATTTAATATGACAGAATGGATTCACTTAGAAACAATTTACAGGATTTATGAATGATATTTAGTTCAAATTTCATTTGCAATATATGAACAATACTCACTGCAATGTTATACATGTATTAATATATTTACATATGAATAATATATATATTGTAGTTGGATAGGAGAATGACTATCTGATAAATATGAGTAAGGGGAATAGTATCCTGGAAGAGGAAAATCACTAATAGTGTACTGCACAATCTGTTTTAGAATCATTAATGTTTAACTTATATTAATGATAATAGGACAGGTTTAAGTGGGGACATGCAGTTTTTAGAGACTATAAAGATGGTGGTGGTGGGGGGGGGTATAAGAAATGAAACAGATGTTGCTGCTTGCCAGTAGGATTTGAATGTGAGCACAGATGAGTGGAATTAATAATACACCAGTTGCAAATTGTAAGGTTTTGAAATCTCAAAGGTAGGGTTGGGATACTGGGTATTCAACTGCAAGGTTGAATTTAAGGACAAACAGTTGGGGATAACATAGGATTATAGCAATGATGAGGACATTTACATGTAGATAGAAATAAAGTGATTATATTTTACTGTACAAAGCATTGATCAGATCACATGGACCACATTGCACCGATTTGATTACCTGGTTTTTAAGGAAATGAGTAAAAACAGTGTTAAGGCTAATAGCATACTGGGTATGAGGACAATTGAGAGAATGTCATCTGCAGTGTGTAAATAGAAGGGATGATGTACATTGGTGAAGAATGTGTACAAGAATATTCGTAGGGGCGAGACTGACCCAGAATAAGAGGCCATGTCTGGAAATTATATAAGGAGGGTGAGAGTTTTTTTTTTTTGCATGGAATGCATAGCTTCATCATTTTCTTCATTCGTGAGTTACATTTCATGGAGTCCTGGTAATAATAAAAGCAGCTTTGAATGTCTTCTTTTTGTTTAAGACCCATAATCTATAAAGTACAACTTTCATATGTTGTATAATCCTATCCTTAAAACATTTCTTAGAACTGAAAAATTTTCAATCTACCTTCATCCTCTTTTTTTTTTATATGCCTTTTAAACTATTATAAACTTCGAGAACCAATCAAAGGAACCATTATACTCAAATTTGACAAATTTTTATCTTGAATAACTGGAATAAAAAAACCTTAAATTTTAATCCAAAACTATCTTTTTGACTAAGCTATACAGATGACATATGGAAAGACAGTTTTGTAATCCTTTCTACATAAAAATTTTGCACCTTAGAAAAAAATTAATTTTGAAATAGGAGCAGTATCATTTTTGGATATTTTCAATAAATTGAAACATAGTTCCCTATATCACAAACAAAACTATTCACAGACTGCTGTAAACATCATGCTGCAAGAGCCCATAAAATTTGCTCCTCAGAAGAATCACAAATAATTAATTTCTCCACAGACTTCCTAGTCCTTATATAAAATGGTACTTCTGAACTTGTATCAAAGCTTCTACGGAAATTCTAGTTCACACTACCCTCAAACTAATTAATTGTATTTACCCCTATCTTCTCCTAAAGACAATTTCTCTCTTCATTATTACTAATGAAGAGTTTATCAAGTGATAAACTCTTCATTAGTAATAATGAAGAGTTTATCTTCATTATTACTAATGCTGAAGAGGAAGATCAGTTAAAAAAAATATATTTCTGAATGCTAGAGCTATATTAAGCCTCAACATGGAATTGACACTGGGAATATCCTTTGGAACAATACCAAATTACTGCATAACAGTATAAATATTCATAAGGCATATTCCGGTAGTTGGACCACTTTTTTTTCTTTTTTTTTTTAATTTTATTAAGCTAAAAACACAATAAAAAAAAATAAAACCCGACAAGTTTCGTAAGTCGTTTGACTTGCATCTTCAGGGGTAAAAGGTAACTTAAAGTTTAAAACACAAAAAAGAGAAATTATTTAAAAATAGTTCATACTATGTTGTAGCCATCTGACTGTTAAAAAAATTAAAAAATCAGAATGCAGATTCAAAGCAGTGCTAAGTTTAAACAATGCTAGATGATACCACGTCCTGTTGTTCACGTTCATAATGTCTGAGGTATATTTTTTTTATCAAAGCTGACCAAACTTGGTGTAGAATTAAGCCTTGGTTTTTATTGCATTGTGTTAGAATTCTAAGCATGTTTGCAGCTTCTTTAAATTTCCTTATGTAAGATATGTTTGTTTTCTGCCAGAGTACATTGTAGCAGTGGTATGGAAAGCTAGACCTGATTTGTGTTCTCTTCTGTTTTTTGCACATCCTTTTGGTGTTCGTTCATGCGTATTTCCCCAGATCTTCCTGTCTGTCCTACTTAGCAGATGCTGCAAGAACAATAAATTTTATAAACACCTGGTTTTTTTAAAGAATGATGTGGAGGTTTCGGGGGATATAGAAATCTTGAAATTTTTTCCAGCGGCAGAAAGGCTACTTTGATGTTATGTTTGTTTAATAATTTAGCCATCTTGTCTGTAACATTCTTGATATATGGAAGCATGATAGCGTTTTTGAAATCTTGTTTCTGTGAGATGCTTGTAGGAAGTGTGTGGAGGATTTTTTGGATAGTCTTGAGTTCATAACAATTTTTTTTGAGTATCTGTGTTAATATTCTAATTCTTCATTTCTCTGTTTTTCTGTGCTGGAAATATAAGCTTTGTCCCTCAGGGTTTTTATTAGACCTATTTTTTGCGAAGGGTGGTAGTGCGAGGCCGCATTAAGAAATCTTCCTGTGTTGGTGGGTTTTCTATATATTGAGAAAGAAAGTTTATTATCTTTTTCATTGACTTCTAATAGGATGTCAAGAAAAGGAAGCTCTTCTTATTCTAAAGTAAATTTTATATTCTTATGTAAATTATTCAGGTAATCTTTGAAAGCAATGAGTTCGTCTGTTGTTCCTGGCCATATGATGAAAACATTGTTTACATAGCATAGCCAAATTTTTGGTTTTTTATGATAATTGATTAAAGCATTATTTTCAAAATTTTCCATAAATAGGTTAGCTAAAGCCAGAGAGAGGGAAGAGCCCATAACCAATCCTCCTTTTTGTTCCCAAAATTTGTCTTGATACATGAAAAAAAGTATTATTTATACAACGTTTATGAAGATCTACAATGTCCGGAGGAAAAAGGTCTTCCAGGAGATTCACGGTTTTGTTTCTTGGAACATTTGTAAATAGGCTGATAACATCCAAACTTTCTAAGATGTCTGAAGGTCCAATGTAAATATCTTTTACCTTCTCAATAAAATGTGTACTGTTCATGATGAAAGAAGATGTTTTTCCTGTGTAAGGTAAAATCATGTTGGTGAGATGTTTTGCTAAATTAGAGGTCGGAGAGTCTCTTCCATCCACTATTGGTCTTAAGGGAATACTTATGTTATGTATTTTTGGTACACCATAAATTCTTGGAACTAATGGATGTTTTGAATGTAGAGTTTTTTTAAGTTCTTCAGTCCAATTAGGCATCTTTTTAATTAGATCTTTGGTTTTATTGTGAGCGTTATGTGGGATCGCTGTCTAAAGGTCTATAGGTATTAGAATCTTCAAGAAGAGTTTTCATTTTATTGTTATAATCTTCAGAGTTCAAAAAAACACTATCATGCTTCCATATATCAAGAATGTTACAGACAAGATGGCTAAATTACTAAACAAACATAACATCAAAGTAGCCTTTCTGCCGCTGGAAAAAATTTCAAGATTTCTATATCCCCCGAAACCTCCACATCATCCTTTAAAAAAACCAGGTGTTTATAAAATGTATTGTTCTTGCGGCATCTGCTAAGTAGGACAGACAGGAAGATCTGGGGAAATATGCATGAACGAACACCAAAAGGATGTGCAAAACAGAAGAGAACACAAATCAGGTCTAGCTTTCCATACCACTTCCACTGGCTACAATGTACTTTGGCAGAAAACAAACATGTCTTACATAGAAAAAAACTGTTACATAAGGAAATTTAAAGCAGCTGCAAACATGCTTAGAATTCCAACACAATGCAATAAAAACCAAGGCTTAATTCTACACCAAGTTTGGTCAGCTTTGATAAAAAAATATACCTCAGACATTATGAACGTGAACAACAGGATGTAGTATCATCCGGCATTGTTTAAACTTAGCATTGCTTTGAATCTGCATTCTGATTTTTTAATTTTTTTAACAGTCAGACGGCTACAACTGTATATTCTCGTAGACAGATTTATACGTTGGTTATGCATTATTAAAACACTTAAGGAATTAAACAATGTAGTTAAGAATATAAATTAAATTATACTTTAATAAATATTTCTGATATTTCGGCAACGCCACATTGCTATCTTCTAAAGGAACTTACAAAAAAAAAAGGCACGTGCACATAGATACTACAACACAGTAACTGGGAATAAAGTGATGAAGCTATTGTTCTCCTAAAATTCCTGATGGTGCCCTCTAGCAGGCTAAGTAGGTATTCTTGGCCGTTGGGCTGAAGGTCTGCTGATGTAAGCCTCCGAAATTTGGGGCAGTCGCATACAACCAAATTTGTTAGGGTTTGGAGAATTTCTTAGGGCTGAGGCTGATTCCATAAATAGTCTTTCGAATTTGTATTTGCTACGGTGTATTACTGTAGCTTTCTTCCACCGTATTCTGTGATGTGTATCCAGAGCATGGTCTGCAAGACCAGAATGGCTGTACTTGAGAAAACAGATGTAGTCCTTGTGTTCAGAAATTCTGATATTTGCTGTCCTGCCTGTTTAGCCAAAGTAAGACAGTTTACAACTGCAAGGGACCTGGTATACACCAGGTAGGTCTAGGGGAAGTGGTTGGTCTTTAGTGGAGCGGATAAGGAATGCCAATTTTCTGTAAGGTCTGTAACAGGAGGTCAGGTCATGTTTTTTTTAAGATTTTGGTTTTTGGATTTTGATTTCCGAGGTGCCTTGGATGTAGGGAATGGTGATGGATTTAGAGTAATCCTTGTTGTGGAGGGGGGGGAGAAGGGATCTGTGGTTTGTAGGTTCTAATATTTTTTGGATTTTTTTGGGGGTAGTCATTGGCTGAAAAAGTGCTGAAGATGCGATTTAGTTCAGTGTTTAGGGCCAAGTCGTTTGAACAGATTAGTTTAGCCCTGTTGTATAGTGTTTTCACCACTCCATATTGTCGAGGGAGGGGGGATTGTTGGTTAATGTATCTGCCTGTATGGGTGGGTTTTCTGTAAACTGAGAAAACCAAGGTTCCATTAGGCTCTTGAGTGACTAGTGTGTCTAGGAAAGGGAGGCTGTTGTTTTCCTCTTTTTCCAGGGTGAACCTGATTCAGATTAGTTTAGCCCTGTTGTATAGTGTTTTCACCACTCCATATTGTTGAGGGGGGGGGATTGTTGGTTAATGTATCTGCCTGTATGGGTGGGTTTTCTGTAAACTGAGAAAACCAAGGTTCCATTAGGCTCTTGAGTGACTAGTGTGTCTAGGAAAGGGAGGCTGTTGTTTTCCTCTTTTTCCAGGGTGAACCTGATTCTTGGGTGTTGGTTGTTTAAGTGTGTTAAGGAGAGAAGTGTTTCAGAGCCATGTGGCCAAATAGCGAACACATCATCAACGTAGTGAAGCCATATGGTTTCCCGCTAGAGGGCACCATCAGGACTTTTAGGAGAACAATAACTTCATCACTTCATTCCGAGTTACTGTGTTGTAGTGCCTATGTGCATGTGCCTTTTTTTTGTAAGTTCCTTTAGAAGATGGCAACGTGATGTTGCCGAAATATCGGAAATATTTATTAAAGTATAATTTAATTTATATTCTTAACTACGTTGTTCAATTCCTTAAGTGTTTTAATAATACAACTGTATAGTATGAACTATTTTTGAATAATTTCTCTTTTTTGTGTTTTAAACTTTAAGTTACCTTTTACCCCTGAAGATGTAAGTCAAACGACTTATGAAACTTGTTGGATTTTCTTTCTTTAGTGTGTTTTTAGCTTAATAAAAAAAAATGTGGTCCATCTACCGGAATATGCCTTATGAACTTCTAAACCACAGAAACTTCCACTTACAAGTATAAATATTTATTCAAAGGAGGTGCTGAAGCATTGGTCATGCCGCAATCATAACAACTGTCTTTCAATTCTGAAAGTTCGAGAAATTGCAACCTTTAACTGTAAGGAGGTTTTTTTTTTTTCTGTAATAAATTATGCTCAATAGTGTTTATCCTAGCAAGTTTATATATATCAAAAAATATTTCCAATGTCTAGTTGTATTCAAATTTTTATTATTGTTCTTTTATCCACAATGAAGATCTTTTACAATATGTAAAAAGAAATATCTATAAATGTATTAATAGTTATTATTATGGTATACATGTTTCAAATAACTATACATTGTTTATATTCTTCAGGATAGATATTAATGGTTCTTTGTGTGTGTGTGTCTCCAGCTAAGTTGTGGATAAAGGTTGCTGGTATGATACGTGGTTTAAGAGCAATGTGAAGATAAATACAGGGTGTCCCAAAATTTACGCAAGAAGTAATTTTGATAGAAAACACAGGTTTTTAATTAAAGATTGTAATTTCTTATTGATTCATAAAGTATACAGTATAGGATTATGCATGGAATAGCATATCGGGTAAATGGCCTCCACGGCTTTGCTGGCACATACGCACTCTTTTGTCGAAATTTTCCATGACCGTTTTGCATAAATGTGGCTGAATTTCATTGATACAGCGCTCAATTTCCTCCTTCAAGGCATGGGTGGTCATGGGCTTGTTGGTATAAACCTTAGACTTCAAAAAAAACCCAAAGAAAAAAGTCCAACAGTGTTAAGTCACATGATCTGGGCGGCCAATTCTGATCACCAAAACAGGAAATTACACGACCAGGAAATGACTCATGCAGTAATTGAATTGTTTCTCGGGCTGTATGGCATGTGGCACACTCTTGTTGAAACCACATGTCATCCATATCTTGCAATTTAGGCACAAAAAACTGGATTATCATGTCCCGATAGCGAGCACCATTAACTGTTATTGCCTTACCAGCCGCATTTTTGAAGAAGAATGGACCGATGATGCCTCCAGCCCAAAATCCGCACCAAACAGTGACACGTTGTGGATGCATTTGTTTCTCAACCATGGTGGATTTTCTGAACCCCAAATGCGACAAT
This sequence comes from Typopeltis vanoorti, assembly GCF_054136105.1. Lineage (NCBI taxonomy): Eukaryota > Metazoa > Arthropoda > Arachnida > Uropygi > Thelyphonidae > Typopeltis > Typopeltis vanoorti. The sequence continues at coordinate 92,830,389 of NC_143568.1, read as the reverse complement.
TTTGTCGATTAACGAAGCCATCAAGATGAAAATGAGCCTCATCGCTGAAGATGATTTTGTTCGAAAAATAAGCATCCACTTGTTGTTGTTCCATAATCCATTCAACGAACTCTCTTCGCTGTGTGTGGTCAGTAGACTTCAGTTCTTGAGTCAATTGAACTTTGTAAGCATAAAGATGCAAATCTTTTGTGAGAATACGCTGTAGAGAGCTTCGCGAAATGCCCAATTCAAGACCACGATGCCAAATTGATGTTCCTGGACTCTCAGCAACACTCTCACGAACTGCTTCGATGTTTTCTGTTGAATGACTTGTTGAAGGACGGCCAGAGTGTACAAGATTACTAATTGATCCAGTGTCCTTGAATTTTTTAATTAATCTTTTCACAGTTGATGAAGTTAAATCACTATTCCGACCATATTTTGTACGAAAATTGCGAACTGTAGCTGCCAAACCTTCATTCTTTTTAAAATATTGCTCAACAATGAAAATGCGTTGTTCTTTTGTGTAACGCTCCATTTTTAATAACCCTGAATTGTCAGCTGTCACGCCGTCTTTTTTTTCTAGTTGGCAACACTTTACTGCACAAATGGCGCTAAATTTAAATCTTGCGTGAATTTTGGGACACCCTGTATTTAGCACTTTGGCTATCGTTTCAGATACAACATGAGAACAGTTTTGTTTGTATCATATCTTGTACATAAAAAGAAGGAAGAGGCATGTATTTAATCTATTTTACATGGGGTTGTAATAATTGGTTGATAAAAAAAAGCATGACATAAGAGTTCTGATGAATGATGACTGTCACTGAAAAAATAGCCTATAGGTCAGTATTTTAAGAACATTGCATTGGCTTTGCAATAGTGTGACTATTTATATATCTGCTGGTGTGTCTTAATTTTCTATAAGTGAGAAAAAAAAAAGGTAATGAACCATTTGCAAGATATATGACTAACATGCTTAGGAAAGGCAGAAGTTTAATATGTTTAATTGTGGCCATTTAAATGCATCTAAAAATGAATTTTAATATGTCTGGGTCATGGGACCAAATAACATCATCCATATTAGGTAGCCAGACTGAAGATATAGCTGATTGTGACAAGATCTTTACTCTAAAAGCATTCCATGTAGAAAATGGAGAAATTAATTATTTTACTTAGAAAGATTATGAACATGTCTGATTATTATTATTTTAATGGTAATCCCATAAATGACATTGTTCAGCCTATCATACATTATGTTAAAGATACCAAGCAATTTTAAACCTGGTTTTACTCCATTTTTCCCAAGTAAGCAAACAGACAAAATGTCAAGTTTGCGCCTGCAATTTATGCAAGACTAGCTGATCCTACAGGTAGTGCAAGACCAAGGCAACTCGTGGTAAAGGTGGAGCAAGCTCTGATCACTAATCTTAATATTTACCCTTAATGCCAAAACACATCTCCAAGAAGGGGATGTATGATGTTTTGTTGCAGGCGCAAACTTGACATTTTGTCTGTTTGCTTACTTGGGAAAAATGGAGTAAAACCAGGTTTAAAAGTGCTTGGTATCTTTAACATAACTATACCCAAGTTAAAAATACTTTCTACTATCATACATTAGTATTGTGGATAGGTTGACACTGGATATGAAGACCTGTCGATAAGTATCTTCCTCATTTTTAAGTCATGTAGGAAAAGTTGTATCATTTCTAGTACAAAATAAATGAAAAGAATTATAAAAACAGAAAAAACTCATGTAAAAACTTTATTAACGTCATCCACCTAGATTGTACAATCTTCCCAAAGTTCATAAACCAGATATTCCATTAAGACCAGTCATAGACTGAATAGGATGTCCCACTTACAAGATTTATAAATTTTTATCTAATTTACTTACTACTTAAACTAGAATAACTGCTACTTATATAAAAAAAAGGCTTTGGATTTTAAAAATAAAATTTCTGATCTTCATCTAGATCAGGGGTTGCCAAACTTCTTTGACCCTCGACCTCTTCAAGAGTTTCTTGACTTTTTTTATCGACCCCCTCTATTTTACTATTATGTAATTATAATAGGACAAGCAAAAAAGATGCTTATGTGAGTTTTTAGATTGTTTATTTTATAGTTACAGTGTTTATTGTATGTATAATATAGTATATATTATTATATTGGCTTGACGTCTTCTTAACATTACATATTTGATAGGATGGACAATTTACTAGCGTTGTCAATGTGAAGGGTGTGCTTCGTTGCCAGGCGGGAACCACCGGCATCTGTTTATTGATAAATACGTTATTTTAGCCTACTTGATTGGCTTCCGTAACTATTTTTCATGACTTTTCTCCATCTCACAGGTCCTATTCATGTCACTGTTCCCACGATTCACTCTTAATTATGTTGTCATTCAGGATGGAGGTAATCCAAGTTAACTGAATTAAATATTACCCGTAGATTGATGTCTTATATTTTTCTATCGACCCCTAACAATATTATATCAACCACTTTGGCGACCACTGATCTAGATGCTTCAGATATTAGTTTAGATTACATGTATCCTTGTTTACTAATATTCCTTTATTTGACCCAAATGAATTACTTCAAAAATTTCCTTCAGCTATTGTTAAACTATTCGATTTTGTAATACATTCTGGTTATTTTTCCTTTAAAAACAAATTGAAAGAACAGCCATGGGTTCTTCCTTCAATTTCTCCTACTATTGCCAACTTCTTCATGGGACACTTTGAACAGCATTTAACCTACATACTGGTACAGATATGTGGATGATATTTTTGCAATGGCTCTTCCTCTGAGCTACAGCAGTTTCTCTCTAAATTAAATGCACTTCATCCTTGAATCCAGTTCACCTTAGAAGAAGTAAATAAACAATTAGTCATTTTAGATCTTCTAATTCATGTCAACCAATTTTCAGTTTTTTGGAAGAAGACTCATGCAGGCTGTTATATCCATGCTGAATCTTATTACCATCCTAGTCAAAAGGCTGGAATCATTAATACTTTAGTACATTGTGTCCATTCTTTATGTTCTTCAAGTTATCTCTTCTACCCAAGAAGTACAATTTTGCTTTCTTCAAACTGATTGAGTCTTCCCCTGTCCATTGTGGGTTTCAGAAAAACCCACAATGGACTATTTGAATTTATTCTGTTCATTTTCTATTGGTGATAATTTTCCTGGGTTCTGCAAGGTGCAGATATTCACTGTTGCCAAATATAGGAGTCTGTTTCAAAGACCACACAGCAAATATCACAATTGGTCTCTTTGGGTTGAGGCAGTTATGTCAGCTTCAATAAAATACTAGCCAGTCTATAAGTCTTAATACATTACTCCTTTGCTATATCTACCTACAATTTAGGTAAGGCAGTAACCCAAGGTGAGAAACAATACATCAGATTCGCATTTCCTCAAATCTAGATGTTATGCTTATACTGGTAATGCTTGGTTGTCAAAGCTCCCTTTTGAAGGCAGGATTAACATGTGACTGACAAAGGATATATATACATACGCACACACACACTGTGTATTATCAGTCTATTAAGAACCCATTAAAAACTTTATGTATATAAATTACTTTTTTAAAAAATCATATGTTTCAGCTAGATAACACAGTATAAACTATGTTATGTTTCAGTCTCTAGAATAAACATGCTAACATCTAGATGATAACTATTGTTTACATGCAAGTATATCGCTTCACTTTTGAATGTATACTCTTTTACTCTGATTCTATATGAGACATGATAAAATATTTGTGCAGAAATATATTTAATTATTAAACTAATTTCTATTTTCATTTTACATATAACTTATGCAAGTATGCTTTTTGTGATCCAAATTCTATAAAGTCTGTGGCTGTGATTATCAAAATCCAAAGATACACAACTTTCTCATTTTTTCTCTTGAAATTTTATAATTCACTGACTTGGTTGGCTACCCTGAGAACAAACAGTCTTTGCTAAATGAGGATTTTATACAGATTTACACAATACTATACCTTTAGTGACCAACTGTAGGATTACGGTCATTAAAGGCAGCCAAACGGTATTATAGGACTAGCCAGATCAAGTGATGAATATTATGTAAATTACTTCAAAATATAGTAGTGGATATATATATAAATTAATGGATGCAAAATAATATGTGAAGTATAAGGATGGATTCCTAAATATTTCAAAAATATACAGATGCATTTTCTAATCTTTAGACAGCAATGAGTCCAGTATCTACTGCACTGCCTTCTTTTTCTTATGCAAACATTTTAAGGTATTTAACACACAGCTTCACTCAAAGGCCTGTGTAGGTCAGTGGATGTAACCCATCCTCTACACTAGGCTGCCTAAAGATAGACTTAAGTTCAAGTCTAGTTGCGACTGGAGGAATTTTTTCTAAGCTTTTCTTCAACTGTTCCTGAGTCAGTCAATCTCTGTCATGGGCAAACAGGTTTTTTCCTCCTGGAAATGGGTTTTTCATCCCATAAACTCAAGAAAATCAACCATAGAAACCACCTTATTTCAGACAATAACACACCCTGTTAGGATTAGGTACCAAGAGATGGCAGCACTTGTCTCTTCACTGGTTGCTGCTTATAATTAGCAATAGTCAGGGGTAAGCTATCACTGATTGGCTACTGGTGGAGATTAAACTGCCCACTCAGTCTCCAAAAGCTAGATAGGGTTAAAAGGTCTTACCTATTCCCTATAAGGGAATAAAAGGAGTTAGTTGGTTATTATAGCTTCACTCAAAATCTAGATAATTTTCTGATAAAATTTTTAGTGAATGGAACACCTGACTGAGATGATTGGGTAATATCTATGTTGTTAAAATTCTCTTCCTTGATGTATATTCTTGATCTGTTAATTCTTGTAATTCCTTGATAAGGAGGTCATTGTAGCTATCTAATAATGCCCGAATGTCTGGAGCATCTTCAATCAAATTTAGTTAATGCATCATATTTACAAGCTCATTCCTAACAGCATCACTCTTGAATTGTAATCCAGACCTACCTACCTACTGGGCCATACTTTTTTTTTTTCCCAAACAGTGCTAAAGCAGTGTTGCTATACTTCCATCCATGCTTTTCAACATGTAATAACTTTTAGAAAAAAATTTAATCAACATTTGATTGCCATTAAAAAGAATTATAAATTTTGGGCAATTATGCCATAACAAGGTATTGTTTTCAGAAGTAACAAAGTGAGGTATATCTGCATCATGCTGGTCTTTGAAACCATTTTGTTCCATTCACTTCAGTTTTCAAGACAGTGATTGTTACTTACTTCAGTGGTATCCTGTCTTGGGCATCCTACAAATGATTTTGCTTTTTTTTTTTTTTTTTTTGTTTAATTTTTCCTTTGAAAATTTAATTCACAGACAGTACTCATCCTGGATTAAATACTGAAATATATAAATTATTAACTGTAAAGAATGGATTGGCAAGATGCTTAAAAAAAACTGAAGCAGCTACTTACTGTCCACAACAGATGGATTCCTATATATAAATTTTCTCTTTGGCAGATCATATCCACATAAAACTATGTAGTGCCCTAATAGAACAACCAGATACCACTTTACTTACAAATTAATTATTTTAGAAGAACAAATAATGAAAGTGATTACTTCAAATAAATTTAAGATTAAAAAAAAAAAGTATTATACATTTTATAGGAAGTATTTCTAAAGAATCTTTCTTTTATTTATACTTTTCAAAATATAAACCACGTTGATCTGAGTGAAATATATATTTTATCACTAAAAGAATAATGTACAAAAGAAATTGCATTAGATTACTATAAATGTTATTATAGTAAATTCATCCACCCTAAATTCATCCAGAATCTTTATAACTCAATTCTCCATGCAAAAACTGAAGGCTCATACTCTTACTTGAAGCACCTTAATGGTTTCCAGAGATAGTTTCTTGTTCATATTTTTATTCCTTTCATCCTTTGAAACATCCTTCTTATATCTAGCTAGTAAGCTCTTCTCAATAACTTATGTCTTGTTCATATCATCCCTTGTCTTCTCACATACCAAGATCTGCAATTACTCCCCCCCAATCTGTCCACAAACCTATATTTCACAGCCTTAGAATATCTTACATGCCTCGGCACACTTTTCTAAGCTTACCACAATTATGAAAACTAAATAACCAAATCTGTGCAAAGCAGTCCCTTTTATTGATTCAAGTGTAACATGAGAAACTGAATTTCTGGATTGTCTTTATCACCCTATCCTCACTCTACTATCTGCTCAAAGATCCCTGATCCCTTACTATAAGAAGCAGAAGAGGCAAATGTTGAGATGAATGAACAATATCATCTTTTAAGTGGCACTTCTGATATTAAAAACATGAATGTGTAGACACAAGAAATATTTAGTAATATTCTAATGTACATAACTAAATGGTTCAATCTGAAGTTTACATAGTTGTTTACATAGCAGTTAGAATTGAAGGAAGTACAGGAAGATGGTTTTATATTAAATCTGGTGCAGACAAGGATTTACATTATCCCCTCTGTTATTTATTATCTATATGGATCACATTATGAAGGAAAGTGGTATTAAACCCGATATCAAAATTGGAGATGTTAATCTCAGCTCTTTACTCTACGCAGATGATGTTATACTTCTAAATAAATCTTCTACAAGTCTGCAAGATTCCCTGACTAAATTGAATAACTCTTGTAACAGATTTAGTATGATGGTTAGCAATAACAGGACAAAGACAATAAAAATAGGCAGAAGCATTGAAAATATCACGAGTAAAACATTTCAGCTACTTAGGCACGATTTTTAGTGAAGATGGTAAATTAAACATGAAAATAGACAACAGAATCATCAAAGCTGGAATGGTAGGAAGTCAACTGAATAAATTTATATGGAATAAGAGAAATTAGTCAAAACACTAAATTAGCTGTATACAAGAATTATAAACATGTTAACATAAGAATATTTTAATATTTGCTAAATATTTCAGTGTGAAACTAATAGACTATCCTCAGTGGCTTGATAGGAACAGTTTTTACAGAGATAGTCTGTTAGTTTCAGACTGAAATATTTGGCAAACATTAAAATATTTTGTGTTAACGTGTTTTTAATTCTTAATTTAATGTCACAAGTGTCTCTCAAGAATAGCTGTATACTAGATAGTCTTCAAACCAATTTTAACCTATGGATCTGAGAGCTGGGTTAGAAATAAAACACTTGACCAAAGGCTAGAGACTATCAGTGGCAATGTCATATTAAAAACGAGGATATTAGGAAAGAAGTTAATATTGTTAGCATCCAGGAATGTGTCAGCAGAGCTAATCTCAGGCTCACTTAAACAGAATGGAAGAGGAAAGATTAGCAAAACAAGTGTTCTTTGACAGGTTGGCAGGAAAAAGACTCACAGGAAGACCAAGATATAGACCAAGACTCAAAAAAACTGCTTGCAAAAAAAATAGTTATAAAACAAACAAATATCGCATTAGATTCATTAATTTAAAAAATAATAATAAAATAAGTGAATATTTTTGTAAACAAGATTCATGGAGCCCTACAATTTCAATTGTGGAGCCTTGTGGCTCTGCAGAGGCAGCTTTAGGAAACCCTGATGTGACATATCAGTATGAACAGAGAACCACAAGAAATTTGAATAAAAGAAACAGTAGAATGCATGCATTATATTATAATCCATGTATATACACACACACACATACAGTGTTCATTGGTTAAAAATAAAATTAGATGATTTGAGTAAAAATTAAACTTATGAATAGAAATTTATTTAATACAGTTAAGGATAACACTTTCCCACATTTTAGGAACTTTAATACAATTGAGGCTAGTCAATGAAGTAAGGCTTTAGCACTTTCTTTGTATAAAACATTCATGTTTATTATACATGGATCTATGTAAGAGTTGGGTGTTTTCCCACTGGATCCCATGGCTACTGTTTTTAATTCATGTTCTGCTGGCCCAAATTTCCAACGTTTGATGAGCTGGGTGTGCTCTTGATGTTCAGAAATATGTTTATTGCCTAATGTTCCTGTTTGTCTGAAGTCAAAAAGTTGTTCAAACATTCTACTTGGTATATGCCAGGTAGCATCATTAGTGGGAGTTTGTCTTGTGGAGAAAGTAACAGATTATAAATTTGGTGCATGGATTTGTAGGTAGTGATGAGTTTATATTTTGTCATAATTTTTACCACTCATTCAGAGATACCTTTTAATATATGGTTATAGGAGTTCTGTGGACTTCTTATCTTGGTTTACTGTATAGGTATAGGAGAGTGTTAATTATTTTCTGTTATTCTTGGGTTGTATCCATTTAGTAAAGCTGTTTGATAGTTTCCAGTTCTAGTTCAAGAAATTCTTCAGAAGAACAAATTTTGTGTGCTCTAAACGCCAAGGATTTTATAATACCGTATATTTGAGATGGATGATGAGCTGATGTATTGTAGATATAGCGTCCTGTAAAAGTTGTTTTTCGGCATACAGAAATGGAAATTAATCAATTGTAATTTTGTTAGATGTGTACATCTAGAAAGGAAATTCCTTTTGATTATTCTTTTTCTACTATGAACTTAATATGAGGATGTAGGCTGTTGATTTTATGTAGAAATGAATGGAGTTCATGTTCTGTGAGACTTCAAATGGCAAGGACGTCATCTACATACCAGGCAAATTGATGGTTTTGGGTGCTCAAGATGAAAGTCGGCTGGGTTAGGTAATAGTGGCCTAACTGCCACTGCCATTCTTTCTGCTTGTTTGTACAGTTTAGCCTTCCACGTGAAGTAACTGGATGTGATTGCAAATATGAATAAATTCCACAATGTCTGATGGAAATTTTTGGTTTAGAAATTCTGTTGTCTCAGTACGAGGGATATTCATGAATAGAGAGACGATGTCAAAGCTCACCACGTGTCTCTAGATGCCAATTTTTTTGTCTTTTATCATCATCAAATTCCTGCCATGTACCCTCAAGGGGTGTACAGGATATGGCAGTACTACATGAAAAAAATTACATCATTACTAACTTCCTATCTACAATTTTCCTCCAAATCAGTCCGTTACTTGTCAAGACTCCAACGTTATCAGATCTTATATTTCTATCGTCTAAGGCACTTTGTACCGTATCAATCCACCAACATCTTGGTCTTCCTCTGGGTCGTTTTGCTGCCAACCTGGCAGAGAACACTTGTTTTGCTAATCTTTCTTCGCCCATACCACCTGAGATTAGCTCTGCTAACGCATTCCTGGATGTTGACAATGTCAAATTCTTTCCTAATATCCTCTTTTTTAATATGATATTGCCATTGATGCCATCTGTTCATGCCTATAATCTTTCTCAGGACTCTCACATCTGCGGTCTCTAGTCTTTGGTCAAGTGTTTTACTTCTCACCCAACACTCAGATCCATAAGTTAAAACTGGTTTGAACTGTCTTGTATACAGCTAATTTAATGTTCCGACTAATTTCTCTCTTATTCCATATGAATTTATTCAATTGACTTCCTACCATACCAGCTTTGCTGATTCTGTTGTCTATTTCTATATTTAATTTACCATCTTCAGTAAAAATCGTGCCTAAGTAGCTGAAATGTTTCACTTGTTCCACAGGTTCTCCATTCACAACACAGTTGACATTTTCAATGATTCTGCCTATTTTCATTGTCTTTGTCTTTTTATTGCTGACCTTCATACCATATCTATTACAACAGCTATTCAATTTAGTCAGAGAAGCTTGCAGACTTGTAGCGGATTTATTTAGAAGTATAACATCATCCGCATAAAGCAAAGAGCTGACATTAACATCTCCAATTCTGAAATCATGTTTAATACCACTTTCCTTCATAATGTGATCCATATAGATAATGAATAACAGAGGGGATAATGTACATCCTTGTCTCACACCAGATTTAACGTTAAACCATCTTCCTGTACTTCAATTCTAACTGCTGACTTACAACTCAAATAAAGACTAAGTATTGCTTGATATAATGCCCCATTGACACCATATAACTGTAGCATATTGAATAGCTTCTCTCTTGGCACCTTGTCATATGCCTTTTCCAAATCGACAAAACTTAAATACAGATCTTTGTTATATTCCCATGCTTTCTCAACTATTTGTCATAAAGTGAAGATCTGATCCTGACAGCCTCTATTTGGCCTGAATCCAGCTTTTCTTCCACAATTCTTATCAACCGTTTCTCAAATATACTTGCATAGATCTTCCCAGGAACACTCAGTAGGGAAATACCTCTGTAATTCTCACATTCAGTTTTATTTCCCTTTTTATACAGGGTGTTCGGGATAAATTTGACAGTTTCGTAAGGAAAAAGAAAATCTTCTTTGTATCTATTAAATTTAATGAATTGACAAAAAAACATTACAGGCAGAGTTAATTACAATACTATCAACAAGATTTACTCAAAATAACCACCATTAGCATCGATCACAGCTTCAATTCTGCTTCGGAACCTCGAACAAGCTGATGCTACAGTCTCCCTGGGAAGGGCCGCAAAAACTGTTTTAATTTTATCCATTAACTGGGCTTTTGTATTACTGGAAGTGTGATTGGTGTCTTTTTCAACTGCGCCCCATACAAAATAATCCATGGGGTTAAGGTCTGGGGAGTTTGGAGGCCAAACATTTGGACTGGTGAAGTCGTAGAAATTTTCAGACAACCATTTTTGACTTTTCCCAGAGGTGTGGCAAGGGGCCGAATCCTGCTGCCATACATACGGCCTACCATTGGCTACCCTTGTTATCCAGGGCTTGACTACAGTTAGCAACTCCACGAACAAAGCCCGAATTCCAATGCCAGGGTTCTTCAACACCTGTTCCTGCAGATTTGCGAGGAATTCTGCTGTACGAACGCAATCAGATCGTCTGCTAGGGATCTTTCTTCTTGCTACATCCTCGTAGTCACCATTGCAAGTCTCTAGTTCATGCCCGATTGTTTTTACTGTATTCAGGGAGCATTCGGCAGCAGTCGTAATATCCTTATTTTGATGGCGGGCACGAATCATCATGATACAAGTTATTCTCTTCCATGATTCAGGTGGGTTCCAGCTATCCATCCTTTCTGACATCTTGTATATGAATGAAGAAGGGTCCAAACTTTTAAATGAAGAGAAGTGTGTGTTAATACATGTAACTTACGGAAAAATATAATTAATTATAAATATGTCAAATTTATCCCGAACACCCTGTATATGGGTACTATTAGAGCTCTACTCCAATCATCGGGAATTCGTCCCTCTGTCCAGGCTTTCTGAACTATGCAGTGCAGCCACTGTAAGACTCTTATATCACCATACTTCAACATTTCTGGTCGAATCTCATCTACCCCTGCTGCCTTTCCACATTTCAAGCCTTTGATGGCTTTTTCTACTTCAAGTATGGATATGTATTCCTGACTGCATGCCTGGTCAGTGTTTTTTTACCACTGCTTGTTTCATTTAGCAGTTTTTCAAAGTAATTACTCCATACTTCAAGGATATCTTTTTCTCCCATTTTCATGTCACCTTTATCATCTCTAATTCCTTTTACAGCACTCTTTCCTGCATTCCTAAGCTTCTTCAACAACCTCCAGAATATTTTGCCACCTTCTTGATATTTATTTTCTATATTCTTGCCAAACTCCTCCCATGACTTTTGTTTAGCTAGTTTTACACAGTGTTTAGCATTCTTGCATTTGTCTCTGTATTCTCTAAGAGCACAAGCTGACTTATTTGACAGGAACTTTTGATATGCTTTCTTCTTTTCCCTCACTGCCTCTTTAACTTCCTGTGTCCACCAGGGAGTTCTGATTTTTTTATCCTTGCAGATACCCTCACCACATGCCTCTCTGGCTGAATCAATGTTTTTTTCAGAGTTTGCACTGAGTCTCCAAGGTTTGATTCCTGTTCTCAAACCCTTTCATTTTTTCTTCAATAATCTTTGTGTATTTTAGTCTACAGTTCACATCTGAGAGCTGCTCAACTTTTATTCGCTTTAAAACTTTCTTACATATCATTCTTTTCAATATGAAATTCAATTTTATCCTGACTAAATATTAGACTAAATAGTGATCGCTTCCAATTTCAAATCCTCTGTACACTCTGGTGTCCTGCACCAGGGAGAAAACATCACTATCAACAATAACATAGTCAATGAGACTTTTCTTATTCCTTGCCTCTTCTCTCCATGTGAATTTGTGAACATTTTTATGTTGGAATATGGTGTTAGTAATAACCAGTCCATGTCCTGAGCAGAAATCCAACAGATATTTGCCATTATTATTAGCTTTGCTCTTTTCTCCAAATTTTCCCAAAATATTTTTGTATGTCTCACAATCATTTCCTATTCTGCTATTTAGAACCCGAACAAGGACCAACTTTTCCTTTTTCATTGTGTCAGTTGCTTTTTCTAAAGCCTTAAAAAATTTCTCCACTTCTACCTTAGTAGAACCTTCTGTGGGACCATAGGCACAAATAAGTCTCATTGTCCAGTTCCCCATTCTCATATTTGCCCACGTTACTCTACTTGAGACTGGCTGCCATTCAAGAAGATTAGCCTCGTATTTTGTGTTGAATACTATGGCTACTCCTTCTTTTCCTTGATTGTCATTGCCTGAATATAACATTTTGTATTTATTGCTCAGAAAGATCTCACCAGTTTTTGTCTTTTTTGTTTCAGTCACCCCTATTATGTCGATCTGATACTTATCTAATTCCTCAGCTAGCTCCATTTCTTTGCCATTCAGGCTTCTTATGTTGATAGTACCGATCTTTAACTCTGGTGATGTTGAGTTGGGGTTTGTTTTCAGTTTTGTTCCAGTAGCTGACTTTTTGCTGTTCGCCCTGGTTCCCTGGCGAAAACAACGGGGGCCTTGTTTAACCAGGCAACGCCCCAGCCGGCATGAAATTTTTTCATGTTGTACCATAATTTTTTATTTTGGTTTAACCAATAAGAATACAATTTGGTCGGCTAAATCCCAAATTGCCAGCCCATCCTCGTTCGTTCAGTCTCCAAGTAGATACTCAACAGGGTGCACCACGAGCAGGTGAGGATTGGACATTAGGTCAGAAGCCCTGGTCGGTTCTCCGCATCCCTTTAAAGGCTATGTGGAGATCTCCTCTCAGTTATACAGCTTTGACCCTTAAGCACCCCTTTGTCTTTTATTCTTGCAAGAAATTCTGTAAATTTTTTTTTTTTTTTATGTTGAAGAAGCCAAAGGTTTTAATGTATAAAATCTTGGGATTTTATACATGGGACTAACTACGGAATCCACAATAAGTCTGAGTAGACAATTGCTTTTATGTAATTTCGGTAAGCCATATATTCTAGGTCCTGCATGGTGTGTTCTGAGGCTTTTGATGGTTTTTTGATCTACTGAGGTGGTTTTATTCAATTGATATTGAGTTGACTTTTGGTAGGATCTGTATTAAGCTGGGAGTGTGTATTCCAATCACTAAAAAGTAATTTCATTTTCTGATCATACGATTTGGAATCTAAGACTACAATGGTGCTTTCTTTGTCATCTTTGATAACTATGTTACTTGTTATTGTATTTTAAAGATTTCAAGGCTTTTAAATCTGACTGTACCAATGGCTATGCATCATAAATCACTTTGGCTACTTCAAAACATAGTCTGTTTGTTTCATCATGAGAAATAGGACTGATGTTCTTTTCAGTGTTGTACATGAAGTCTAGATAGAGAATTCATTTGGGAAAAATCGTGAATCTTTGTGTCTTCTGTTGATGAACAACCTGATAGGTTAGCAACCCATTTGTAAGTGGGTAATTTGGGTGTATTTTCCTGTGATCATTTCTAATAAGGTTGAATATTTATTATTGAGATTTGCAATACTTTTTAAGATGTTAATAATATTTAGTACACCAGGATTTAATGATTCAACTTCCAACTCTGTTGTTTTTATGATATTTAATGCTAATTCCTTACAAGTTGCAAGTTTTTTTGGAACTTGTAACTTCTGGTGCTTAACCAGAAAATGACTTTCTTTTAGATAAATTACCAGGAGCTTATAAAATTCATGAGCTCCTGGTGATTTATTTAAACTCTTTCCTGTACTTCAAAACAAAGAAAATCACATGGGACCTGAACCTAATCTGTGTCCCACTTTTCTTCAAATGTGTATTACCATGGTGCTCTTGGAATGATATACAGTGGATTTCCAGGTTTTCTACAGAAGATACACATACAGTCCTGAGAGAAAGTAAACCCTTTTCACTTGCTGCATTAACTATGCTTCTATATTGTTCTAAGGAGGAACTTGTGTCAATTCCAGCATAGTGTTCGATAGTTCAGTTTTAAGTCCTTTTCATGGTCATCATGAAGGCTCATAAGAAACCATAAAATGACTCGGGGACACAAAATCCCCACCATATCCCCCTCTCCTCCATATGAAAGCAATTGTAGCATGGAATGGAAGGAGAATGAAGAGAGATTAAGAGGGATGAGAAGAGGTTAAGGCAGTGTTTCTTTTTTGGATCATGCCCCGCCTCAACGTCTCAAAGATTTTGATCCCCCCCTAGCATATTAGTCACCAAATTCTGATAAAGTATAATATAATATAAATATGTACATGTACATTTTCTAATTGCCTCCCAAAATATTCAAATTGCCCCACGTGGAGAAACACTGGGTTAAGGGGATACAAAAAAAAAAGTAAGAGTAGATATGAGAGAAAGAGAGAGTAAGAGAAGCCAGAATAAGAGGAATGAAATTGGCCATAAAGAGTGTGATGTATGCAAATTCATAATGTACAGAAAGAATGTTAGAGGAAAAGTTTCCTGGGGGGGGGGGGAATGACAGTGTGTGATTTGGGCAATGAAGAGAGGTCAAAATGTGGATGAAGTTATAGTTATCTTGGTAAAAATGACCTGAGAATTAATGCAACCAGGCAGCAAAAAATTTTAATGTAGCATTATAGATTATCTAGACTTGGTATGATATTGCTGAGTTAAGAAAGTGAGTATTAATGTGGTTTGGGACAATCAGATATTTGGAGTGAATCTGATGACAGAAGGGAGTTGTATGCAAGAGAAGATAGATTGCACTTGAACTGGAAAGGATGCAGACATTTGAAGAGGGTGCATTCTCTCTCTCTCTCTCTCTGCATTTGAAAGGGTTAAGGCAGGGGAAACTCAAGTTGTTAGAATGGAAGATAGTATGAATTATTTTATATGAGAATGGGAGTTTGGTACAGTATATCATAGAGCAGAGTGCAGACTGGGTAGAGCAATAATAGATGTGGGCTAATGAGAATGCAACACTTTTCTATATACAAGAGCAAAGAATATCAGAAATAAGGGAAATAAATTAAATTAAAGATACCAAGAAATTATATTCTTGTTTAATCTTTTATCCAAGTGTAAAAAAGTATCTTCACAACTAAGGCAAGGGCCATCTTCAGGATCTGGCTCCCACTGATTTTATTTATTTCATGTGTGAACTACAGAAAATGTAAGAGCATATACTTAAATGATTAAAAACATACATTTAAAAGAATAGACATTAAAAAAATAACAAGAGTAACATAAAAATGTTACTTGCATAACATATTATGCAAAAACATAAAATCAAATTTCACTCATCCAGTTACTAATATACTTTAAAGCTGTTTCATTAAACTGCATTAAACCTTCTCAGGTTTAATGACTCAGGTCTAGACTTGGTATGATATTGCATATATTATACATATATTATTAATGTCTATTAGGCAGCATTGCAGAAGATATTCCATGGTTTGTGTTTCACCACATGAAATTTCATTGCTGTCATTGTCTGTGTAGTCCCATCTGACCATTCAGGAACAAAGTCTATTCAATGTCTTCCATCTTTGGCAGTCTAGATGTAAGCTGGAAGGAAGTTTAAGTTCAGAGACTCTGGAGATTATTCTTGCCACATTGCTAACCTTGTAGCTTTTGTGGAATCAACCAATGGTTTCATTGAGTGAATAAAACTTTGCCTTGATTTTAGCATCCTATGTACTGCAACATGTCCATACAAAGGATGCCATTCATAATTTAGTTGTTGTTTCCGCTCATATCTACTCTGTGTTGTCCTTCTGATGTGAGAAGGTGAAATACCAGAAAGTGAGTATAGGTGGCCAATTTTTGTAGGCTTAAGGCAGCTGGTAATATGCCGACATGTTTCATTAAGAACCACCTCAATAATTTTGACATGTCAATCTTTCCCAAACAGGGCTAGCATACTCGGCTGTCGAAAAGCAAAGTGCCAGTGCACAGATGTGCAATACTTGTGGATTTGCACTCCACCGAGATGATGTTAATCAGCACAGAATATTATTACGTGTTTGAGTTTTAGCTGCTGTCTTCTCTATGTGTTGCTTATAATTTAAGCTCCTATCTAGTGTAACACCTAGGTAAGTTGGATATGGTTAATTGACCAATTTCACACCATTCCATTCTATATTCAACTCTCTCCTCACATTCCTATTATTGAGATGGAAAAGACACATTTGGGTTTTAATGGGATTTGGTTTCAGTTAGTTTTCCTTATAGTAAACTGTAAAGGTATCTAGGTTCTTGTGTGAACTTTCAATGTTATCAAAGGATTTTGCTTGATGAACTACTGCCCGGTCATCTGCATATAAGAAAGTTCTTGACTGTGGGTTTATAGGTTTGTCATTAGTATATACATCTATTCTCTTTTTACACAGGCTTTTTTTACACAATTTCAGAATAACACAGTTTAGAAAAAAACAAAAGCAATTCTAATTTTTACATGGCATATTTTGATTTAACATGGTTCAAATGGTGTTTATTTTTATTCTGTTAAAAAGCGTATTTCAATTATAATTAATTATTGATTATTTTCAGATATTTTCGTAACATTACCCCATTAATCATGATATCAGATAATTCAGTTAGAAGAAGAAAAGAAAAGCTATTTCTTTAGAAACTAAGAACCAAATTTTAGATCATTTAGCAGCTGGAGAAAGTTCAACATCCTTGGGGAAATATTTTGGATTGAAGGAAGCTACCATGAGAATGATTAAGAAAAATGAAGAGGCAATTAGAAAATCTGTTCTTATGGAACCAAATTAGTGCAACGTATCATCGTATACGAGAAACATTATAAAAGTGAAGATGGAAAAGGCTCTAGTGATGTGGATAGAAGACTGCTCACAAAAAAGGATGACCTTTGTACGGAAATTCATCAAACAGAAAGCATTACGGTTGTACAAAGAGATTCAGGAAAAGGAGCCAACAACATCAAACAACAATTGTGATTTTTCTGCAAGAACAGGTTGGCTTACAAAATTTTTCAGAAGATATGTGCTTCATAATGTAAAAAAAAAAGGAGAAGCCGCATCTGCAGATGTGCTGGCAGCTAGGGAATTTCTTTCAAAACTGTCTAAAATTATTGAAAACGGTGACTACACTCCTGATCAAGTTTGGAACGCAAATGAGACCAGCCTTTTTTGGAAAAAAATACCAAGTCGAACTTATATAGCAAAATCACAAAAAAATGTTGGTGGCTTTAAAGCAGCTAAGGATCATGTGACTATTATTTTGCAGCAATGCTTCAGGAGATCGTATATTAAAACCATTACTCATTAATCAGTCTTAGGGATTGATTAATGAGTAATGGTTTTAATGTACGGGTAATGAAAGGTGTAGATTTTAATACATTACCATTACACTGGAAGACAAACAAAAAAGGTTGGGTTACAAAAGAAATTTTTAATGAATGGTTCCATCAATACTTTGTTCCAGAAGTTAAACACTATTTGATGGAAAAAAATTCGGACTTTAGAGTTTTACTGAATTACAGACAATGTGTCTGATCATCCTGTTTTAGAACACCCGAATGTGGAATTTTGTTTTCTACCACCACTAGACCAGGGTGTGATCACTACCTTCAAAACTTACTACATAAGAAGAACATTCCAATACACTTTGGATAAACCAGATAAGGATAATTTACTGATAGTTATTGATGTGTAGAAGAATTTCTATTTTGGATTGCATCAAACTTGCTAAGATGATGTTATTCAAGCAGAATTGGACCCATCAACTTTAAATGCATGCTGGAAAGCTACTTGGCCAGAATGTGTGAAAAAGAAAAACCCTGTACCTTTGCATACAACTGAATATCCCAATATCATCAGAGAAGGATTTGATGATTTTTCTTCTGCTGATATTGAAGAATTGATGGTTGACAAGGCTATTAGTGATGACGAAATAATAGAAGCTGTCCTTGAGAATCTTGATAAAAAAGAAAAAAGTGATGATGATGATGAATAGATTTCACTCACTGCAGGATTAATTAAAGGGCTTCAAATGGCTAGTAAATTGCAAAGTCATTTTCTTACACGATTCAAATACTGCGAGCTGAACAGTTTAAATGCGAACTGAAGTCATGTATGGTGTGATATTAAGAGTTATACAATGATCTAGTCAAAACAGGATCTCAATGATTAATTACAGAGTTTATGGTAAAAAAAAAAATCAACCTTCAGAATTATTGCAAATTAGTGCTCGTTTAGTTCCTTTTACTGAAGAAAATGTTTCACCATTGTAACATGAACAGGACGGCCAGTGTTTCAAAGTGATGGAAGTGATTTAATTCCAGTCTCACACAAGAGAATACAGCTACTGTCAGAAAGTGATGGCAAATAAAATTTAACTAATAACCATATGCGCTGGGGTATTTGGCCCTTTTCGAATTTCTGTTTTATTAGTGGCACACTATTTTCTTTAAGAAAGAAAATATGTATATACTTTGAATAAGTATTTAAAATAAAAAAATATTCCATTAAAATTACAGTTTTATTCAATGAATTTCATGTTTTCAAAATAACTTAATGTTCGTTTCACATCTGGAACCATTCTTCTATTTTTTTCATTTACACGTTTTTTTTTCTGGAACCAATCTATTGTGTAAATGGAGAATTGAGTGTGTATATATATATATATACATATATATATATATATATATTGAAGAGGAGGGGGAGGAGATCACACTTCCCTGGGGTAGACCATTTTTCTGGATATGCTATCTGCTCTTTTTTTCCTTGAAATTCAACAAAGAATCTCCTGCTAAACAGCAGCGACCTAAATACCTCCACTAACTGATAGCTGTTTGTTATGCTATAAACTTTCTATAAACCTTCTATGATTTAGTGTGTCATATGCTGCTGTCAAATCTATGAATGCAGCTCCTTTTGCTAACCCCCTTTCAAAGCTGTTCTCAATTAACTGTGTTAAGTTTAATACTTGTCCAGTGCATGATCTTCCTGGTCTTTTATCAGCATTTTCTCTATTTCTGGACTTAACCTGTTCAAAATTAACCTCTCATACAGCTTCAGCATTAAGCATAGGAGAGCTATAGGTCTGTAGCTCTTTGGATCTTCAGCAGGTTTAACCAGTTTCAGGTTAGGTACTACTTTCATTTACCTCCATATGCTGGGTGTTTTAGCAAATTTCCAACAAAAGTTGAAAAATTCTAACTGCTCTATTGCCTTTTCTCCCAAGAAATTATATTCTTGTTTAATCTTTTATCCAAGTGTAAAGAAGTATCTTCACAACTAAGGAAAGGACCATCTTCAAGATCTGGCTCCCACTGATGAAGACCTCAATAAAGATCAAACCAGTCTGGGTAGTGGCCCTTCCCATAATGCATAGTATTATACACACCCGGCAGGATGTTTGCTTTGCATTACGGGATACTAAGGCAATAATGTGGAGTTATTAGCCTCTATATACAAGTAGCTTAGTTGTGAAGATACTTCATGTATCTTCACAACTAAGCAACTTCATTGCTTATGCTTGGATAAAGGATTAAACAAGAATATAATTTCTTGGCATCTTTAATTTAAGGGAAATAAGTATGTAACTTTCATTTACTCAGCCTGTTCAGAGATTGACAGAGGATGGCATCTTGACAGGAACAGAAGGAGGAGGATGCCCAAAGGAATGTTTGTGTTGAGTTGCTATGAGAATCAGGAGGAAAATGGTACCATTGACTTTGGAAGCATATAGTGTGGTAGAGTGAGGATTTGAAATAAGAAGTAATCATTACTTTGTTTTGAGCAGGATAAAATTGAATTTCATATTGAAAAGAAGTGTGTGTAAAAAAGTTTAAAACAAATCAAAGGTGAACAGCTTTCAGAGGTGAATTGTAGACTCAAATACACAAACAACATTGAAGAAAAACCAAGTTTGAAAACAAAAATCAAACCTCGGAGATTCAATGGCAAACCATGAAAAAAATATTGACTGATTCAG
Source organism: Typopeltis vanoorti (assembly GCF_054136105.1). Taxonomy (NCBI): domain Eukaryota; kingdom Metazoa; phylum Arthropoda; class Arachnida; order Uropygi; family Thelyphonidae; genus Typopeltis; species Typopeltis vanoorti. The sequence goes on along the minus strand of NC_143568.1, from coordinate 92,810,143 downwards.
CCAGAAAGGCATGTGGTGAGGTTGTCTGCAAGGATAGAAATATCAGAACTCCATGGTGAACTCAGGAGGTCAAAGAGACAATCAAGGAAAAGAAGAAAGCATACTGAAAGTTCCTGGCAAGTAAGTCAGCTTGTAGATAATAGAGAAAAATGTAGGAAAATGAAGAACTGTGTAAAATGAGCTAAACAAAAGAGATTTTGGTAAGAACATAAGAGATAAATATTAGGAAGTGGAAAATGTTCTGGAAGATATTGAAAAGGCTTAGAAATGGAAAAGGAGTACTGTAAAAGGAATCGTGAAACTGAAGATAAGGATATTCTAGATGTCTGGGATAATTACTTTGAAAAATTACTAATGAAACAAGCAGTGTCAGCATGATGGTAGAAAACTACCAACCAGAATGCAGTCAGGAAAAATATCCATACTTGAAGTAGAAAAAATCATCAAAAACCTGACATGGGGAGAGGGGGGGGAATGTTTTAACCAGAAATGCTCAAATATTATTATTATTATTATTTGACACCTCCAGGGAGTCCAAAGACTCATCGAGGGAGAGTGTGCCAACAGCATCGAACGATTGGTTCCCTTCCAACTACTAACCATGCTCAAACTTACTTAACTGAGTTATTAGTAGCAGAGGCTCTGGAGGTATAAAAGTTTTACAGTGGCTGAATTGCATAATTCAGAAGGCCTGGTCAGATGATAGAATTCCAGGTGACTGGAGCAGAGCTCTCATAGTACCCATATATAAAAAGGGAAATAAAAATGAATGTGAGAATTACAGAGGTATTTCCCTACTGAGTGTTCCTGGTAAGATTTATTTAAGTCTACTTGAGAAAAGACTAAGAAAAATTGTGGAAGGGAAACTTGGTGAAGAACAAGCTGGATTCAGGCCAAATACAGGTTGTCAGGATCAGATTTATACTTAAGGGTCAAAGCTGTATAACTGAGAGGAGACCTCCACATAGCCTTTAAAGGAATGCGGAGAACCGACCAGGGCTTCTGACCTAATGTCCAATCCTCACCTTCTCGTGGTGCACCCTGTTGGGTATCTACTTTGATACTGAACGAACGAGGATGGGCTGGCAATTTGGGATTTAGCCGACCAAATTGTATTCTTATTGGTTAAACCAAAATAAAAAATTATGGGAAAAAAATGATGGTACAACATGACAAAATTTGATGCCGGCTGGGGCGTCGCCGGGTTAAACAAGGCCCCCGATGTTTTCGCCAGGGAACCAGGGCGAACAGCGAAAAGTCAGCTACTGGAACAAATCTGAAAACAAACCCCAACTCAACATCACCAGAGTTAAAGATCGGTACTATCAACGTAAGAAGCCTGAATGGCAAAGAAATGGAGCTAGCTGAGGAATTAGATAAGTACCAGATCGACATAATAGGGGTGACTGAAACAAAAAAGACCAAAACTGGTGAGATCTTTCTGAGCAATAAATACAAAATGTTATATTCAAGCAATAACAATCAAGGAAAAGAAGGAGTAGCCATAGTATTCAACACAAAATACGAGGCTAATCTTCTTGAATGGCAGTCAGTCTCAAGTAGAGTAATGTGGGCAAATATGAGAATGGGGAACTGGACAATGAGACTTATTTGTGCCTATGGTCCCACAGAAGGTTCTACTAAGGTAGAAGTGGAGGAATTTTTTGACGCTTTAGAAAAAGCAACTGACACAATGAAAAAGGAAAAGTTGGTCCTTGTTGGGGATCTAAATAGTAGAGTAGGAAATGATTGTGAGACATACAAAAATATTTTGGGAAAATTTGGAGAAAAGAGCAAAGCTAATGATAATGACAAATATCTGTTGGATTTCTGCTCAGGACATGGACTGGTTATTACTAACCAGTAATAACCAGTCCATGTCCTGGTTATTACTGGTTAATAACCAGTAATAACCATGTTCCAACATAAAAATGTGCACAAATTCACATGGAGAGAAGAGGCTAGGAATAAGAAAAGTCTCATTGACTATGTTATTGTTGATAGTGATGTTTTCTCCCTGGTGCAGGACACCAGAGTGTACAGAGGATTTGAAATTGGAAGTGATCACTATTTAGTCTTGAGCAGGATAAAAATGAATTTCATATTGAAAAGAATAACATTTAAGAAAGTTTTAAAGTGAATAAAAGTTGAGCAGCTCTCAGATGTGAAGTGTAGACTAAAATACACAAAGATTATTGAAGAAAAAATGAAAGAGTTTGAGAACAGGAATCAAACCTTGGAGATTCAGTGGCAAACTCTGAAGGAAACATTGATTGATTCTGCCAGAGAGGCATGTGGTGAGGTTGTGTGCAAAGATAAAAAAATCAGAACTCCCTGGTGGACACAGGAAGTTAAAGAGGCAGTGAAGGAAAAGAAGAAAGCATATCAAAAGTTCCTGGCAAATAAGTCAGCTTTTACTCTTACAGAATACAGAGACAAATGTAAGAAAGCTAAACAGTGTGTAAAACTAGCTAAACAAAAGTCATGGGAGGAGTTTGGCAAGAATATAGAAAATAAATATCAAGAAGGTGGCAAAATATTCTGGAGGTTGTTGAAGAAGCTTAGGAATGGAGGAAAGAGTGCTGTAAAAGGAATTAGAGATGATAAAGGTGAAATGAAAACAGGAGAAAAAGATATCCTTGAAGTATGGAGTAATTACTTTGAAAAACTGCTAAATGAAACAAGCAGTGATGACAGCACAGTGATAAAAAACACTGACAAGGCATGCAGTCAGGAATACATATCCATACTTGAAGTAGAAAAAGCCATCAAAGGCTTGAAATGTGGAAAGGCAGCAGGAGTAGATGATATTCGACCAGAAATGCTGAAGTATAGCAGTATAAGAGTCTTACAGTGGCTGCACTGCATAGTTCAGAAAGCCTGGACAGAGGGACGAATTCCCGATGATTGGAGTAGAGCTCTCATAGTACCCATATATAAAAAGGGAAATAAAACTGAATGTGAGAATTACAGAGGTATTTCCCTACTGAGTGTTCCTGGCAAGATCTATGCAAGTATACTTGAGAAACGGTTGAGAAGAATTGTGGAAGAAAAGCTTGGTGAAGAACAAGCTGGATTCAGGCCAAATAGAGGCTGTCAGGATCAGATCTTCACTTTACGACAAATAGTCGAGAAAGCATGGGAATATAACAAAGATCTGTATTTAAGTTTTGTCGATTTGGAAAAGGTATATGACAAGGTGCCAAGAGAGAAGCTATTCAATACGCTGCAGTTATATGGTGTCAATGGGGCATTATATCAAGTAATACTTAGTCTTTATTTGAGTTGTGAGTCAGCAGTTAGAATTGAAGGAAGTACAGGAAGATGGTTTAATGTTAAATCTGGTGTGAGACAAGGATGTACATTACCCCCTCTGTTATTCATTATCTATATGGATCACATTATGAAGGAATGTGGTATTAAACCTGATATCAAAATTGGAGATGTTAATGTCAGCTCTTTGCTTTATGCGGATGATGTTATACTTCTAAATAAATCCGCTACAAGTCTGCAAGATTCTCTGACTAAATTGAATAACTGTTGTAATAGATATGGTATGAAGGTCAGCAATAAAAAGACAAAGACAATAAAAATAGGCAGAATCATTGAAAATGTCAACTGTGTTGTGAATGGAGAACCTGTGGAACAAGTAAAACATTTCAGCTACTTAGGCACAATTTTTACTGAAGATGGTAAACTAAATATAGAAATAGACAACAGAATAAGCAAAGCTGGTATCGTGGGAAGTCAATTGAATAAATTCATATGGAATAAGAAAGAAATTAGTCGGAACACTAAATTAGCTGTATACAAGACAGTGTTCAAACCAATTTTAACTTATGGATCTGAGAGCTGGGTCAGAAGTAAAACACTTGACCAAAGACTAGAGACCGATATGAGAGTCCTGAGAAAGATTAGAGGCATGAACAGATGGCATCAATGGCAATATCATATTAAAAATGAGGATATTAGGAAAGAACTTGACATTGTCAGCATCCAGGAATGCGTTAGCAGAGCTAATCTCAGATAGTATGGTCACTTAAATGGAATGGGAGAGGAAAGATTAGCGAAACAAGTGTTCTCTGCCAGGTTGGCAGGAAAACGACCCAGAGGAAGACCAAGATATAGGTGGATTGATACGGTACAAAGTGCCTTAGACGATAGAAATATAAGATCTGATAATGTTGGAGTCTTGACAAGTAACAGACTGATTTGGAGGAAAATTGTGGATAGGAAGTTAGTAATGATGTAATTTTTTCATGTAGTACTGTCATATCCTGTACACCCCTTGAGGGTACATGGCAGGAATTTGATGATGATGATGATGATGACAAAGAGTTGAGAAATCTTGGGAATATAATAAGATTTGTATTTAAGTTTTGTGATCTGGAAAAGGCATATGACAAGGTACCAAGAGGAAAGCTCTTCTACAGTTATATAGTGTAAATGGGACATTATAGTGAGCAATACATAGTCTCTATTCAAGCTGTAAGTCAGCAGTTAGAATTAAAGGAGGTACAGGAAGATGGTTTGAGGTAAAATCAGGTGTGCAATATAGATCACATTATGAAGGAAAGTGATATTAAATCTGATATCCAAACTGACAATGTTAATCTTAGCTCTTTACTTTATGCAGGTGATGTTATACTTCCGAATAAATCCAGTGCAAGTCTGCAGGATTTAACTACATTGAATAACTGTTATAATAAATCTGGTATGAATATCAGCAATAAAAACACAATGAAAATAGGCAGAAACATTGAAAACATCATCTGTATCATAAATAGTGAACCTATAGAACAAGTAAAACATTTCAGCTATTTAGGCACAATTTTTAGTGAAGATGGTAAATTAAATATGGAAATAGATAACAGAATTAGTAAAGCTGGTATGGTAGGAAGTCAACTCAAAAAATTTATATGAAATAATAAATGAGTCAAAACATTAAATTAGTTGTATACAAAACAGTGTTCAAACCAGTTTTAACTTATGGATCTGAAAGCTGGGTTAGAAATAAAACACTTGATTAAAGACTGGAGACTTCTGATATAAGAATTCTAAAAAAGATTAGTGGTCAATGGCAGTATCACATTAAAAATGAGGATATTAGGAAAAAACTTGCTATTGTTAGCATTCAGGAGTATGTTAGTAGAGCAATTCTCAGATGGTATGGTCACCTAAATAGAATGGGAGAAGAAAGATTAGCAAAACAAGTGCTCTTTGCCAGGTTGGCAGGAAAAAGATACAGAGGCAAACCAAAATGTAGATGGATTGATACAGTAAAAAGTACCTTAAAAGACAGAAATATAAGATCTGATAATGTTGAAATTTTGACAGATAATAGATTAATTTGGAGGAAAATTGTTGACCAGAAGGCAGTAATGGTGTAACTTTTTCATGTGGTACTATCATAATTTTGGTGGATGTTCCTGTACATCCCTTGAGGATACGTATAAGGAATTTGATGATGATTATTCTATTCGCACTTGTTCTTTCTCTCATGATACGTAACTATGTAACTTGTCATGTTTGCTTTTACATATTTTTCTAAGGAAATTGCACTTAAAGAAATGTCAAATTTTATCTGTAATATCTTGTATTTGAAATAAATTAACCATGAACCTTTGTTAAAATAATATGGTGCATGACACCATCATGTAACGCTGTTAACTCATGTCTAATTCTAAGAAGTGCCGCATATAGCAATTTCAAAAGACCTGCAAAGTATGACATCATCGTGGTCGAATGTCAACACATGTCCATATATGGAAGTTTTGAGAGATGTGTACAATGGACATCTGGGCCTGTATAAGGTGAGACGTCGAGAAGGACTTTGTCTTAGGATTTTCACCTTCTCTTACCAGGGTCAGCTGCCACGTGAGGTCTGTTGTTGGTAATCGAAAGAGAAGCATCGTATGTCTTAGGCTTCTCAACCTTCTCTTAACTGGGTCTGTCTCCACATGAGGTCTACTGTTGGTAATCAAAAGAGAAGCATCGTATGTCTTAGGCTTCTCAACCTTCTCTTAACTGGGTCTGTCTCCACATGAGGTCTACTGTTGGTAATCAAAAGAGAAGCATCGTATGTCTTAGGTTTTTCACCTTCTCTACCTGGGTCCGATGTTGGGAATCGAAAAGAAAGAGCTGCACATTGCTGCCATGTAAAGGGTCCTATAGGGCATGGAATAATCGACGACTCAGACACGTATGAGGAATTTGATGATGATTATTCTGTTCGCACTTGTTCTTTCTCTCATGATACGTAACTATGTAACTTGTCATGTTTGCTTTTACATATTTTTCTAAGGAAATTACACTTAAAGAAATGTCAAATTTTATCTGTAATATCTTGTATTTGAAATAAATTAACCATGAACCTTTGTTAAAATAATATGATGCATGACACCATCATGTAATGCTGTTAACTCGTGTCTAATTCTAAGAATAGTGACGAATTCTAAGAATTGCCGCATATGGCAATTTCAAAAGACCTGCAAAGTATGACATCATCATGGTCGAATGTCAACACATGCCCATATATGGAAGTTTTGAGAGATGTGTACAATGGACGTCTGGGCCTGTATAAGGCGAGATGTCGAGAAGGACTTTGTCTTAGGGTTTTCACCTTCTCTTACCAGGGGTCAGCTGTCACGTGAGGTCCATTGTTGGTAACTGAAAGAGAAGCATCGTATGTCTTAGGCTTCTCAACCTTCTCTACCTGGGTCCGATGTTGGGAATCGAAAAGAAAGAGCTGCACATTGCTGCCATGTAAAGGGTCCTATAGGGCATGGAATAATCGACGACTCGGACAAAGAAGAAATTTGGTAGATAATGTAAATATCAATTTACATTATCTTATTGTACCCATAAACAGACACTCTTGATATACAATCTTGTTTGGAATTATCACATACATAAGTACTTACAATTTTTGTTCAGCAATGCTTCTAACATGAAATTTTGGTTCACACGAAGGTGCTCCCTTTTGTCCTTTCTTTCTGCTCGTTTTTGATTTTCCACCAAATTTCTCCTTTGTCCAAGTCATTGATTATTCTATGCCCTTTAGAACCCTAGCAACGCTCCACTTTCGATTACTGACAACTGACTTTATGTGGCGACAGACCCAGGTAAGAGAAGGTGAAAACCCTAAGACAAATGATGCTTCTCTTTCGATGACCGACAATGGACCTCACATGGCAGCAGACTCAGGTAAGAGAAGATTTAAAAAATCCTAAGACAAAGTCCTTCTTGACGTCTTGCTTTATACAGGCCCAGACTTCCGTTGTATGCATGCTCACATCTCTATTGTCATGTATTGATGTCCAACCACAATGACGTCATACTTTGCACGTCTTTCGAAATTCTTAGAATTCTTCACTATTCTTAGAATTAAACTTACTAATTAGACATGAGTTAGCAGTGTTACATGATGACGTCACGTGCCATATTATTTTAACAAAGGCTCATGGCTAATTTATTTCAAATACAAGATTATTACAGACAAAATTTGACATTTCTTTAATGAAATCTCCTTAGCAAAATATATAAAAGCGAACATGATAAGTTACATAGTAACATATCATGAGAGATTTTACAATATTTCACATTCTTACATGGCTTATTAATGATGGTTCACACCTTTTAGTAATTCAAATATACTAACCAAATATAGCATTCTCCTGTGGTCAGAAAGGTTCTCGGCCTAACAATGAAAAAACGAATTTATAATTTCAAAACTATTTTTATTTTTTAACATAATCTACCTTAAAACTAATACATCCATTCCAGTAATGCTCCAGTGCCATTATCCAGTCCCTGTAGTGGTTCTCAGTAAGATCTGCAAAATACCCCTCTACAGCTGCAATCACCTCTAGATTCGAAGAAAAACGCTGACCAGCGATGAAGAGTTTTAGTTTTGGGAAGAGATAGAAGTCAGAGGGAGCCAAATCTGGGGAATAGGGTGGATTTTCCAACAATTCATAGTGCAGATCCCTTAATTTTCCCATTGCCAAAACACCTTTGTGGGCAGGTGCATTGTTCTGATGAAAGATGATTTTTTTCTTCCGCAAACCAGGTCTTTCTCACAAATTTTTTCATCAGACTAGTTAAAAGATTGGAATAATATTTCCCAGTTATTGTTTTACCCTTTTTGAAGATAATTAATTTTAAAAAAATGCCTTTAGCATACCAAAACACCGATGCCATGACCTTTCCTGTTGATGGAACTGATTTTGTCTTCTTTGGCATGAACAACTGGCTTCTGTCCACTGTTTTGACTGCTGTTTGGATTCTGGTCTGTAATGGTGAATCCAAGTCTCATCCATAGTAATAAATCAACAAACAAAATCAGTTTTATTCTTGCTAAAACGCTCCAAGGACTATTCAGAGATTTTCATGCAAGTGCATTTTTAATCTGCTGTGAGCAAGCACGGCATGCATCTTGTGCAAAGCTCTTTCATTTGCAATTCTTCATGCAAAATATATCCTACACTTTCTTTTGAAATGCCTATGGTCTCAGCAATTTCACGCTCTGACTCGCCGGTCACAATACCATATCGTGCACTTGAACAGTGATTTCTGGTGTTGTTACATTTTTTTGGACGTCCTTCACGTGGATCATCTTCAAGTCTGGTACGCCCATGTTTAAACTCGGCAGCCCAATTCTTAATTGTTGAAAACAATGGAGAAGAGTGCCCATAAACTTTTATGAACTTCGAATAAATTTTTTTTGCCGTTAAACCTTCTTTCACAAAGAATTTTATAACTGCACAATACTCGATTTTATCCATTTTAAAGGATACAGACAACACTTTTACTTCAGACAGCTGTATAAAAACAAACTACTTGATAGAATGACTTGCAATTTCACATGAATGCTTATGACAGATGTATCAACTTAGAAAAAAAAAATCTTGCCGATAGTGTTGCTATCTATGGTCGAGGCTGAGAACTTTTCAACCCACCCTCGTATATCTTAAACACTTTAGTCCTCCCCATCTTTCCATGGGACACAGTGTTTTCTCTTGCCAGATAGTTAGGGTGATGGCAAGAGAATGATGATCGCCCTGACGTGAATGTATGAAGGGTGATGAATAGGAGACTGGCTGTTTGATAGGTTTCAGAGATGAGTAATGATAATGATATTAGGATTCTAGAATGTACATATGCAATGTCATCAGTAATCAGTAAGCCATCCCAAAAGTCCCACTGTTATTAACTGCATACCAGATGTTAATTAGTAATGTTTGGAAACTTGATAGGGCATAAGTTTCAAATAGAGCTCTTCCACTATCACTAGCAGTATGATTTGACCTTTTTATTGAGGTCGGTAGGGAAAGCCAAAATTGAACTTTCTCGAAAATTCAACTAACAGATATCCACACACTGCTTGAAAATCCAAACAGGCATTGCAATAATTTTCATTTATTCTCGATTCAGTTGATCAAAAATCTGCTTGAAGCATAAGCCCTGTTAGATTTCCAAACCAACTAATTTGCTTCATGCATGCATGCAATGAAATTTTGCTTTAGTGATTCTACACTAAAGTAAAAATTGGAATTTTATAGCAAAAACCTTATTAACCTCCCAAACGGCCAGGACGTCTATAGACGTCCAACTAAATCTGGATATGATTCAGCCCACCTGTTGAAAGAAAAGGGATAAGAAGTGCAATTTGACCGTCATGTCCATTAGAAGGTGTGATAAACCCTCACACTGAAGAGAACAGTTAATCAGATTATCTCACATTCATAGCTGCCTCTCAGTTGCCTATAACAAGAAACTCACTTACTTGTTCTAGGCTGGGTAACTGGATCTTAGTTAATATTAGATAGACTAAAAATATTGAAATTATTTATATTTTTGTTTTCTCATTTTATTGTACAATACACTTTTAATGTCTGTACAAAATAAAGATCCCTGCATAATTTCTTCACTTAAATATTGCCTTACCTTGGAGAACCAATTTCATTTTTAATTTTTTTTGCACTAATTTTTTTCTAATCGCTTACTCGACAGAACATTTTACTTTGTTCTCGAAGAAATTAATTCACAATAATTATTTGAAATATTATTTTAAAAAAAGAAAAGAAAACTGGCTGCCAACCAGATTATATTATTTTTATTTTTGTTCGAAATCAACGAAATCGAATAATACTTCACAGATTTCCTTTAGGACGCGCTTGATCGACTTTGCTTTATAGAGAATAACATGAAATTCTTTAATAATATCACTAAATTTTTTCTTTATATAGTAATCTACCATTCTTTGTACTTTCACTTTCTTGGTTTCCTTGTATAATTGGTCATTACAAAATGAAATTAACAGTTATGATTTAAATTTATATGTATATATAACGTTATCCAGCAGAAAATATATTTTCTGCATAATTCAGATATTTTATTCTCCAATTTTTAAAGTAAGCGATACATTTGCTTATTTTTATCATTCAAAATATGTATATCAAATGCATCAAATGTGAAATTCATTTCCATATTTTTACAATAGAATTGAACTTTATTTTGCCTTTGATAGTTTAAGCCCCCCCCCCCCCCATTGCATCACTATCACACACCCAAAAACTGTTATGAAACATAGGTACAGTTTTTATTTAATTCGTTATTTTTCTCTAGTAATTATTCCACATAACTTTAATTTTTCGATATATAAACTATATGGTGATTATTATAAATTAGCAAATTATAAATCAGAAAATATACATATTATTTCCTGATTATTATAAATCAGGAAATTATGTGATATTCGGTAATAGGCAAAATTAATATTTAAAATCACTGTCATCCTTCAAATGCAATATCAGAATAAGTTCCCCAAGTGATTTACGTTTGTAACAGTTGTCTTGCGAACAATTTATTATTATTATTATTTCAGGCAACTCCAAGGAGTCAACAGACTCATGGAGGAAGGCCCTAACATCATGTCAAGAACAACAATTCGACATTCACACAGTATCTATCATACCTCGCCTTGAACTCATTCACAGTCATAGCACCCACAACAGACTCTGCCAGCTTATTCCACTCATTTACCACTCTCCAAGTAAAAAACCTAGCTCTTAACACCCTTGTTAACCACATTCTTGCCCAGCTTCCATGTATGGCTCCTAGTCCTCCCACCACCAGTCCTATTCTCAAAAATATCTTCTGGATTAATCTTATAGAAACCCTTCAGTAATTTGAATGTCTCAATCATATTACCACTTTTCTGCCTATCAACCAATTTTTGCAACCCACAAATCTTCAATCTGTTCTCACAAGGTTCATTCCACAGACCTGCCACCATCTTGGTCACTTGTCTCTGGATCCTCTCCACCTCCTCCTCCCCATCAAGAAGAAACCCTGGTGCCCATATCTGGGCACAGTAATCCAGATGGGATCTTATCAGGGCTCGATATAGAGGAACAATAACTTGTTTGTCTCTGCTTGTTAAAGTATTTTTCAGTAACCAAGTGATTTGATGAGCTGATTTAGCCACTTTAGCAATGTGCCCCTTAAACTTCAACTCCCTATCCACCAACACTCCCTGGCGTCATCAATCTCCTGGAGTACGTTTCCACCAATGTGATATACTGCTGCTAATCTTTTCACTCCAAAATGCATAACCTTACACTTTGCCACATTAAATTGACATCCATTTTCCCTAGCCCAGTCCTTCAAACTATCGAAATCATCCTGCAATCCTGTGCACTCACAATTGCTCTACCCAACTTTGCATCATCAGCAAACAAGTGAACACTTCCTCTCAGATCCTTTCCTATATCGTTAATGAACAAATTGAAAAGTAGTGGTCCAAGAATAGAACCCTGCGGCACACTACTAGTCACAAGCCGTCTTTTGGACTCCACTCCTGAATAAACCACTCTCTGGTATCTCTCTCCATCAACCACCCTTCTATCCATCTCACCAACCCTATATCCATCCCCATCTGCTCCAGTTTACTGATTAGAGTTCCATGTGGTATCATGTCAAAGACCTTGGCAAGGTCCAGTAGAATCACTGTAAACCCATTACCCTTATCCAATTCAGCCGTCACTGTGTTATAAAATGTGAGCAAGTTACCGAGGCATGATCTACACTTCACAAAAACCATGTTGCCCCCACCCCCCATACAGTATCCCATTTTCATCTATCCAATCCTGAATTCTTCTCTTGACTAGTTTCTCCAAGACCTTGACAACGATTCCTGATATGCTAATCGGTCGGTAATTTACAACAGTAGTCTTGGAACCTCCTTTATGCAGTGGAACTATTTTCCCCCTCTTTCCACCCCCTCGAGACTAACCCCGACCCAAGATTCAGATTAAACAAAATGGTCAAGAGTACTGACAATTCTTTAGCCGCTTCACGTACGACACGAGCTGGTATACCATCCAATCCCACAGATGTATTGACATTGAGGTTTTGCAATAGACTACTCACCTCCACCTCATTCACCACAATTCCCGTATAAACTATTGGTTCATTCATTTCTGCAATGTCACCACCTGGATGATATACTCTTGCAAAGTGCTTGCTCAGTAATTCAACTATATCAACTGATTCAGTTACCTCCCTACCATCGACATTCTTTAAAATCATTCTGCCATATACATTTTTTCTTTTACTTGCAACATATCGAAAAAACTGTTTAGGATTCTCTTTAGCCTGCATGGCCAATGTTCTTTCGTAATCCTTTTTCGCTTTTCTTACCATACTCATTACCCTTCTGGCCTGGGCTTATACTGTTCGTGTGCAAGTCACCTTTCTCCTTAAATTCCCTCCATAGTTGTTTCTCTTTTTGCAGCTCAAGCTTAATGGTCTTATTCATCCATTTAACTCCTACTTGATTTATTATTCGGACTCTAGGTATACAGTCAGCCATTGCTTCATGCAAACACTTTTTAACTGCCTCCCATGCACTATCAATTTCTAGCCCTTCCAGTTGTACATGTCATGGCACTGTACCAATCAATCTCCTAAGCTTGTCATACTTACCAACTCGATAATTCCACATGTACCCTATCTTAATTGTAAATTCCACACCTTTAGCCACCTCCCAAGTCAAGATCCCATGATCACTCTCACCAATTGGTGGCAATGTGGTCATATTCATTACAGCCAAATTCTCAGGTGCACTTACCAGGTCAAGCACTCTCTGACCCCTAATATTTTCCATTACATGCTGTCGCAGATAGTTATCCCTTAATAACCGCATAAAATCCAATTCCTTCCTCCTGTGTGTCCTCTCCTCCTTCCAATCAATTTACCATAGTTGAAATCTCCCATAATAATTACCCTCCTTCCACTCATTTCTTCTATTTGCTTATGCATCCTATCACCACCATCTATTCCATCACCTGGTCTATAGCAGCACCAACTGTATATTTTGTTCTGCTAGTTTCAATCTCACACCAAATAGCCTCAAATGTGCTCTTTTCTTTATCCTGCAGTTCCACTTCTATTCTCCTTGGCTGTAGCTCATCTGCTATCATCAATAACATACCTCCCCCCATTTTATTCTCCCTGTCTCTCCTGAACACACCATACCCCTCACATTCAATCCCACTAGCTGTGTCATCTTCTGTCAGCCATGTTTCACTAATGCCAATAACCTGTGGTCTGGAAGTGCCAACCAAGGCCAAAAATTCTTCCCTCTTGTTCCTAATACTTCTGGCATTTGTATACATGAATTGCAGAAGCCGATTTGTCCCATCCCTATTTTGATGCCTTATACTAACTATCCCATTCTGATTCGTGGTCTTTCCTACTCTCTTGGGTATATTACACACATTCACACACTGAACTGTTCCCTAAAATCTGCATATCTACTTCCCCCCCCCTTAATAACTCTAGTTTCCCTGGTTCTGTACATTCACTTCCACTACATTCAACAACACCTTTTTAAGTCTCCGTACACCAAATCCATTCAAATGTAAACCATCCATTTTATATAACTCCTTTTGCCCATCGAACTCATTCCACACGTCCACAAATTCCATACCACTCATCAAACATAATTCACGCATAAAGTCATTGACAATGGTGGCCCTCCTATACTCTTTGCTGTCATACCGCAGCAACAGATTCACCATCCTAACTCTCTCACTCTTTTCTTTTGTTACCTCAAGCAATTCCTTCACATCCTCACTCATAGCCTTTTTGTTTCCTTTCAAATCATTTGTACCCACTACCAATTCCTTCACCCACTGTTTTTGCATTCTAATTGACTCGCTTACATTCTTTACGTTCGCACCAGGTTGGAACGATTTTGTTAAACTCTCAACTAACACACCTCTTACTAAGGAATCCCCATACAACCCACGCCCTTTCATTCTGTTTACACTCACTTTCATACCCTTATTTTTTCTATCGTACTTTTGCCGAATATTAGTCGGTACGCTTGTTAAAGATTTTTGCCAACGTTCCAGCTGCTGATTTACTCTATGTATCGCTCCGCATAAAAGTGCTATTTCACTCATTGCATCAGTGTCATCATTTTTATTCTTCAATGATTCATTCAATTGTTCTGTATGCTTAACTTCTTTCAATGCAACTCTCACAGCTATCAGGTACTACCTCGCAAATATCATCATTCCTACCTCGAATATCGTTATCTAGATTCTCACTTTCGACAACGATATTACTCACATGACCTGAAACAAATCCTTTATGAATTTAAATTCTCTGCAATATCTGCGGATTGAATAGATCTATACCCCCCCCCCAAAAAAAAGATTATGAAACGCATATACACCTTTTCTTTTGAAATTATTCAAATCCTCTTTTTCAAGATAATTGTATGAAATAATTTCTAATTTTTCGATAATAAAAGTGAGACTGATCATTATAAATTAAGAAATTATTTTGGCATAAATATTGTGTCAGCATGTAAAAGAAATGTCAGTATTTCTGTTAGGATATCTTTAATCAACAATCGAAAAGGAAACAAGACATTCTTGATGTATTCTGCACTACAGCTTGAAGCACTTTAGTGTAACTTTAGTGTTCTCTCTTTTCTTTCTCAATAGCACTGAGAGTAATAAGCCTTTAGCTTTTCCTCCAGCTAAGAGGATATTACCAAGTATTTCTAAGACGTAGATTATTTCAGAAATAGCAACCAGCAGCAGAAGTAGTAATATTTATATTTTTTTTAAAGAAAAACAAACAAAAATAATACTACTGAACTTTGTGTGGTATGCATATAAACAGTTTTGCATGGTGAAAATATAGCATATTATTTCTAAAATTTCAAATAATTGCAGCAGACAGTAGAACAGCTGATTTTAGATTGCAAATAAATACTACAGAATTAGAATCTTCACGGTATAATCTGATTGCCATATATCTTTTGACAAAATGGTAAAATGAAGTAATAGATTTTGAATACTGTCTAGAAAAGCTTTCAAACTGTAGAAATTTAGAGTAGTTATGCAATTGAGTTCCAGGAGAGGATAAGGAGGGGGGAAGCATTAGAAAATCTTCAAAATGAGCAAAACTTTTGAATTATTCCATATATTTTTAATATTATATTTTCAACATATCTACATATGTTGAAAATATAATATTTGTATAATACAAATGTGCATAATACAAATAAATAAATAAATAAAAGATGAAGGCGAAGAATCACTGTTAAAATATCATTGGATATAAATTTTTGATACCAAAAAGACTCGCAATTGGAAACCGAGTAATGCAATTTAGCATTTTAACATTTTTTTATCTTTATGAACAACAAAAAATCGTTTCTAAAACTGAAATGTGATGATCCATATAATGCTATTTGGCTAGGAATGAAAGCAAAAGGACATGTTTATTTCAATAAATATTATTTAAAAATATAAATATTTGACATAATATTTTCAAAGCAAACATTTAAAAATTCGAAAATTCGAAAAAAATTGTTTCTATATTATACGTAAAGTGAAAGAACAATCAGTGCAACTCTTCTGGTGCACTGGTTTGTAGAATAAAATACACTAAATTTACTATCACTAAATAGATTCATTGCAAAGGCTGATTGGTGATCATTTCAGGATTGATTATTTTCGCACATGTGAAATTCGTTTCAATTTTTGGGAAGAAACACAATAAATCCTTTTAGAGGCAAAAAAGGTCAGATATCTTAGGACAGTAAAGGAAATTCTAAGCAACACAATAGACGTAAAGACAGTGGGACACGAAGGTCACTCAACAACAGTTAATCCACTAATGGCTATAGAATAGCCGTAATGAGGTTAACAGCGGAGGAAGGTAACGGCATGATAAAAGGTAGAATGTTGACGAAGTTTTTATCCATGAAAAAAGCTAGGATTGCCCTGTAGACCTTGCCAGCTGGTTGGGGGGTTAACAGAAAAAAAAATTTAAGTATTATATCAGTATCCATTCAGACATAAATCAGGATATCAGCTAGGTCCTGTGCTTTGGTTTGAACTTTCAGTGGTTTCTTGCTACTGAGAGTTTACTGTAAAAGACTTTTTTCATACACAAAGAAAATTAAGTCAATGTAAGTGTATCTTTTTTATCCTGCCAACATACCCACTGATAAAATATTTTAACTATTTCACTGACATGCTGTAGCTGGTATGCTCGTGATGATGGTAGAAAGGGGAAATAAACTTAGATAGAAAATAAACTTCTGCTACCTCAGAAGACAGATGCATAAAGAAAGATCAAACAGAAACTTTACAATAATATAACAACATGAGAGAAAAACTGTCGATAGAAAATGTGTCTTAATTGTGTTGGACATATGTATATTATCTTCCACTCTCATCCCTTGAGAGTATGTTCTAGGAAGGTGGTGATGATAATGACAATTCAATACAGTGAACTCTTGCTATAGCAAACACCATTATAAAACTCACTATAATAAACTACCAAGAAGTCCCATAAGGTACAATGATGTTCTAAAGAAAATTCACTGTAACAAAAAATATACACTATAACAAACTGTAGACCTCACAAGGTCTGTTATAGTGATTCTTGATTGTATTGACTTATTATAATGGTTAGGAAAGAAAATTATTATTGGAAGGACTGAGAGTGGAGTCCTCTCTACAAATAAATTATCGGTTTCATTACTGTGTGTACACAAGCACGCGCACACACACCGCTTTGAAAGAAGTCAACGAACACCATAATGTGAGGAACAAACAGTCATGCCACCCACCTAAATAAGATGCAGAACCTCCTTTCACTAAAATCCTAAAGGGCACACTGTCCACAAGCATACAACAGTGATCAATGAGAATTTTGAACCATTCTTCCTGTAGGCATGTAGTGACATCCCTTGACCTCGCCCGATGCATCCCACACATGTTCAATAGAGTTGAGATCAGGGCTCTGTGGAGGTCGTCCACAAACCACACAGTTACAGCAGCAGACTTACGACACAATGCACTGTCTTGCTGAAAGAGATGATGGTTAGTTCTGTAAAAATGCCACAAAGCACGAAGCATTGCATTGTCCAGAATATTCAGATACCTGTTGGAGTTCAATGTTCATGGAAGCACAAACAGAGGTCTGAGGCCAAAACAGGACTGTACCATCGTGCTGCTACCTCTGAATTTCATAACTGGGGTTATGCTCTCGGGTAAGAGACATTTACCAGGCATCCGTCATACCCATACCTATCCATCTGCTCGGTAGATCCACATTACGAGGCTCACCACATGGGTTTCCATGTGATGAGCCTTGGTTCTGAATGATTTTGTGCAGATTTGTCAATGCCGGAACTTTTCACATTACATATCAGCTGGCAAATGGTGGTTTTTCTGAGGGTAGCACTTGCAGTTGACTTCCTGTGCTTCCATCTCAGTAAGATTTCACCCAATTTGGGTGAACAGGTAGGCATGCAATATGGCATCCTATCACAATGTCTCTTTCAATCTCCATCAGTTCCTTTCTTGCAGCCATTTCACCTGGACACAGTTGCAAATGCTTGGGAGCATAACATTCTTCCAGTTTATACCAGCTACAAACACGTGACTCGTTCCATGGCACAATACACCTTGACCATGGGGTGTCTGTTGACGTCTTTTCAAGCCATGTATATGCAGAGGTTTTCACACACTGTTGTGTGAAAACCTATGCATATATACTGCTTGAAAAGAAGTGTTTCTTAAAGTAAATATCAAATATCTTTCTAAAAGAAAGAGATGGAGATTTCTAATATAATAGGCTCTTCAAATAAGTTAAACAATTTTCCTCAAAACAAAAACACAAAATTGATATCTACTTACCTTGATATGAAGGAGCCAGGTGGCAACAGTTCATAAGTTGTAATAGAAACTGAAAATGGTTAACGTTTTAATATTATTACTATGGATAACACTTATCTTACAAATGAATAAAGAAAATTTCAGACAGTTCAGAATGTTAAATGTCATCGCAGAGTATCTATCACCTTGTGTTAAAGATTTTAATCAGAAGTAAACAGATTAATATTTTAGTCTTGCTTGACTGATATAGTTCAAAATCCTAATCGGATGATGAATTTTAATGAAAAACTGTTTCCTATTTTTTATATGTTCTAAGTAGCAGAGGTGAGTGATTTGGAAGTCTTGTTTAGTTCTTTATTATGGCATGCAACTCGCAGAGAATATTAGTCAATCCCCCCCCCACCACCACTTTTTGTTTTATGAATCAACTTGGTATAAAATAAGTCCAATTGCATATTAGTAAACTTGCTTATTTGCTACATGTTATTAGTGCTGAGAGTATAAATTAAATAAATATATGTCCTCATTTATCATCCATTTAAGCAGCTGCTGATGTGTCATTGCAGAGGATGCATAGTACAACAGATGATTATAATAAAATGGATGGGGTGGACGAACAAGTGTTTGTACAAGAGTTCTTGTAGTTTCTTGAAACTTCTCACAAATGAAGATTCTCAATTCCCAATGAAGAATAATGGAGAACCTACAGAAGTGACATATTTCAGCTACTTAGGCACAATGTCTAATGAAGATGGTAAATTATATATGGAAATGAATGACAGAACAAAGCAAATCTGGAACAAAGGGGAGCCAGCTAAATACATTTACATGGAATAAGGAAAAAATCTGCCAAAACACTAAACTAGCAATATCTCATCTGATTTCAGAGTATCTGAGGTCTGCACTTTCACCTAGCTCTTCTTCTTGTACATATTTGATGTTTTCTCACTAAAATTCAATCTCATCCTATGCTGATAATAGTGCACTCCATTCCTCTTTGTAATTTACAGAACCTTGTGGTACTTGAATAACTCAGGCCTCAAGATCTTCTATGGTCACATGTGTTGATTACAAAAAGTTTTTGCAATCCCCGAAGATGTCTCTGTGACTGAGATGAAATATTGGAAGTATTAAAATTAGTTTTAATACTTCCAAATATTACCAGCACTGAGAAAGTAATCCTTTCTCAGTGCTAGTAATATTCCATTAAACCTCTAACATGAATCTTCTATGGCCAATGCCTTGAACACCAATCTTCTGACCATTCTCAGGTTGGGGTGTAGGTGGTTTGGTGAATTTTAGTGCTACTGGGACATAGTCATGTCTTATTTCCCAGAGGAAAAAACCATGCTTTTCACTCTCCTACACGTTTGATAACAATCTGTTCCTCTCTTCTTGGATTAATTTTCACACCTAGCCTATCCTGCATAAATGTATCATATCCATAGCCTATTCAGCCTTCAAAAGGTTTGCCATGCTTTTTTTTTGTTCTGGGCATTGATCTCAGAATGTTGGAGAACTAAAGTTTGGATAGTGGTCTGAAATTTTGGGTGAAATAAGGAATGAATCTTTCATTTCTGTAAAAGGTATTTTAGTTATTCTGTATTAAGCAGATGTTCTGGTCAGAAGAGCTTTTGCAGTGGTCAGCCCAAAAAAAAGGAGAGGTAGAAATTACACACGTCATCTCATCTGACACTACCAGAGTAGTGCCAAATGGAATTTTTGGCAGCTTTTTCAGGTTAGCATTTTGTTGTTTTTTAAAGATTTTTTTTTGATTTGCATCATTAACATTGTTACTTATACGGACCTAGATGAGATTTGTGTTGGGAAGGAGTTAAAGAGTAGAGACATGTAAAGTGGGTGAGAAACTCACAGGTATGCCTCCCCATACATAGTAAGCACCCAGTCTCCAGTTCATTGCATGTTCCCCTTCCCTGTTCCCTATGCATATCTGCCGTGATTTAGATGGCAGATAAGCTATGCCTGGATTTTTCACTAGCTAACACATTACAAAGGAATTTAATGGATGACCTGCAGAGCCACTGTATTGCTGCCCTCGAAAGGGGGAAGGTTTGGCATCTCTACAGTAAAGCACAGCATAACCTTGAGGCTGTTACCCATACTACATGCAGGAATTATTCAGGCCTCCAATAAGCTAGGCAGTGGTGTTTGTTGTGGATAAGTAATCTACCACCTGGTTAGGTCTGGTTAGAATTTTCTCCAAGTATGGAAGAAATGCCTTTTTTGGTAGCAATACTCACCAGAGGTGCCAAAATCCCATTTCTAGAGATAGGCCACACAACAGGAAGGTAGAGTTGGCTGGGAAAGGCTACGTATTGCACGTCACCAGCCCATTTGAGGCCACCGAAATTCCAAAGGTAAAGACTTTTTCCTTTATACTTTTGGACTGATATCTCAGTTCAACACAAACACTACAAACTTTGCGGAGATCATGATTTGTAGAATTATTACTTGATGAGTTTTGCAATGACTGAATTTTATAAAGTGGGTAGGCGATTCTAATGAGTTATCTACCAGTAGGCACAAGGAAAGGCATTCTGCAAGTCAATGGAATAGTGGACAAGTGCTTTTTACATTGAGAGTTTCTTTTTAAATTGTGTCGCTGCTGCAAATTTGTGATAAAAGAAGCGAAGGAAAAAAATGTTACTTCTCCAGAAAATATTACCCATCACAGTCTGCACAAAGTTTCTTATTTCGGAGTTGAAGAAAAAGTTGTTACCTTTTGGAATACCAGTGAACGAGCCTAGAAATCATTGAGATGACTGCCATTTTAGCTTCTGAAATATGCAAAGTTACAAATGCTAAAAATAAAAAAAAATGATACCTCCTACTCCAAACCTGAATTAAGGCTGCAGTAAGCCACATTTGACTTCACATACTGCAAGAGACTAGTTACAGTTTTATCTGATTCTCTATCTGATGTCAATAAAAATGAAGATATGGATTTTGAACCTGAAATGTTTTGCAAGCCCAATTTCACTGAAAATGGTATGAAACAATCCGGTGAAGGATTTAAAGTAGTGATTCATGTTTTTGGATTTAGGTTTCAGATTTGAAACTTCAGGTTTACTTTCCCGAGATATTTTATTTTACTGTCAATGAAACAGAGTTCATCCAATACTTTTATCATTACATTCCTGATATATACCTTCAAGGAGTGTACAGGATACTATGATAGCACTACATGATTAAGTTTATATTATTACTAACTCACTACTGACAATTTTCTCCCTAATTAGTTTGTCATTTGCCAGGACTCTAATATTATCAGATCTTATATTTGTCTTGCAAGATACCTCTAACTACATTAGTCCACCAAGATCTTGTTCTGAGTCTTTTTACTACCATCTTGTCATCTTCTCTAGTTTATTGCAACAACATTTCTGAATTTGTATCCAAGTTAGGAGCTAATCTATGATCCAACTTGGTGAATGCTGTTTACTGATTTCTTCAAAAAGTGTTTAAAAGGAGCCATTATAAAACTGACTTGTAATCTATTCTTCGTGCTGATTCAGATTATTTGGAGAACACTTACAAAAATCTTGAATTTTACTGAATAAGGTTAGTAAACACTTTGCATATATCTGTTGTTGGTCAACACTGGATACAGATTAGTCACCATAAAAAGTCGGTCTAACAAGTTCTAGAAATGTTCGGTGGGATCAAAATTTGGTTGACCCTCCCTCCCTCTCAAAATAGTCCTATTATCTGCATCTTATGTAAAACTAGGTTTTATGAAACAATTTATAAAAGCCACAGAGAAAGATGAAGAAATATATTATTGTAATAAAGCAAAAACATTACCCTATCACATAATATTTTAAAACTGAAATATCTTACCTTGTTTGCATGGCAGGTGTCACAGTACAGGAGATTGGCATTCACTAGTACAATTGCAGGATTTCCACACTGCAAATGGCACAAAATATCTTGAAATTCTATAGATCTGAAATTAAAATAAAAATAAGTGATTAAAATATCCACAGGTGAAGGATTCCCAATGTCCAAATAGAAAATATCCTGAAATTCTATAGATCTGAAATGATTATATAATGTTGGATTTTATTTGTATCAAGGTACAAGAAATAGTGCAGTGTTTTTATCATGGGAAAAGAAAACAGGGTTCATGTGCAATGGGGATAAAAAAAAAAGTTTTCAAAACCTTTTTTTCACCAGTTAACTTAGAAAGACTAAGTTAATTGGCCTTATACCAACAGGGAGCAAGCTCTTGAAAAACAGGTGATATTAGAATATTCATTTAACCATTTTCTTAAATTAGTATATGAAGTGAACAAGAAATTAAAAAAATATAAATATAGCAAGCAGCCTAGAAAAATGAACCATAAATTATAAAATTCTGAAAAGCATGCAGAAATTCACAGTTTTAACATCACTAAGAATGTTCATCATATTCACAAAAGGATTTGAGTATGAAAAGTTCAAAGGTTCATTTCTAATAATTTCATGAGATGTCCCCCCCCCCCTCTAGAATGTAAAAGATTATTTTCATAATCTTTTATGGAAACCAACATGAAAAAGGCAGTACATTAGTACCATGGAAAGAAGTAAGTAGAATAAAAAAAAGAAGACATCTTTGTTCTAAATTTAGAGTTGAAATGCAGAGAGACGATGAATAACTGCTGCATGTTTTAAGAGATTAGGAGGAGAGAGTGGTGGACTTATATGTACCATATTTCTAGAAAATGCAAGCAGAAGCAGAAGCAACTGCACATCTATGTGAAAGATTATGGTGATGTGGAGAGAGAATGGTCAGTACTGAGTCAAGGATTTATAAGCACTTAGGGACACCAACCCAAATGTGAGAACAGTATTCAGAGTCTAGAGTAATTTGTATAGAGTTAACAATTGTTCACAGTAAAGCAACACTTGAGTAAAAGGGAAAACATTTTCTTGGATGCTGAGGACTTGATACTTGTACTGCAATGTTTCTTGTTTATGTTAAGATTAGAGCTATCCCAAGAAGAAAATGCTTGATTAGACTTTTACATGTTATCAAAAGTAAGACAAAGAAAATTTGTATGTATGTGTGTAGGAATTAAGGGAATTTGGTTTTTTATGCATTAAAAGTTAACAAAACTCTCAGAACCCCAATGAAGAATTAGAACTTGGAGATCAGAATTTAGATCAGAAGAAGTAAAGATTCTAGGGAATTTGACGATTCACCGCACAATTAGTCTAGTGGCTATGTGCTTCACAACCATATGCCTGGGAAAGGAGTATCCTGGGTTCAATTCCCGTCGCTGACATGAGGAACTTAGGGATCTTTCTCAAACATAGCCAAGTTAGCCAGTCTTGGGCATGGATAGCAGGGTTTTTCCCTCCTGCAAGCAGGCAAATCAGGCCCATGAACACAAGCAGCTACAGACATAGGACACACTGGGAGGCATAGGGCTAGCCACCTCATCCTCGGGACGGGGACGACTTAGAAGAGCTAAGGATAGCTCCGTAACAGGCCACTAGGCCTAATACATGAAGGGAAGAAGATATGGTACAGGGATAGCATTATCAATAAAACATTGGACTGGATGCTAACCAGAAGCAAAAGAGCAGATTCTGCTGGCCTGGTTTGCATAGTAGACAGAGCAGCCACTTTCCAACCACCACGTCATGAGTTTTTGAGAGTCTTTAGATGAGGGGTGAATTTCATCATTTGGTGTGAGGCCATCACTCTCCTAGTATATTAGAAGCTTGAAGTCCAATGGAAAAAAAAACAAAAAAAAATTCTATTATTTTTATGGCTATTTAGCCTATTTTTGTTTAGGAGTGCCCCTTTTTTTTATAATGTCATTGGCTTTTTACTCAAATTTTAGGGCATTACTGATGCTTTATATAGACAGATATACGAAGAATCTATAGGAGGAATAATTCGCACATACCTCTGTAGGATGTTGCTGGCTGTCTTCTTATTAAGCGGCATCCCAGTGATATACATTCATCTGCTGTTAAAGGAAGGACGTATGATTGAAAGGAAGAGGAGTTGGAAAATGTAGGGACAGAGAGATGTGGGAGAATTATTCGTGAAGCAAGGGGTATGTGAACCTGTTTGAAAAACCCAGGTTTTTCAAAAAATTTTCATACTGTATTTTTCACACTAATTCTCTGAGTAATTTTCATTATCCTAATCTTCCAGACTACCATCAATAGGATCCAACACCTGCCATTCTTGGGTGTGGACAGCAGGGTTTTTTCCCCAGTTTATCTTCTGGGGTTTTTCATCCCGCAAGCAGGAAAACCAGCCCCATGAGCACACACGGATAGTCAGGAATACTTAAAACAATCCCTCCAGCCATAGGTTTGAATTGTCAGCTATGCTGGTCCCAAGCCTGGATAAAAAAATAGGGTGGATTGAGGTGGTGCCGTACCTTCCTGTAAAAGGGGTTCACGGCCATTGAATCACCATACGAAATGAATGAATGAACACCTGCTATTTGGATATCTGAAAGGGGGTGAGGGGCCTGGTAGTCTCATATTACTTTGGCCATCTGCTGCAGCGAGATAGGCATCCTGGTTGGTCTGGTCAGGATCGGTCAGCTAGTGAGTTTGCCTGCAAGCATCAATAGTGTTGCACAACATCTCCTTGCCCAAGGTCCAGGGACCTGGCTAAGGCTTGCTGTAGCACTGATATGGTGTCTGAGATAGCAATGGCTACCACACAGCAGGCACCCATTTGTGGCATGTGGTGAGCTCTGGAATGGAAACATTCCAGAGCTCACAACAAAGCTTCCCTTTGAGTATGAATAATTTTTCATCTAGTTTATCAGATCCCATAACAAGTCCCAGCCACATCCAGAAATCATTGCATCATCAACTGAAGATAAAATCAAGAAATAAAAACCATCACAGATAGCAACAAACACACCAACCTTCTTAATATTGTGTCAACTAAAGAATGTCCAGTGGCGATTCTTTAGTTGACACGTTTGAATTGCTTGAATGCCAACCCATTCACACAATTCATCTAGAATTGTTTGAATGGGTTGGCAGAATCTCCAAAATCAGTCAAGAAAATCGTTGTTCAGTGATTATCTTATACAAACAACAACACATACACAAGTATTTGTCAGAGCAGCTCCTCTTTACAGTATCTATCAGGGGAAGAACAGTCATAGTCACCCCCACAAAATTTTGAACTACTCTTGAGGAATAATATTGGAGCCAGAGTCCTTCAAATGTTCCTGACAAAGAGATCTGCTCTGAATTGAGAGATCAAGGAGGATAAGGATAGTCAACTGGTTCCCACCAGGAATATCATTCTTATATTCAACACACTTAAACCACCAGTATATGTGAAATCAGAATATCTCAACTGCCCAGGGCTCTACATCTCAAGCCTAATAAGAAATATGGTATTTCTTGGATGCCTTCTGTTGCTCTGCCATCTTTGCCCAGTCTAAGAGCAAAACACCAAAATGCCTAATCGTGAGAGAGAGAGATCACACAGCCCACTTAGAGGAACCATTGTTGGCCTCACAATTAGAACATCCTTGAAGTATGATTTGTTTGCTGCCTCTTTAGAGCATATCAAAGAGAAAATATCAATATGAGCTCACTCCTGGTGGAATGTATACAAAAAGTGGGTCCCCTAAATGAGAATCCACTAATAAAAGAAATAATGGAATGTGCACTGCAGAGATTCAAAGACATGCCTCCAGATTTATTAAGATAAGATGGATATCTGCCACAACTGCAATTCCTAAAACATCTAGTCAAATTCTGCTTTTCCTTAAACTGTGGTGTAATGCTGATTACACAGCAGCCAAGGAAACTAAGAACAAAGCTTGGGGTATCTTTCACAAATACCCCATAACTACACACTGCATCACTTTCTAATGTGCCAGAGCAAGACATATCCATTGTCAGAGCCAAAAGGAATCCTGAATCCAATACACATTTTTTTATAACTAAAGCAACTAACAGCAAATAAAGTCAGGGATAAAATCCAGAAAACGAAGGCAGATGTACCACCTGCCCATTTTTGATCCTTGAACATAACGGATGTACAATTCCCAACCCAACAACAATCAATCTCTGACACTTGGGAGATTTTTGCCAAAAGATCAGCAATGTTGTCTTATTCCTCAGAATTCTTTGCCAAAAATGTAAAAATGCAGAAAAATAACAAATTCTGTTCTCAGCAAATTCTGTTCTCCCCCCCCCCCCCTTTTAACACCTAACAACAGAAATATGGAGAATGAAGTCATCCTAGCATCTAAACAAGGTATGTACAAAATTTTCTTCCTCAATTATTCTGCTATATTTTTTTTTAAAATACACTTATAATGTCCTAAAAATTTTCTAAAAAAGCCAATGTATTTAAAATAAGGGACATGCCTAAATAGCCATAAAAGTAATAATTATTATTGCTTTTCCTAAGCCAGGGAAGGATCCAAAATCCCCAATAAACTATCGACCAATTTTTCTGACTAGTTGCTTGTGTAAGGTTGGGAAAAATGGTTAACTCTCACCTTTTATGACTTCTGGAGAGAAACAACCTTTCTTCTAGAACACAATCTGGCTTCTGTAAATATGATCATTCTACACATGATCACAACTGATCTAGTCTGACTGGAAGCATCATTAGAGATGCCTTCCTAAAATATGAGCACCTAGTGTCAGTTTTCCTTGATATGGGAAAAGCATATGAAACTGCTTGGAGATTTGGAATATTGAAAGACGTTCACACAACTTTGATCTGAGAGAGGGAACCTCCTCTTTTTATCAGAACTTCTTTATCCAACTAAATTTTCCAGGTCTGAGTGGGAACCACTTTTTCCTGACTATACCCAAGAGGAGGAATTCACCATTCAGTTTAAATTTTTATATTTTTATAGCAAATGTCCGAGAGAGAGAGAGTTAGTAATATTCTGGAATAGAGAAAGTTGTTGAAAGTTTTTCCACTTGGTTATACTATAAATTAAAGGTACCAAGAAATTATACACTTGGTTTAATCCGTTATCCAAGTATAAGCAAACAAAGTTGGGTTTCCTCTAATCCAGAGTATTTTAATAATAAGGTATGACACCTTTTGGCAATTGGCATATGAAAATATGACTTCTGCTTTACTTCAACCTTAAAATCACCTCTGGGTCTGGCTCCCACTGATGAGACCTCAAAAAAGGGTGAAACTGGTCTGGGTAGCGACCCTTCCCATAATGCATATCCTTGCAGTAGAACATATCCTTGCAGACATTATACATGTCTGCAAGGATATGTTCATTGCATTATGGGATTTGGCAAGTGATGTGAAGTCATTAGCTTCTTTATACAAGTTGTCTCAGTCCTGAAAATAGTTCAGGCACAAACTTATTTGCTTACACTTGGATAAAGGATTAAACCAAGAATATAATTTCTTGGTATATTTAATTTGTAGTATAACCAAGTGGAAAAACTTACAACAATTATCTCTGGTCAAGGCCTTGTACAGTGGCACAAGGCCTTGATACTTTTCAGTGTGCATCTTATCATAGCAACAATCTCATGTGTAGTCATTGCACATTAAAACACTTGCAGTGTGCCATTTCAATTCAGGATATGCTCTTCTGGAATTCAGGATCAAGGGATAATGGCCATTTACCATCACTCTGAGATCTGGAATTACTCAACTCTACTGTACTCTAAAATATGTTACAGTATATACAACAAATACTTAACAGTTCTTTAAAGATCAATTCTGAACTCACAGACAGAACAATTTTTCTTCCTTGGAATAAACGAAGAAAACAAGAAGCAGGTTAAGTGTGTGCAGATGTACTAAAAAGCCATGTTGGGCAGCTGTCTGCTCATGTTTTAACAGGCTCATCAGAAAGTAGAGGAATAATTCACCAGTTCAGTGGGGCAGTGACCATGAGTACCTGTAAAAAAGACAGAGCACTAGAACAGTGCATCTAGTGAGATAAAGGATGAACTTAGGAAAGGATCATCTATGGACCAAATCACTTGCCTTTGGACAGCATGAGAATTTTTAGGGAGGTTTTAAGTGCACACCACTCCAAACATAAGACATTATTCAAGGATGGACAGATTTGGGATTTCCATAAAGTGGGTAGTTAGATGAGTGAAAAGTAGTGTCTCTTGAGTGGAAAAGAATGCTTAGTTTATTCCCAAAGGCAAGGAAGCTTGATGCAATATGTTTATGCCATGAGAGACTGAAGATAAACCAGTTTAAGGAGAGAGAAAACTGATCATATCTGGAGATTTGGTATAGGTAGGTGAGATGAGATCCCTTTGAGAGAGAAAAAATGCAAGACTGCATTTTAGCAATACTGAAGGTGACCAGGTTATCCTTACCTTATTGAACGATGATATCGAGATCAGTGTTTAAGGCACTGATTCTAGACGATCTTGAAGCTTGGGATGAGCCCTGCATGGTTTGTCAAATGAGAAAAATTAATGAATGACTACTGCCAGCAAAGCTGTGGGAGGATTAGTGGTGATTGAGAGTGGGTGATTTATACATTGGAGAAAGAGGGTAGGGGATAGAACAGAATTCTGAGGCACTCCTGCATTCGTGGTGAGGCTTGAAGCTATGCTGATGTAGTAAACAACAAGAGAGAGAAAGCTTGCTACCCAATTATAGAAGGTAGCAGGTAGATTAAAGGATGACAATTTATTGATTAGGTATCGATGCCAGACACAATCAAATGCTCTGGTATAATCCATACTAATAGTTGCTAATTACCATTCTTGTAATCAGCCAAGCTTATGATAACGGTTCAAATATGCGAGGCAAACATAATGGACTGCAGAAAAAAATCCTCGAAAGAAATTCAAGGGCTTTTTTTTATTCCGTGTGCTGCTCATTCATTAAATTTGGTAGTTAACGATGCAGCTACGATATCCTGTGAAACTGTAAATTTTTTTGGGGTAATACAGGAATTATATAATTATTTTTGAATATCTGTGAAGCGTAGGGCTATATTAAAAAAACATATTCGTGTTTTAAATTTGAAACCACTTTCTGCTACTAGGTGGGAAAGTAGAGTAGAAGCAATAAAACCACTTAAAAATAATATCAAGGAAACTTACCAGGCTCTTTTTAATATTACGGAAGATGAAACTAAAGATATCGATTCTAGAGTTCAGGCAGACAACTTAATTTCAAAGATTTATTCGTTTAAATTTATTTGCTCTGTTCATGTTTGGTACGAAATCTTAAGTCTCGTAAATGTTGCAAGCAAAATAATGCAGAATCCGACATTTGATATAGGAAAAATTACAGAAAATCTTGATTATGTTATACAAGAATTAAATACTCGCCGAACAGACCAATATTTTGAAAATATTATTAGAACTGCAAAAGAAGTAGCAAACAATCTTAATATTGATACTATTTTTCCAGACATTCGCAAAAGAATAAAAACAAAAATATTTGGTTACGAAGCATCAGATGAGACAACACATGATCCTAAACAAAATTTTAAAATAAATTTTTTCTTTGCGATTTTAGACACGACAATAACTTCAGTCACAGAAAGATTCATACTCTTAAAACAACATAGCGAGGACTTTAAAGCTATAAGAGACATCAGCAAATTAAAAGATTGGAGCGATGAAGATTTAATGAAACATTGTAAAGATTTGCACTTAAAACTGAGTGACAATCAAGATTCAGACAATCGCAATATTGATGGTATGACTTTATTTGAGGAATTAAAAACTTTGCAATGTTTTATTAAAAAAGAGTCGGCTCCTCAGGATGTTTTAAATTATATATACAAAAATAAATTAACCGACATGTTTCCGAATACTGCACTTGTGATGCGTATTTATTTAACATTACCAATATCCGTAGCATCAGGGGAAAGAAGTTTTTCAAAACTGAAACTAATAAAAAATTATTTGTGGTCAACAATGTCTGGAGAGCATCTAACAGATTTATCAATTATATCAATTGAAAATAATATTATGGATTCATTAGACATTAAAGATATTATTAAAAATTTTGTGGTGGCTAAAGCAAGACGGATAAATATGTAAAATAAATCTACATTTATCCTAATTATTATATAGTTCAAAGCATATCTCCAAATTATCTTTGTTATGTAATATTTCTTTTTATATTAAAATAAAAGTAATTTTTGTTTTTATATATATATATATATTCTGTTGTATTTATATATTAACGAATAAACATTTTTGAAAATTTTTATTATTAAAAATTCCTTATTAATGAATTTCAGTGATAACAATATTCTACTACTGTTAAATAAAATTTATTTTTATGTATGCAAATAAACTGTTTTGTACTTTTAACAAAGTAAAATTTTTCACAAAAATTTTTCATGTAAAGTTATTTTATGGGGGCACTGAAAAAGGTTTTGCACAAGGGCACCTCCTACCCATGACACGGCACTGTGTCTATGTGACAGCAGCGCCACCAATTCCACTTAAAAAGGGATTGGGAACGTTCAGGCAGTTATTCGAATGACTGACAAATTGTGCTCAATATGCATCCTACCTTGCCTCAGCATGCTTTACCTTAAACAGTGCAATGCCGTAGCAGCCCTTCGGGAATTTAGAAGGCTTCATACCTGCGTACAGGTCCTAAGTCAGATGTAGCACTGAGAGCTATGATTAAGAAGTTTGAAGAAACTGGATCACTAGGAGTTAGACCTGGCAGAGGACGGAAAGCAGTGCAAGAAGAGACAGTAACAGACGTTGCTACTGCGGTGTTCGACGACACAGGGACCAGTACTGGTCCAAGCGCACCATAGATATGTTATTACTCCATTTTATTTGCCTTTATTAATGTAATTATCCACTTGTTTTCAGCTCAGCCAATGCCAAAATTTACCCTATCGGCGACTTTTGGTATTAAATCTTTTTTTCGCGGAAATCATCTCCCCATACCTTCAAAAGTCTCAATATTAAATTTGGTCTCATTCCGTTTATTGGTTTTAGCTACAGATACCTCCAAAGAGGGAAAGTTATTTTATGGCCACCCTGTACTATATGTTTACAAAAACCTTTTGTGATGAAAGTCACATAAAAAAAAAAAAAACTGAGTTATTATTCTTATTAACTCTGCTTATATTTATTTCTTATATTATTATTATTATTACAGTAACATCCATGGAGTCAGTATCATTGTCATTTGACTTAGCTAGCAACATGTCTAAAGAAATATAAAGATATTTCTTTATGCTAACTCATGGTATTCCATTATTGAAAAAAACAACTCCCCACATTCACAATGCATTCCACTCACCAACCACTCTACATGTAAAAAATCTACTCCCTTCTTCTATTCATTGCATCTTCACACAACTTCCAGGGATCACCTCGCATTCTTTCCAGTTCACCCAACACTCATTTTTTCTAAACTCCTTTTATATTAATCTAGTAAAATCCCTTCACTAACTATAAGGTCTCTATCACATCACCTATTTTCTTCCTATCCACCAAACCAGCCTGCAATCTACATTCCCTCAAACATTCTCATACAGTTCTCACTAATGTTTCCACATGAAAAGGTGATGACCAAATTTGAGCACAAGTCCGTGTGTGCGTGTGTGTGTGGTCTGACCAATGCCGTATACCGAGGCACCATTGCCTCCTTATCTCTATATGCCAATGTACTTCTTATCATACCAGCAATGAAGTCTTTGCAACACTTGCAATGTGCCCTCAGAACTTTAGTCTGTTGTCAACTATCACCCGAAGATCTTAAATCTCATCCCCTTCTGGAAGCATACCTCCACCAATACAACACACAGCCTTATATCTCTGCATCCCAAAGTACACATCTTGCATTTATCAA
Source organism: Typopeltis vanoorti (assembly GCF_054136105.1). Lineage (NCBI taxonomy): Eukaryota > Metazoa > Arthropoda > Arachnida > Uropygi > Thelyphonidae > Typopeltis > Typopeltis vanoorti. The sequence goes on along the minus strand of NC_143568.1, from coordinate 92,778,124 downwards.
TATTAAAACTACAACTCTCATTCATTTGTCCAAGCCAAAAGTTTACTGAAATTTTCCTGTAAAGAATTATCAGCAATACTCCTGATAATTTTAACTTGCATCATCAGCAAACGTTTGAAGATCCTCAGTCAATCCACATGAAACTCATTAACATATAAGTTAAACAGCAATGCTCAAGAACAGAACCCCCAAGGCATACCACTGGTCACCTCCCTTTTCTGAGACACTGCTCTATCATATACAACTTAATGGCATTGTTCAGAAAGCTAGTCTTCAATCCATCTGTTAACCAATCAGTTATCCAATCCCATCTACGGCAGCATATACATCAGCTAGTCATGTGACCCATCAGATGCCTTTGCAAAGTCCAAGAATTTGTACTACTGTAACCCATTAAAAGCAGCATCTTAATTGTATGTAGTCAGTCAGTGTAGACTGGTGAAATATGTCAGTCCAATTTCAATAAAACTAAATGGCAATTGACAATAAGAAATTTATTAGCGAGTTATTATATCCCCATAAGCCCATAACCACTACAAGACTATTATAAAATGCAATACTAAAAGCATAAAAAAATGAATATTAAAGAGTTTACATTGTTCGTGTAAAATTGTTTTTTCTGTACATGACCTGTAAATAAATAATAAGACTTTCAAGAAAATGACAGCACAGTGATAAAAAACACTGACCAGGCATGCAGTCAGGAATACATATCCATACTTGAAGTAGAAAAAGCCATTAAAGGCTTGAAATGTGGAAAGGCAGCAGGAGTAGATGATATTCGACCAGAAATGCTGAAGTATGGTGGTATAAGAGTCTTACAGTGGCTGCACTGCATAGTTCAGAAAGCCTGGACAGAGGGACGAATTCCCGATGATTGGAGTAGAGCTCTCATAGTACCCATATATAAAAAGGGAAATAAAACTGAATGTGAGAATTACAGAGGTATTTCCCTACTGAGTGTTCCTGGCAAGATCTATGCAAGTATACTTGAGAAACGGTTGAGAAGAATTGTGGAAGAAAAGCTTGGTGAAGAACAAGCTGGATTCAGGCCAAATAGAGGCGGTCAGGATCAGATCTTCACTTTACGACAAATAGTCGAGAAAGCATGGGAATATAACAAAGATCGGTATTTAAGTTTTGTCGATTTGGAAAAGGCATATGACAAGGTGCCAAGAGAGAAGCTATTCAATACGCTGCAGTTATATGGTGTCAATGGGGCATTATATCAAGCAATACTTAGTCTTTATTTGAGTTGTGAGTCAGCAGTTAGAATTGAAGGAAGTACAGGAAGATGGTTTAATGTTAAATCTGGTGTGAGACAAGGATGTACATTATCCCCTCTGTTATTCATTATCTATATGGATCACATTATGAAGGAATGTGGTATTAAACCTGATATCAAAATTGGAGATGTTAATGTCAGCTCTTTGCTTTATGCGGATGATGTTATACTTCTAAATAAATCCGCTACAAGTCTGCAAGATTCTCTAACTAAATTGAATAGCTGTTGTAATAGATATGGTATGAAGGTCAGTAATAAAAAGAAAAAGACAATGAAAATAGGCAGAATCATTGAAAATGTCAACTGTGTTGTGAATGGAGAACCTGTGGAACAAGTAAAACATTTCAGCTACTTAGGCACAATTTTTACTGAAGATGGTAAACTAAATATAGAAATAGACAACAGAATCAGCAAAGCTGGTATTGTGGGAAGTCAATTGAATAAATTCATATGGAATAAGAAAGAAATTAGTCGGAACACTAAATTAGCTGTATACAAGACTGTGTTCAAACCAATTTTAACTTATGGATCTGAGAGCTGGGTCAGAAGTAAAACACTTGACCAAAGACTAGAAACCGCAGATATGAGAGTCCTGAGAAAGATTAGAGGCATGAACAGATGGCATCAATGGCAATATCATATTAAAAATGAGGATATTAGGAAAGAACTTGACATTGTCAGCATCCAGGAATGCGTTAGCAGAGCTAATCTCAGATGGTATGGTCACTTAAATAGAATGGGAGAGGAAAGATTAGCAAAACAAGTGTTCTCTGCCAGGTTGGCAGGAAAACGACCCAGAGGAAGACCAAGATATAGGTGGATTGATACGGTACAAAGTGCCTTAGACGATAGAAATATAAGATCTGATAATGTTGGAGTCTTGACAAGTAACAGACTGATTTGGAGGAAAATTGTAGATAGGAAGTTAGTAATGATGTAATTTTTTCATGTAGTACTGTCATATCCTGTACACCCCTTGAGGGTACATGGCAGGAATTTGATGATGATGATGATGAGAAATTGGAATCCATTTAGTTGGTATTTGAATATCTAATATTCAGATAAATCTAATATTCTTACAAATCACTGTGCTAAGATATGGAACTTCATTATTTGAAATTTTCTTTCTGCAGACTATTTTATGAACATGTTTATCACATCTTACCTTTGTTCCACTTGAATACCGTTGGCAGACGCCTGTTTAAACTTCTGATTGATACGTTGTTCATCCTTTGTAAGAACCTGTCTGTAGAAATCCTATAAACATGAAATAATATCTGAAACATTTAATCTTAAATTCTTCAGTTTGTTTGAAAGTAAACAGATCTTTTTTTTTGCATTTTTATAACATTATTCAGTATAAGTGTGCTTTAAATGGCTCTATAAAATAAATGGTTATAAACAGCTGCGTCTTACACAATGAGATGGAGAGGAAAACATACAAAACATCATAAATATGGATGTAATTTTAAATTTATTAAATGAACTAAAGACAAACTGATCTTTGTTCCTATGAAATCAAAGTTTCAGAACAGTGATTTGATTATAGTGCATAAACTAGAGAGCTAACATATCTTTCAAAGTAGAATGAGAGAGAGAGAGAGAGAGAAAGGTACTTGTTATGGAAAAATCAGTAAGAGCAGTTTTGATAATGTGTTCAGGTCAAGTTGTAATAAGGAAGCTGAAAACAGCAGCATCAGATGTAATGGCATGCAACAGCTATAATGCTTGTAGCAGGCATGTTCTATGAAGGATGGAGGAAGAGATCTAAATTGCACATTAAGAGTAGACTAAATGTTAATCAGGTTATAAATAAGAAAATAGGTATGTGTAGGATGATAAAGAATTCTGGTGGATACATGTATTGCTTATGTAAAAAAAAAATCAAGTAAAAGAAGAAAACTTTATGAATGCAAATAAAAGATGCAGAATAATTAGTTGAATCATGTGATGACCATTTCAGAGTATTATACCCAGACAGAAATAGCATGATATATATATATAAAACGAAGCTGCAAGAATAGACAAGGGGAAAGAGCTACATGTAAAGGATATAGCAAAAATATTGTAAATTGTGGTGCAAACAAAGAGGACAGTTATGTGGGATTTCTACATGAGTGTGCAGACAAAATGCTTTTGAATTGGTTGTTCAATTTGAGGCTCACTACAATAAAGATACCTATCCCATTGTCCAAGGATGATACCAAAACAAATACAATAAATGATAAGCACATTAGTATATCTGGAGTGGCAATTATGCTCTTGGATAATATATGGTAAAACTTCCACAATTCAGGAATGGATGAAAGAATATTTATACTTTATAGGGGGGGAACTCTATGGTTATTATTTTTATAGCTATATAGCCTACTTTTGTTTAGGCGTGCCCTTTTTTAAAAAAGGGGCACTCCTAAACGAAAGTAGGCTATATAGCCATAAAAATAATAGTTACTCAGAGGAGTAACATGGGAATTTCACAGAAATAATACCTATAGAAACTCTATGGTTTTGTGAAGATAAGAGTTCTTGTGTGAAGGTCTTCGCAATTTCCTTTCATTTACAATAAAGTTGTGACTAAGTTGGTATGATGTACTATGATAGTAGTAGCCTGTGTAGCTCAGTGGAAGTGCCGTTTGCACTCCATTGCGCCTGAAGAAGACCTAGGTTCAAATCTAGTCACAAACTAGAGGAACAGCTTCTAAGCCTTTCTTCAACCAGTTCCTGAGTTAGCCAATCTCTGGCACAGACAAGCGAGTTTTTTCTTCCATAAACTCGGAAAATCGACTGTAGAACTCACATTATCTCAGAAAATAAATATATAGTGTTAAGATTAGGGACATGAGGTAGCAGCATTTGCAAGCTGCCTCTTTTCACCAGATGCCAGATATTGTTAGTGATAGTCTTGGGCCAGCTACCTCTAATTAGCCTCTGGTGGAAATTGAACTGCTCTCTCAGTCTCCAAAAGTTAGAGCTAAAACAGCCTTGCCTACTCCCTGTAAGGGAATCAAAGCTGTTAGTGGGTGGCCAAGTTCTAAAATAGTGATCACTTGACCTACAAAGGAAAAGTAATGGAAGTAAAACTAAATCCAATGCAAACTAGGTAACAATGAAGTATATCTTGCATACTTTAATGTCAAAATTTTATTTACATGATCACACTCCTAAAGAATTACACAGTAAGGGAAAAAAATGATCTGATTAATCAAATATGAGACATTTTCTTTGGATTTTATTGGACCATGATTCTTTATAAATATATGTATATTAATCATCTACCAGTTTCACCAGCTTGAGTTTATCTGGCTTCTTCAGGACGAGATGGTTACACTAACATTAAATGCTAAAACAGAAGAATGCAGTAACGAGATTAAAATCAAATAAAAAATTGAAAAGACACGTGACATTAAGAGCATAGAGACTTAGTCATTGTTAGTAGATCGCATTTTATAGTTTTTTGCGAAATTGAGTTCTGCTAAACATAGTGAATTTATAAAACTAAATTTCCAAATGTCTTTTAATATCATGCCTTTATTTCTATTGAGATTGTCTCCTGTCTGGAGTACCACTGCAACTTTTGGTACACCATATAAGCATGGTGGTAATGGATGTAGAAATTTTAAATTTCTTTTTAATTCTTGAGGCCATCTAGTCATATTACATATTAAGAGATTGGTCTCTTTGTGGTTTTTCATGGTTGGATCTACATCTAATATATTATAGGTAGACGTGTCAGAAACTAGAACACCGATCTTCATTATGTAACCACAAAGAGACCAATCTCTTAATACGTAATATGACTAGATGGCCTCAAGAATTAAAAAGAAATTTAAAATCTTTACATCCATTACCACCACGCTTATATGGTGTACCAAAAGTTCATAAAGTTGGGGTTCCACTTTGTCCGATCGTGGACGGGAAATTCTTCAACATACCAACTAGCCAAACACTTAGCCAGTCTGTTGAAAGAGAAGATAAAGAAATCGGCCACATTTATAAAGAATTCTCAGCATTTTGTTGAAAGATTAAAAAGTATCAACATATCAAATACAGATATACTTGCAAGTCTAGACGTAGTGTCTTTATTCATGAACGTACCAGTTGAAGAAGTGATTAAGATCATAGAGGATCTCTTTCCAAATGACATTTCTCAGCTTTTCCGCCATTGTCTAAACTCAAACTATTTTAAAGTAAATAACATACTGTATCAATGACTTGAAGGCTCAGCCATGGGCAGTCACTTGTCACCACTGTGCGCAGATCTGCTCATGGAAAAACTAGAAAATGACATCCTATCCAAAATAAATCCGAAACCATCAGTCTGGTGGAGATGTGTGGATGATATCTTCATCATTTGGAAAGACACAGAAAATGCCTTACACGAGTTCCTTCAAAAAATAAATTCCTTCCACCAAAAAATTAAGTTCACATTAGAGTTGGAAAATAACCATCAATTACCTTTTTTGGACGTGCTATTAAAAAAAACAAGATAATGGACAAATCAAGCTTACAATCTACTGCAAACCTACAGACACTGGACATTATCTTCACTTTAAATCTACTCATCACTATGCACAAAAACTTAGCATCATACATATGCTCAAAAACAGGGCAACAAATATCATCACAGAAGAAAAAGATCTGCTCGATGAGCTCTCACTCATATCAAAAACTCAATTCAAAAATGGTTATCCACAAAATATCTTTAAAAAGATTCTCTATAGAAACAGCCCACAGCGACAACCTCAAGTGACGCAGTATACATCGTCCATTGTCATACCTTATGCCAGCTCAGTCTCAACAAAAATAGCAAAAATCATGAAATCTTTCAACATCAGGGTTGCCTTCAAACCTATTTTAACTACACGGCACATGTTAAGATCTCATAAGGACTGCATCGCCTTCTACAAGTACACAGGCCTATATAACATCCCATGTTCCTGTGGACTGAACTATATAGGCGAAACATCACAAAGCCTAGAAATCTGAAAAAAAGAACATATAGGAGATGTCAACAACAACAGAACAGACACCTCAAGATTAGCCCACCGTTTCTCAATTTCGAACCATTCCATTGATTGGGACAACAGCTCCATGCCGTACATTGAAGAAGATTTCAGATGTAGAAACTTTAAAGAAGCTGCAGTGGTACTCAATAGAAATAAAGGCATGATATTAAAAGATATTCGGAAAAGTTTTATAAATTCACTATGTTAAGCAGAACTCAATTTTGCAAAAAACTATAAAACACGATCTACTAACAATGACTAAGTCTCCACACTCTATGCTCTTAATGTCACACATCTTTTCAATTTTTTGTTTGATTTTAATGTTGTTACTGCATTCTTCTGGTTTAACATTTAATGTTAGTGTAACCATTCTCATTCTGAAGAAGCCAGACAGACTCAAGCTGGCGAAACTGGTAGACGATTATATACGTATATTTATAAAGAATCATGGTCCAATAAAATCCAAAGAAAATGTCTCATATTTAGAGATATTTTCTTTGGTTAATTTTGGTCTTTGATTAATGATGATTAATCAAAATGATCTGATTAATCATCATTAAGTATTATAGATATGAGCAATTACCAGTATTAACTAAACTGTTAATGAAGGAGAGTAAAGCAAAATTAGCAATGCGCACACACACATTCCTAGCTAGGTGTAACATTGATCCAAAGATTTTGCATCCCAAATGAGATCTGAACCATAGTTGATACCAACTCATCTGAGGCAGTTCAAGATGATAAGTTGAGTGCACTTCCACAAGCCAAGCTATACGTAGCAGTGATGATATATGTACTAGATTCAGTATACACTAATTAGTGGTGATTCTTCAGTATATTGTGTGCCTGCTGTTGCCTCCACATTTCTCCAGGAATGAGGAATCATCCTCAAACTGTACTGTGAGTCTGGACTGGTTTACTTCTGCCTGCCCCAGTTTTCTTCTCGCAAACATAAAACTGACCTTGAACACATCTAGTGATAGTTATACATCAAAGTATAAATATGAATTATTTGGGTAATTTGTGGACCTCATGCTATTGCCATCCTAGATGGACTAAAGTCTCCTGGTGGTAGAAGTGTGACGATGATAATAATAATAAATTACCTCTTCTGAATATCCTGGGTTGACACCAAGAGTAGTAGTACAGTACAGATGCGGTATCCTAAATCGGTGCATCAGATAAGCCAAATCAATAGTCCAAGTGCTAGAAATAATTGAGAAATGTATATCAATGTCCAATGGAGTATGCAACATTTTTTTTTTTTCAAAGTAAATCTCATTCAGTACAGGTAACCCTCGTATAACACGAATGTTAGGTTCCATAGAAATGCCGCGTTATATAAATCGCGTTATGCAAGACTTAGATCGCATAGAAAAAGTAGGGTTATGTTCCCAAATCTTTTTTTTTTAGATTATATAAACAACAATGACATATCCAACAAAAATATATTTTTATTTAATTCAGGTAATTCATGTAAGTTAAGAAAACATAAACTATTAAACAAATACACAGTATAAAATTATAAAAAATTATAAATTGTACGTAAACTTCATTGCACATAATACATAAATGTTTTAGGCAAAATAAAATAAAGTGTATATTTTAATTGTCATCAGTCTTCAAAACTAACATTCTGTAATGTTTTGCTATTTGTATACGAAGTAAGCTCACTTTCATTCTCTTTATAACCAAAAGAGTATTTATTTTGCCGGCCTGGTTGGCCGAGTGGTCAGCATATCCGCTCTCCAGCCAAAAGGCTACGGGTTCAAATCCCGCTGTGGGCATGAATGTTTGTGATTGTCTGTGAAAGTACTAGTGGTGATAGATGGCGTTGGTGTTAGATGATGAAGGTTGGCGGAGTAGTGAGAAGAGTTGTAGAGTAGATGCCCTCCCTCGATGAGTCTTTGGACTCCCTGTAGGTGTGATGTAATAATAATAATAACATTGCATAGATGTTCTTTATTTACGAGTGGCGGACGCCATCATCACTTAAAATCTTTTGGACAGCATTTGTATAATTCACATTGCATACTTCGGTTGCTTTAGTTATCAAGAAGTCAGTAATAAGATCTTGCTTATCACTACGCTGCAATTTTTTTTATTAACTTCATAATACGGAGCTAAACAAATATCCAATTTTCTCATGAATTTTCCGGAGTGCTCCATTGAGAGATCATTAACCATAAAATAACTTTCTTGCCAAGTTCAATCCTGCTAATTTCTTTAAACTGAATTCTTTAACGGATTAATCAGAATCTTCGGCAAAACGTTCCCGCCATTTGGTTCGATGTCATCTATTAATTGTACCAGTTTCTCCTCATTTAAATCTATTTTCCCATCAATTAATTCACTAATTTCGTTTACAACCATATCGCAAAAGCGCTCTAAGTGGCCATTACTATAAAAATAATTTTTTTACATAAAAAAGCATTACATGTTGTATGTAACTCACCAGAAAATAAAGTGTTCAGCTTGAGATTAACGCACTTATGACTTTTAATGCGCTTTCCTGACAGAAAACAAAGACAATTTTCAACAATAAACACTCTACACGGTAAACAATTGACACACATGCGTGCTAAAGGGTATTTCTCCTAATATAATTCGCTACTTATAACTACATGCGCGACAAGGGCAGATGCAAATTTAACAAAGATAAAATTTGATTTTTAAGTCGCACGTTGAAAAATATATGAAAAGATAAAGGGTTACTACAGTTTGTAGACTGTTTTATATCGAAATACCGTGTTGTTAAAGTACCATGTTGAACAAGGATTACTACAATTTATAGACTGTGTTGTATAAGTACTGCGTTATACAAGGGTTACCTGTATTTATGTTAAAAAAAGACTTCTAGTATATGAACTGTCATTTCTTACAATTAAATCCTAAGATAAATTTGAGTTTGAAAGTTATCTAGAGTTAGAGTTATCTAGTATATGAAGTGTCATTTCTTACAATTAAATCCTAAGATAAGTTTGAGTTTGAAAGCCATTTATATTTCATATTTATTATTTATGTTCTGTGCCTGAGATGTATATATTGGCCAGTTCTGGTTATTTTGTATGGCAAAACACTTTCTACCTACAAAAAGAAGGCACAGCCATGGACTCGCCATTATCCCCCCCTCCCACTGCAAACTTTTATATGGAACATTTTGAGCAACATAGATTTCTCTCCTTTAAAATCCAAAGTCTGGCTTAGATACGTTGACAATGTTTTTGCGATCTGGCCCCATGGCCACCAGACACTTTCCTTAGCCACCTAAACAAACAACAAAAATGCATACAGTTCACAATTGAGATTGAAAAACAGAACACACTTCCGTTTCTAGATACACTTGTCACGTCTTCCTTCTGGCAGTCTTTCCTTCACATAAAAGTTTACAGAAACCGACACATACTGGCCAATATATACACATAAACTCCTACCACTACCACCCAACACAAAAACTAGGCGTCGTTAATACTCTAAAAACAGGGCTTTGAAGATCTGCTCCAATGAACATGCGCTGAAAGATGAATTTAAACTTATCGGCAATACTTTTCTAAAAAATGGTTACAGCCAAAACACTATTAACAAAATTCTCTACAAGACCTCAATAAAAAACAAAGATAAACCAGACTACAATAAAACTATAACCATTCCTTACATTAAAGGGACATCAGATAAAATAAACAAAATACTACAGAAATACAACCTCAAAGCTACCTATAAACCTCCTGCAAAATTAAAAAGCTTACTCAACTCATCCAAAGACCCATTCCCTCCACTGGCCCACCCTGGAGTATACCGTATTTATTGCACCTGTTACCATATATAGGGAAAACAAGATACACAATTCCTATCAGACAAAAGGAACATAAACGACATAATTAAATATAATAATTATGGTGAAGCTGGCCTTTCTGATCATGCCCTGAACACTCTACATACAATTGACTGAAAAAGCACCAGATGTTTACATCACACCAAAACATGGTATGAATGCAAATTTAAGGAAACCTGTGAGATTCTTACCAACCACCCCAATCTGAACAATGATGGTCTAAAAATCCCAAGCATATGGAAGGCACGTATTCTACCCACAGAACCTTTTCCCTAAGAGTTAACTATAAACAGAAATGTAGATTGATGAAAAGCCAAAACGGCTATTTTTTTTTTCTGGCGAGGTTGATATAAGTTAAGGGGATAAAAATCCCTTATTGTTTTTCAGCCAGTAGGACCTTACTGGCTGAAAAACAATAAGGGATTTTTATCCCCTTAACTTATAGGAATGTAGATTATTCAGAATCCTAAATCTAATAATATAACAATTGTCATGTTAAAAATAGGACATCATTGTTACTGTAAGAAAACTATCTATATGAAAGAATGTTTCTCTCATTTTTTTTTTTTCCCTAGAGGTCATGCCAGTAGAATAACCAGTGATCAAATCATTGTTTCTTTAGCTTACTGTGTGTAATGTAACTCAGCTTGTCCTTGTATATTTGTATATACTCCAGATGATGACCTTAATATGAAGGTCAAATCAGGAAATTAAAATAGTTATTTATAACACGGTTGTAAACTCCATAATTTCTAAAATGAGTAATATCGCTGCATTTTTATTTTATTTTATTTGATCCACAAATAAAAGGCCACAAGACCTATGGTGCCATGTGTGGGCAAGTGTTCACATTTTGCTTGAACAACTGAGAGTTGTAATCTTTGGGGAAGGCACAGTAGGAGAGACTGTATCAAAGGACAGAAGTAGATGGAATGAAAGAGTGGCTGTAGAAGAAGCACAAGGCAGAAAGTGAACATCTGTGAGAGAGATCATTAATTAGCCAGATTGCTCAATTTTATCCAGAAGAGGCAACCTTAGAGGATTTTGTGCACCACCAAAATATGGTAGCAATATTCCATGGCTGGGCAGATTGAGAGTTAACAGCTGTGGAGATGTGAAGTAGTGTCTTGTGCGAAAAGTACACAAAGTTTTTTGGCAGTTACAGAACATATGGTTGAAATGTGGTTGTGCCAGGAAAGATCAGAGGTGCAGGTCAGTCTAAGAAGAGAAATCTGTGTTTGAATTGGGATATCTAGTTGATATGCACATAAATTCTGTTGTATTCGCATGCTCTATATATACGTGTGGGGGTGTACACGTGCGCTAGTGGTGGTAGATGGCACTGTATGTTGATGGTAGTGGTGTCGCATTGTTGAAGGATTAAGATAGTTGTAGTAGAGAAGGGTTATCACCCACAATGAGGCTGTGGAAGTGTCACGCAATAATATTTCTAGCCAGCTCCATGTCTTGAAATACATGCAACGCATGTATTGTACATGTGACGCTGCTAGTAAGGTTAACATATCATCTCATCCATTCCATCCAGTTTGACTAATCAGTGTTAAATGATCCGGCAATTAATCATATAAAATTTACCGTCTCACCTCTTGGTTTATGCTGTGTTATGTTGAAGTGCATATGCAGACCATATAAAACTGTCATCATAAACCATAAAACTTGGTTTATGTTGGAGTACTACTTATCTCTACTACACATTTGAACCTTGTGTGAAATGTTCACAAGATTCATAGCTACCTGCATGCAGTGTATAGAACTTTTCTCTCCAAATAAGTTTCAGTCTTTTGTGGAATGGAATGCTAAGTGATTATGTTTTTCTTTTTTAAATCTAAATATCTGATCAAATTCTTGCCAACATGCATATTTCCCCTACAAAATAAATGCCATACACACAATAGAATTGTGGACACCTGATTATTTCATTGGTCTGTGCGAAAGTTTTGGGGATATAAGAATAAAAGATATTTTAAGGGCATGGAGATCCGATTTTATTCTTTAAAATACGTGCTAAGTTGCCTGTTAAATTCTTTACATGAAAGGTCAGATGATCCTCGTAGATGTGAAAGTTGCTGACTAACATTTATTGATTTCTGATCTTTTTTTTTTTTTGAACTAGTATTATAACTATTTCTCATTATTTCTGTTTATATTTTTCTTTCTTATATAGCATAAGAACTGATTCCGATTACAGATAAAAACAGTGCATCCAAATAAAGTAGCAATCATGTTATCAACTCTGAACTCAAGTGTGAGCTTAATTCTAGAATTAATTGTTGAAGTAGTCCATGAACATCCATAGCTCTTCTTATGTTTCTCATCTTATGTATGACTTTCTAGACTCATGTTAATATAGTCTTACAAATCTCAGAGAAATTACAAATCAAACATAATGAATTTCAAATAAACTTATTTTACTATCAAGAGACAGGGATAACAACATTATTCAAAATTCATTACATTGAAAAATAATTTCCATACTAAGAAAGTTAACAAAATATTGGACAGTATCAGGAAATAGTGTTCAATCTGTCTGGAACGTAAGGTTGAAAATTACAGAACTGCAATGTATATATATAATTAAATACTCATCAGGATAGCAGGCTTAAAATTTTTTATATATGATTTGAAATTATTCAGAGCGACTTTTCAACATCAGCATTTTCATTGTTTTTTTAATAACTATCATGATTTCTATTTTAAAAAAAGTACTGTACTCAACAAACTCTACCAAAGAAGTGGTACTTCTGTAAAAGTATGTCAAGAGTTATTGCAAGCCCTATGAAATGTCATCCATTTTTGGCTTATGTTTTGCAGACAATAATGTTGTTGTGCTTAAGTTTTCAACTACAAATACGAGAAAATTTTTCGGTCTGAAAAATTCTTGGCCTCGACCATAGATGGCAACACTATCGGCAAGATTTTTTTTTTCCTAAGTTGGTACATCTGTCATAAGTATCCATGTGAAATTGCAAGTCATTCTATCAAGTAGTTTGTTTTATACAGCTGTCTGAAGCAAAAGTGTTGTCTGTATCCCTTGAAATGGATAAAATTGAGTATTGTGCGGTTATAAAATTCTTTGTGCAAGAATGTTTAACGGCAAAAGAAATTTATTCGAAGTTCATAAAAGTTTATGGGCACTCTTCTCCGTTGTTTTTGACAATTAAGAATTGGGCTGCCGAGTTTAAACATGGCCGTACCAGACTTGAAGATGATCCACGTGAAGGACATCCAAAAATTGTAACAACACCAGAAATCACTGTTCAAGTGATATTGTGACCGGCGAGTCAGAACGTGAAATTGCTAAGACTATAGGCATTTCAAAAGAAAGTGTAGGATATATTTTGCATGAAGAATTGCAAATGAAAAAGCTTTAGGCAAGATGGGTGCTGCGCTTGCTCACAGCTGATCAAATATGCACTCGCATGAAAATCTCTGAACAGCTGTTTTAACAAGAATAAAATTTATTTTGTGCATCGATTTATTACTATGGTTGAGACTTGGTTTCACTATTATTATCATTATTATTACAGGCTACTCCAGGGAGTCCTTAGACTCATCGAGTGAGGCCCTAAACATCATGTTCACACAACTGTTCAACATTCTCACAGTATCTATCATACCTTGCCTTGAACTCGCTCACTGTCATAGCACCCACAACAGACTCTGGCAGCTTATTCCACTCATTTACCACTCTAAAAGTAAAGAACCCAGCTCTAACACCCCTGCTAACCATGCTCTTGCCCAGCTTCCATGGGTGTCCCCTAGTTCTCCCACCACCAGTCCTGATCTCAAAAATATCCTCTGAATTAATCCTATAGAATCCTTTTAGCAATTTGAATGTCTCAATCATATCTCCCCTTTTCCGCCTATCAACTAGTTTCTGCAACCCACAAATCTTCAACCTGTTCTCATATGGTTCATTCCATAGACCTGCTATCATCTTAGTCACTCGCCTCTGGATCCTCTCCACCTCCTCCCCATCAAGAAGGAACCAAGGTGACCAAATCTGGGCACAGTAGTCGAGATGAGGTCTTATCAGGGCTCGGTACAGAGGTACAATAACTTGCTTGTCTCTGCTCGTCAAGGTATTTTTCAACAACCAAGTGAGTTGATGAGCTGATTTAGCTACTTTCGCAATGTGCCCCTTAAACTTCATCTCCCTATCCACCAACACTCCCAAGTCCCTGGCCTCATCAATCTCCTGGAGTACAGTTCCACCAATGTGGTATACTGCTGCTAATCTTTTCACTCCGAAATGCATAACCTTACATTTTGTCACATTAAATTGACATCCATTCTCCTTAGTCCAGAACTCCAATCTATCTAAGTCATCTTGCAAGACTTTGACATCTTCTGCATTCACTATCGCCCTACCCAACTTTGCATCATCAGCGAACAAATGAACTGTCCCACTTAGACCCTTCCCTATATCGTTAATGAACAGATTAAACAGCAGTGGTCCAAGAACAGAACCCTGTGGCACACCACTAGTCACAGGCCGTCTTTTGGACTCTACTCCTGAATAAACTACTCTTTGATATCTCTCCATCAACCACCCAGCTATCCATCTCACCAATCCTATATCCATTCCCATATGTTGTAGTTTACGGATTAGAATTCCATGTGGTATCCTGTCAAACGCCTTTGCCAGGTCCAGCAGTATCACTGTAAACCCATTTCCCTTATCCAGTTCAGCCGTCACCTTGTTATAAAACTTGAGCAAGTTACTGAGGCATGATCTACCCTTCACAAAGCCATGCTGTCCTCTGTACAGTATCTCATTTTCATCAGTCCATTCCTGTATTTTTCCCTTGACTACTTTCTCCAAGACCTTGACAACGACTCCTGATATGCTGATCGGTCGGTAATTTGAACCATAGTCTTGGATCCTCCTTTATGCAGTGAAACTATTTTCCCCTCTTTCCACGCCTTCAGGACCAAGCCAGACCCGAGACTCAGATTAAACAACATGGTCAAGGGCACTGATAATTCCTTAGCCGCTTCATGCAAGACCCGTGCCGGTATACCATCCAGTCCCACAGATGTATTCACATTAAGGTTCTGTAATAGACTATTCACCTCCACTTCATTCATCACAATTCCCGTATAAACTAATGGTTCCTTCATTGTTTCAACGTCACCACCTGGATGATATACTTTTGCAAAGTGCTCGCTCAGTAACTCCACTATATCGACTGGTTCAGTGAACTTTTTTTTGCTGTTTTTACCACACTCGTTACCCTTCTAGCCTGTACTTTATACCGTTCGTGTGCCTGCAGGTCACCCCTTTCTTTAAATTCCCTCCATAGTTGTTTCTTTTTTTGCAGCTCAAGCTTAATGGTGTTATTCATCCATTTAACCCCTACTTGTTTCACTATTCGGACCTTAGGTATACAATCAGCCATAACCTCCTGTAAATGCTCTTTGACCACTTCCCATGCTCTATCGACGTCCAGCCCTTGCAGTTGTACATGCCATGGCACTGATCCAAGCAATCTCCTAAGCTTGTCATACTTGCCAGCACGGTAATTCCACATATACCCTGTCTTAATCACAAATTGCACACCTTTAGCCACCTCCCAGGTCAAGACCTTATGATCACTCTCACCAATAGGTGGCAACATGGTCATATTCATTACAGTCAAATTTTGAGATGCAATTACCAGGTCAAGCACTCTCACACCCCTAGTATTTTCAATTACATGCTGTTTCAGATAGTTATCCCTTAATAATTGAATAAAATCCATTTCCTTCCTCACATGTGTCCTCTCCTCCTTCCAATCAATGTTACCATAGTTGAAATCCCCCATAATAATTACCCTCCTTCCACTCATTTCATCAATTTGTTTATGCATACCATCTCCCATCATATTACACACCAGAATCCAAACAGTCGTCAAAACAGTAGATAAAAGCCAGTTGTTCGGTGCCAAAGAAGACAAAGTCGATTCCATCAGCAGGAAAAGTCATGGCATCGGTATTTTGGTATGCTAAAGGCATTTTTTAAAATTGATTATCTTCAAAAGGGTAAAACAATAACCGGGGAATATTATTCCGATCTTTTAACCAGACTAGACAAAAAAATTTGGGAGAAAAGACCTGGTTTGCTGAAGAAAAAAACCATCTTTCATCACGACAATGCACCTGCCTACAAAGTTGTTTTGGCAATGGGAAAATTAAGGGATCTGCACTATGAACTGTTAGAACATCCACCATATTCCCCAGATTTGGTTCCCTCTGACTTCTATCTCTTCCCAAAACTAAAACTCTTCCTTGCCGTTCAGCATTTTCCTTCAAATCAAGAGGTGATTGCAGGTGTAGACAGGTATTTTGCAGATCTTACTAAGAACCACTACAGGGACAGGATAATGGCGCTAGAGCATCACTGGAATAAATGTATTAGTCTTAAGGGAGATTATGTTGAAAATTAAAAATAATTTTGAAATTATAAATTTGTTTTTCATTGTTAGGCTGAGAGTTTTTTGGCCTAACAATAAAAAATGAACTTTTCAGCCAGAAGCAGTTATTACTATAAATAAATTCAAAATGTTTCACTTTTTTTTTTTTTGCCCCTACTGAAAACAAAACTGTGATAGCTCAAAGAATATTAGTCCAGATTCCACATGCAAAATTTTTACATCCCACCAGCCAGAATTTGTGAATAACTGATTTATGGATGGACAAAACAAATCTGCTTTTGAATTTTGCAAAATACACATAAAAATGAAGTGGGTATATCAATATTTTCAGAACATGAACAAGAAAACAGTAAGAATTCTAGCCCTTTACAAAATACCTTAACCATCATATCCAAATGGTTAGTTTATACTCTAAGCTTGAGTAAAACAAGTATTTTATTGAATAGTTCTGGTCTCCATTTCCAGCTGAAACAAGTAAACATATGTTATATATAGATATAGGAAAAAAAAAAAAAAAAAAGAAATAGCAAGATACCTACATATGGAGTCATATTATCATTATTATCCTACACAGATGCCCAGAGGAAAAGAGCATGTGCCATTTCAAGTAATGAGATGGGCATAACATGTTCGCAATGAACTAAAAAAAAATCATTCTTGTTCTCTAATGGTTTTGTATCTTTATGCTTATAAGTTTCACATATTTAATTTCCAATATTCACAGTTATTTAATGATCCTGTTAACAAAGATCATGAGGAAGCTGTTCACAGAAATAGCAAAACTTGCAAAATATAAAAAATTTATATATGTGAAAAAGTACTGTACAACATTTTTACAATGAAAAGCAAACTATTAACCTTTTCTTCCCAGTCTTCCTTTTTACAATATCTAAATCTCTACACAAAATGGGATCCTCCAACCAAAATGTTATGGTTTTAAATCCTAATCCTACTGAGGCATTGATGTTTGTGAATATTTTTAGGTGGTAGATGAATTATTTCTCAGTGTGAAATCACCACCATGCTTACTGATGAACTCACAGCCAGAAGTTCATGTTTGGTCTATAGAGCACAGAGTTTCTGAATCATACATCCTTAGTCCACCAATGGTACTAATGTTATGATAGGTTTAAAACCTTTTGTGGGTGCAGAATAATAAACATATTACACATAGTAACTCAGTATCCAAGAAATTATCTTTTCTTTTTCACTCCACACAATGCCTGACTTCTGAACAATTATAAAACTCCAAACAAAATAACAAATCACTGAATCATTGAACAGTATTCTCACCTTTAGGGTGGTGTTCCTAAGGGCACCTGAAAACCCATCATCTCTGTGCAGAAGAGAGCTAAGAGGTTGATTAATAACAACTCTCACCAATCTGGGCCTCTAATGGAATGGTCATGTGCCATACAATCTCTACCAGCCACATCGACTCCACTCCGTCTTCCTATAGAATGGCTTGTTTCCATTCACATGGCTCTGATAAACCTGGAAAATACTGCTGCAATAAAAATACTATTTCCCTAATTGAAGAAACTACCAAGTAGACCTCTAGGTGATAGAGACCTTTTTATGCTATGCCACAGAATGCCAGAGACTGTTCCTGCTGTTATCTTTTTGTACATTCCTCTAGCCACTCTCTTAGTCACATGTGTTTTGGAACTACAACCAAATGAGATGATCTTACTCATTTCTACTCTTCCTTTCCATAGTGTGTTTACTGATTCTGCTATTCTGATCCAAACATCTGCTTGGCTTAAAACACTGAAATAATTCTTGCTAAAATGAAGGCTTTCATCTCCATTCCATTCAAAATCCCTATCCAGACTCTGTTCTTCAACAAGTATGTCAGTCCAAGGAAAAAACCCAGTATATCACACTGGTTTGAGCAAAAAATTCCATATTCACAATCAGCCTACACTACAATGGTAACAGCTGAAGAACCAAAAGCCATCAAATCCAACTATGCAAGGGCCAAGTGCAGAAAACCTGACTACTTCTTAAATGGTAACTGATAAAATCCTAACACTACAAAAAAAAACAAATTAGTCTTCTTCTGTGACTCCTTCATAGGCAACCAAGATAAATCACTTTTTACTAAGCCAATAAAAGCTCATGCCTCTTTTTGGACTTTCAATAGCAAGACAGGTGATTAATCTTGGTTGTTTATGAAGCAGTCACAGAAGAAGAACATTAACTGTCTTACTATTGAAAGAAAGCACAATATGCTTTCTTTCGATAGCCTCTTTCTTTCATAGCCTCTCCCACTCTAATGTCAATCTCACCTTCCTGTAGTCCATCCTGTTCTATAAGTACAAACGAGGCACTGGCGACTGAGTATGGGCTGTATAACCCTAACAGAGTAAATGCTGTTAGACCTGCCTGTCTAGAGGCATTAGGTAGCAGCCCTACCACTGGACTTACCCAGCAACAGGTTAGTAACCTGCCCTGGGGAAATTCAAAATACTTTCAAGTCTCATCCAAAGAAAAGCCAGACAGACTATCAGGGAAAAGATCACAATTCATGAAACGGTAAACAAAATTGGAAAAAGGAACACATAATGAAGATTCCAACGTTGAATGTGAGAAGCATTGCACACAAAGAAGAACTTGATAAAGAACTAAACCAAGCTAACATAAAGATATATATAGTAACAGAAACAAAGAAAAAACAAAACGGTACAAAAGAAACAAACAACATATATACAAATCTACAGTGCAGTAAAAAAAGAAGAAAGAGCAAAAGCAGGTATAACGATTATGGTACATAAATCCCTAAAGAACAATACTGTATTTTACAACTATTTGAATGAAAGACTAATAGAAATTAGTCTTTCATTCAATAATTGGTGTATATGCACCAGAAGAAGGAAAAGAAGAAGACAGTAATATATTTTATTATCATTATCCCAAGACCTTATGTAGTCAAAGACTCATCTGGGAGGTCCTTTTATCACATACACAGCTCATCATACCGTGTCTTAAACACATTCAAACTCCTTGCAGACACCACACTCTCAGGCAAGGCATTCCAATCATTTACAACCTTCCCCTCACTTCCCTACTAACACCCTCTTTATACAGTTTCCGGGGATGACCTCTGGTTCTCCTCCAATCTCCCACTATTTTCTGTAGAATTTCTCCAGCATTGATCCCATAACAACCACTTACCAACTTGTAGGTAGGTCATATCTCCTCTCTTCCTCCTGTCCACCAGACTCTGCAAATTACATCTCAATCTTTCCTCATACTCGACATTCCAGAGGTCAGAAACTATCTTAGTCAATCGCCTTTGGACCCTTTCCAACATCTCTTCATTCTTCTGAAAACCAGCTGACCAAATCTAGGCACAATAGTCCATGTGTGGCCTAATCAAAGCCTTATACAACGGAACAAGAATCTCCCTACTTCTACACGTTAGTGTCCTCCGCATCATTCCCAGAAGCCTTTGTGTCGTCTTCACTAAATTTCAGATCCTTATCCACTATCACCCCCAGATCTCTTATTTCTTCCACCTCCAACAATATATCCTCACCAAGCATAAATTCTGCATCCCATCTTTGTTTTCCAAATTTTAAAACCTTACATTTTGCAACATTGAACTCACATCTCCATTTCCATGCCCAATCACTCAATTTATTCAAGTCTTCTTGTAAGGCCAAAACATTTTCACTACTTTTCATGGTTTGTCCCAACTTTGCATCATCTGCAAACAACTGAATATCTCCATCCAAATCTTCATCTATATCAAAATGAAAACTTTATTAATAAGAGACCATACAATTTAATGAATAAAATACAAATTGCCAACCAGTTTCTCTAGCTATTGTCTAGCATTATCAAGGCTGTACTGGTGTAAATACAAATGCACCAAGTTACATGAATACAGAAATGTTAGTACCTATTAGGCTGTTACATTTGATAATTCTCGTTTGGAAGTGTGCATGCGTTAGTCAGAATCCGATACATGACCACACTGATGTGTAGAAGTAGGGAGATTCTTGTTCCGTTGTATAAGGAATTTACTTAGGAATTTGATTAGGCCACACATGGACTAAATTCATTAAATCGTATGGTCTCTAATTAATAAAGTTTTCAGTTTTAATACATTAGACCAAATATGAACAATTTAACTTCACCTATATCGTTAACATACAAGTTAAATAGCAACAGCCCCAAAACAGACCCCTGAGGCACTCCACTAGTGACCTTTCTTTTCCTGGATATCGCTCCTCCATACAGAACTTGTTGATACCTATCAGAGAGCCACTCTCCAATCCAATGCACTAATCTAATATCCAACCCCATCTGCTCTAGTTTGACTATCAATTTATCATGAGGTACTCTATCAAAAGCCTTTGCGAAATCTAAGTATATTACTGTGTATCCTTCTCCTCTGTCCTAGGAAGCAGTCACTTTATTGTAATAAGTAAGTAGATTACTAAAACATGACCTCCTTTTAGCAAATCCATGCTGTCCATCAAAGATAATACCATTGTTGTCAACCCAACTCTGGATCCTAGTTCTCACAAGCTTCTCCAACAACTTAACCACAACACATGACACACGGATAGGCCTATATTTTGATGGTTGAGTTCGATCACCTCCTTTATGAAGTGGCACGATCTTGCCCTCCTTCCACTCCTTAGGGACTTGACCGAGTACAAGACTTGTATTAAAAAAATATGTCAAGGCAGGTGTCAACCCCCTGGCACATTCCTTCAGAATACATGGTGATATATTATCAAGTTCCACAGCCATATTAACATCTAGTTTACTCAACTCCCCATACACCTCTTGCTCACTTACAGTCAGTCTCTCCTCCCCATCATCTACTGCTCTCAATCTCTCCATGAAGTAACATTCACATGATTGAAAGACCTTTATGAATTGCTCATTAAGTATCTCCACCACACATTCTGCAACAGCTGTCTTTATACCATTTTCTCCTATCACTGTCATCCTTCTATAATCATTCTTTCTTTTGCTGGCTACATATCAAAAGAACTCCTTAGGATTCTTTTTGGCTTGATTAGCTAACTGCAGTTCATACCTCTCTTTAGTTACCCTCACTAACCAAGTCACCCTCCTTGCCTGGGCTTTGTAGACCTCATGGAATTGGTTACTTCCACTTCTCTTATGCTGCCTCCACAATGCCTTCTTTCTCTGTATCGCATGCTTAATCTCTTTATTCATCCATTTCACCTTGGAATACACTTAGACATTGCATCTACTAGATAGTTTTTGAAAATCCCCCAAGCTGCATTGATCTCTTTTCCAGCTAACTCCTCATTCCATGCTACACCTGAATGGAATGAGGAGGTCCTCACAATGCTGGCAACCACCCAGGTAATCACTTCATGGTTACTCTCACCAATTGGTGGATGATTTGGCACCTCATTTATAATTACATCCTCCGATGAGATGACCAAATCCAAGACCTCAATCCTCGCATGCCCTCTGTTACATACTGTCTGAGGTAGTTATCCCTCAAAAACTCAAGAAACTCATTTTCTTTACCTCTAGTTGCTATCTCATCATTCCAGTCTATATTGCCATAATTAAAATTGCCCATAATGATCACCCTTTTCTTATTTGCTTGACTAATTTGATTATACATTTCATTATCACCACCATCCACATTACCTGGTCTATAACAACATCCAACAAAGTATTTGATTCCATTCACCTCTATCTCACACCATACTGCCTCAAAACCACTGGCACTATTTCCTTCTTGCATCTCTACTTTGTATGGACATAACTCTTTCTCTATCATCAATAGCACTCCCCCTCCCTTTTTACCCCTTCTATCCTCACGAAACACATCATACCCTTCCATCTCTATTCCTGGCAGGATGTTGTCCTCTTCCAACCATGTTCCAAACAAGGCAGATGAAATGCTACCATTTCATCTGCCTTGTTTCTTATACTTCTAGCATTTGTATATAAACGCAACAGCTCATTTCTGGATCTACAGCTAGTTCCACTGATACCACTCACTCGATGTGATCTCTCCATGCTCGACTGGGGCCATTTCCCTTTATGCTTATTCATTTTAAAACCCTTTTCAATTCCAAATGTTTCCTCTTGATCCCAGGTCATCCCATTTCTTTCCTGTCTACGCATGCTCTCACCTCCTCGTGGAGCATCCACCTTTCTCATGCTGTGTACCCCTGTCCACTCTGAGCCTCCCCGTTTCCCTGCTCCTCTTGCACACCCATTCTCTCATTTTATATACTCATACCACTCACTTCCTCATTCATAACCACCTCTTCAATCTCTCCTGCTCTTCCACATCACTTCCCGCTTGATCTGATTCATTCTCTCTCATTCTACTCACTTCTTTACCTTCCAGCAGCAGTCTCTCCAAGCGACTCACACCATAACCATTCAAATGCAGTCCATCACTCCCATACAGTTCACTTCTTTCTTCAAACTCATTCCACACATTAACAAACTGTACTCCCATCTACTCACACATTTCAGCCAGCATTTCATTCATAATCCTTGCTCTCTGCCTCATCTCACCACAGTCATACCTAGGCAACATGCTGACTACCCTTTCTGCCACACTATTCTCTTTTATACTTCTAAGCAGCCTCCTGACATCCATTCTGACCTTGCTCTTTGTTAAATCATTCATGCAGATTAAAACGATCAACTCCTTTGCTTGCTCCACCCTCATATCCAATGCCTCAATCACTCTACTCATTTTACCGCATGGAAAACATACCTTGTGCATTGTATCATCCAGCACATTTTTAATTAATAATCGCCATATAACGCCACTTGATCATCTTTTGTTAACTCTTTTGTGCCATCATGATTAGTTTTGATAGTTTTTACCTGAATTTTCTTAATTTCATTCTGCATTCATTTCATCTCTTTCCTCATCCAATCCAATTCAACTTCCGAATCTCATGTCACATTTTCTCTATCATTCATTCTTTCTAATTTTCTAACTCTCGACACCCTCTTTTCACTTTCACTCTCATTCATCCTTCTGTGCTTCCGTACTTTCGGTCCAACATGCGTCCGACTTTCATTATCATTCATTCTTTCAATATTTTCCACTTTCGATTCCTGCATCACGCCATTTCCAGTTTCATTCATTCTCTTAATTCAGTTTCCTTCCGCCATTCTTGCCTCATGTTCGTCCTTATTAACATCCGTTATGGTTTTTAAATCACTCGTGTTCTTTTTTACTGATTTTTAACATTCTTTAGCCTCTCTTTCACACCATCCTTCTCTTTCAAACGTGCACTCATTTTCCCCATGACATTCTCGCTACTAACACTTTCTGTCATCAATTTCATATTTGCATTCATCAGTTCCTCGTTCAGGTCACACTTCGCACATACCCTCCTTCCATCTGCCCTAAACATCCACAAATCATTTATGTAATCGAAAGAATACATATAACACACCTCACACTTAATGAAACGACGAAAGTCTATGGTTAAAGTCATGGAATGACAAAGCCGCCACCATGTTTAATCTACCAGTTACCACTCTAAAGTCTAATAATAACAACAAATTTGTAATTAAGTTCAAGAAAAACAAACCCCCCCCCTACACACACTAATAATAATGGTAGTGCACAACCTTTACAGCAGCTCTTACTCAAACAAACACTCATATATACTTAATTATTCCAAGAATACTTATCTCAATCTGGAGTTCTTCTTACACACGTCTGCCACGCTTGACTCACGAGTGCCCCTTTTATAAAGAATTACAGAATACCATAGATAAAGCAAACAAAACTGACTATTTACTACAAGCAGGAGATTTAAATGCCAGAAGAGGAAACAAAAAAATACAAAACAAACATTGGAAAATATGCATGTAATCAAAATGGTCACAGACTGAGTGATTTTGTCATTTATAATATGAGAATAATGAATTCAGTGTTTAAACACAAGGAAATACATAAATATACTTGGTCAGTCATAGGATACAAATCAGTAATTGCCTATGTTATTGCAAATTTTAAATTAGCAGAGTTAATTTTAGATGCAAGAGCATATCGAGGCTTGGAATTAAACTCTGGTCATTATATGGTATCAGCAAAAATTCGATTTAAACCAAAGTGGCTAAAAACACATAAAATTGAAAATTCTTATCAGCCAAGCTAAAAAATTTCTTCATTACAGGATCCCCAAGTTAGACAACAATATCAAAAATGCACAAACTTAAAAACAGAAACCACACATGAATCAAGTGACAATGAAGATGAATGGGAAAATTTGAAACATATTCTCACAAAAGCAGCAAGCAACAGAAACCTTAGGAATAAAGCATAAATAGATTAGAAAAAGAGGACTAAGAGACTGGAACAAAGAAATAGAAAATATAATAAAAACAAAAAAGGACAGTTACCAGAAATAGCTAAATTCCAAAACAATAGAAGCAGAAGTAGAGTATAAAAGAAACAGTGCAATTGCAAAATGAGAAATAAGGAAAAAACATAGAGAGAGAGATGGAACAATTTCATAACAGAACTAGAAAAGGATTTATTTAAGCCACAACCCAAAACCTATAAAGTAATAAATTACATGAATAAAAAAATAAAAGAAAAGATAAAAATACAAACAATAGATTTAGAAAAATGGATGACCTATTTCCAAAATATCTGGCAGATGAGAACAACAAAATAAAATTTTATAAAACAAAGAATGACCTAATAGAAAATATCACAATGTTAGAACTGAAAAATACAATAAAGAAAATGAAAAATAGGAAAACATCAGGAGAAGACAATATAAATATAGAACTATACAAAAATGCAGGTGAAAAATTTAATGAAAGGCATCTGAAAATTTTTAATATGGTTTGGATGTCTGGAAAAAACTCTTAACTCTTGGAAAAAAACACTGGTTATCCCAATCTATAAAAAAGGAAATAAAGACAATTGCAATAACCATAGGGGAATTAGTCTGCTGAATACAGGATATAAAATATATGCAGGAATATTAAAAGAGAAGCTAATCAGTATTGTAGAGGACAAACTACTAGAAGAACAAAATGGTTTCCGAAAAGGCCGATCCTGCATAGATCCAATTTTTACTTTAAAATTATTAATAGAAAAGAAGTCTGTGCAGATAGCCTAGTGGCTTTGCACTTTGCAACCATATGCCTGGGGAAGGAGTGTCCTGGGTTCGATTCCCATCGGCGACGTGATGAGCTTGAGAATCTTCCTCAGCCATAGCAAAGTTAGCCAGTCTTGGGCATAGACAGCAGGGTTTTTCCCCCAGTTTATCTGGGGTTTTTCATCCCACCAGCAGGAAAACTGGCCCCGTGAACACACGGATCTATAGACATAAATACTTAACCCCCCCCCCATGAGGAGGATCAACTCACCCCAATAGGGATGGGGGAGAAAAGGGAGGAAACTCCATATGAATAAAAATAAATAAAAAAGAGAAGATAATTCCAAAAAAAAAAACACGTGGCCTTTATTGTTATGAAAGAGCCTTTGACAAAATTAGTAGACAAAAATTGATTAAAATATTAACTGATTTAAACATACCAAACCAATAAATTATATATTTAGTTTAATCCTTTATCCAAGTGTAAGCAAACATAGTTTGCACCTGAAGTATCTTCAGGACTGGGGCAACTCATGGCAAAGGTGGACTGATTTCTGATCACTTTCCTTAGTATTCCATAATGCAAAACACATCTCCTTGCAAACATGTATAATGCTATGCATTATGGGAAGGGTCACTACCCAGACCAGTTTCCCTGTAATAAGTGCAGAGTTACCGCCCCAAAACTCATGGGATCCCCCGGATCACCCAATAATGAGTGACCCACAGGATCAAAAACTCAGCTTTGTTCCCCTCAGTAACAGGCTCATCCTGTCGCTGAGAAGAACTCTCAGTTTGGCTCTACATCGTGGCAGGCTCACCCCATCATCAAGCAGAGCTGCTCATATTTCATCTGAGGGGTAACAGCAACTGCCATGCCTCAGTTAGCTTCATAGGCTACAGCATTGCCATTCATTACCCCCCCCCCACACACACACACCTAGGTAGCAGCAACAGCCATGCCTCAGTAAACTTCACTGGCTACAGCATTGCTATCCACCACTCAAGTGTCCAACCGGTTTCGACCTAGAGGTCTCATCAGTGGGAACCTGACCAAGTGGCCAGGTTCCCACTGACCAGGTGATACCAAGGTTGAAGCAATGCAGAAGTCATATTTCCATATGCCAGTTGCCAAAAGGTGTCACACCTTATTATTAAATTACTCTGGATTAGAGAAAGATGTTAGAAGTTTTTTCACTTGGTTAGACTATCAATTATATATTTAGCTTAATCCTTTATCCAAGTATAAGCAAACAAAGTTTGTACCTGAAGTATCTTCAGGACTGAGGAAACTCGTGGCAAGGGTGGACCGAGTTCTGATCACTTTCCTTAGTATTCCCATAATGCAAAGCACATCTCCTTGCAGACATGCATTAAGGGAAGGGTCATTACCAGACCGGTTTTGACCTTTATTGAGGTCTCTTCAGTAGTTGATCAGAACTAAGGTCACCTTTGCCACGAGTTGCCCCAGTCCTGAAAATACTTCAGGCGCAAACTTTGTTTGCTTACACTTGGATAAAGGATTAAACTAAATATATAATTTATAGTCTAACCAAGTGGAAAAAACTTCCAACATCTTTCTCTAATCCAGAGTAATTTAATAATAAGGTGTGACACCTTTTGGCAACTGGCATATGACTCCTGCATTGCTTCAACCTTGGTATCAGCTCTGGGTCTGGCTCCAACTGAAGAGACCTCAATAAAGGTCGGTTGAAACCGGTCTGGGTAGTGACCCTTCCCATAATGCATAGCATTATACATGTCTGCAGAGAGATGTGCTTTGCATTATGGGATACTAAGGAAAGTGATCAGAACTTAGTCCACCTTTGTCACGAGTTGCCCCAGTCCTGAAGATACTTCAGGCGCAAACTTTGTTTGCTTACACTTGGATAAAGGATTAAACTAAATATATAATTAATAGTCTAACCAAGTGAGAAAAAACTTCCAATACCAAACCATCTTTTTCAATCCATTCAAGAAATATATACAGGAAATAAAATAGCAGTTAAATTAGAACACATCCTAGAATAGAAAGATATATCAAGGAGTATGACAAGGATGTACTCTCTCACCTGCGCCTTTCAATATATATATAAATAAAATTATAACAATCTGGAAACAGTATAACCCATTTGGTATACAAATAACCTCAAAAATGAAGATAGATACACTACTATTTGCAGATGATCAAATAGTATTAGCTACATCAGAATATGATTTACAAAGATCATTAAAATCATTAAATGATATCTCAAAACAATATAATATGACTATCTAAAAAAATAATAATAATGGCATTCAAAGGAGAAAATCCAATAAGAAGTAAAATAGTGACAGAAAATAAAATATTAGGACAAGTAAATACTTATACTTGGGATGTGATTTATCACATGAAGAAGAAAAAGACAGACACTAAAATACCACTTTGTCAAAGTAAATGGCATAATAAATAATATATTTAAGCCATCCCTAGTACAAAATACACACTAGAATCAGACTATATAATGTCTTGTCAAAACCAACTCTACTATATGGAAGCGAAACATGGACCATAAAAAGGAAAGATGAAAAACTAATACAAACAGCAGAAATGAAGTTTCTCAGAAAAACAGTGGATATACCAAGTAGGACCATAAAACATTTATACTTTCCAGCAGACTGTAGATTCTAATCCCACTTTCGCATTGATGTCTCTGAAAGGCTTTATACAGTAGACTATTTCTAGCACTTGAGTGTGAGTGGAAGACTGAAGCTGCTCAAAAAAAAAAAAAAAAAAAGATGCTTAGGCTCTAGTAGAACAGGAATTCCAGATTATTTAATCTATTAATCCATGACCTACCTACAGCTGTTGTTTTGGAATTACAGTTGAAGCAACTAAAGATATGAGGACAGGTCTGTGTTTTGGCAACTTTAAAATTCACTAAATTATCTTCATCACCCCCCCCACACACACACACACACACAAATGGCTAGAACATTTAAATCAAATGGACAACAGCAGACTACCAAAAATATTCTACAGTTACAAAATATGTGGAAAAAGAAGAATCAGAAGACCAAGAAAGAGATGGCATGAGACCGGAGTAATAACCACAGAAGATCTTGATACTTGAGCCATTTAAGTCCATACGGTTTTGTGAATGAAGAAAAATAGCATCCTGACATCATCAAAACTATAAAAAAGGATCTGATGTTACTGAGATAAGATCACTAATACATAGCAGAAAGAGTGTAGGTGAAAGCACAGAACCATTGGGTATTCCAGCAGTGATGAAAAAATCAGAGTAGAAGAAACCATTCACCAACACACAATGAATGATCAGAGAAAGAGGAAGCTGGCAACACAATTGTTTTGATCTAGTCTCTCTTTGCAGCTTGAAAAAAAATAAAGCTGAAAAAAAAGACTAGATCAAATGCCTGGGAAATATTAAGAGCATCTACATGAGATTCTCAAATCTTTCCACAGGCTGTATCCAAAAGTGGGTAAGGATAGTAAGGAAGTATGCTAAACAACAAGAATGGCAGAATCCATGTTGGTGATCAATAATTAACTGATGGTCTCTAGAGAGTAAAGTTGGTTGGTAATAACTTTTTCCATTTTGACATATTAGAGCAAGGGCAATGAGAAAATAGTTCGATGGCTGGTCCATCCCCCCCCCCCTTTTTTTTTTTTTAGGAACAGGATGAATAAAAGCATGCTTAAAACTGCTTGTAAAGGTGATGCATCTAAAGTACAAAATCTTAGTACAAATTGAGGGATACTATGTGAGATAGAGGACTTATTAGTATCAAGGTTTTTAAATATTTTTTCTGATGACTTCCTGTTGAACAATTAAAGGAAGTATACTAAGGGTGATTCATGGAACAGTAGGGAGAAAGATTTGCATTATCTATATTAATGAGAGCTAGAGGTAAAGACCAATGCTAAGAGGTCTGCTTTATCTTTAGGAGAGAAGGGGGGGCATAAGTTTTGTCTAACAGCTTTGCCAAGGGATGGAGATTTGACCACTTCAACAGGAGGCCTTTAACAAAACCTGCTTTAGAGTTGATTATTCTGTAGTTGTTATGGGATGCAATGTAAGATAAGCGAGGGTGGAGATTTTAACTTGAGTCACTGAGTGTATACTACATTTTAAGCTTGGACTTTGGCACAATTCTTTGTAAGCCAAGGCTTGAATAAGGATTAGGGATTTTGAATGCAGTGGATAATAAAACACTCATCTCTGCTAGAATAATTTCAGAGCAAAAATTATCACTCCATGGAAAAGAAACACAGAAATCTCAAAGGTTATCTCAATTGACACTACTGCAGTGCTATATGATAAAAGGCTAGGACAATCTCTAGAAAAAAGAAACATGCACAAGGTTGTAGTCAGAGGTGCCATGTGGAGAGCTAACATTAACAGTGTATATTTAGTGGGAGAACTGGTTAAGAAAAGATCCAAGGTATTGGAAGAATCATGAGGATTCTTGAATTTTGGTAGATAGGTTAAAAATGTGTTAGATCATTAGGCAGCAAACAATTCAGCTTCTAATCCAGCTTGACATGAAATTAGAGAAGGGGAGCTTCGGAATTGTGGATGATGAAATCAGCTAGATCACTTTTTTAGTGATTAGACTGTATGTAATCAACTTTGTTTACTAGAGAACTTTTCATTATAAAAAATTACTTAGGGCATTTCAGGGAAATTTTTTTTCTTGAACTCATTCAAGCATAAGATTTCAAATGAGTAGCTGAATAACAGATGTTGTCACAATTTCAATAATGCTACATTTTAATACCAAATTTCATATAGTGTTCCAAATGATCAAAATTACAGAAATAAAGTCTTCACCTAATAAGTTACTAATGCAACAAGGAGTTTTTGGCATTGGTTAGCGCAACCTTATGAAACCTTATTCTAACAGCAAAACATGTAGTTACAGGGGTAGAATGAAATGGGATTTAGTATTTTCAGAGAGGATATAGTAGACAGCATGAAGGAAAGGGGGGGGGGTTACTGATAGCAGATGAATTGCAGCCAACAAGAGTAGGAATCAGTCATGCAGATGATAGTTCATTTGAGTCAATCTGGTGTAAGATTGAGGCCAACAAGACAAAATATAAAATGGGTTGCTGCTATAGATCAGAAGGTGGCAGGGATAATATGGAAGACATGCATCAGCAGATTAGTACAATAAGTGCAAGTCGAGTAATTATTTGGGGAGGGGGGGGGGTCTTCAACTTCATGGACATAGATCAGAAAAAGGAAAGATCACATACCAGGAAGGAAATGGAATTTATAACTTATTGAGATATAATTACTTAAAGCAGAATGTGATGGACAGGACTCTGGGTATGAGAGTGTTGGATCTTGTTATAAGATTCAACTCTCTCATATTAATGACCCCTAGTAATACACAAAACAGGGCTTTGAAGATTTGCTCCAATGAACAAGCACTTAAAGATGAATTAAAAGTTATCAGCAATATCTTCCTAAAAAATGGTTACAGCCAAAATATTATCAAAAAAATTCTGTACAAGACCTCATTAAAAACAAAAATAAACTAGACTACATGTTGAAAGTTTATTTTTCACTTGGTTAGAGTATAATAAATTTAGTTTAATCCTTTATCCAAGTGTGAGCAAACAAAGTTTGCACCTGAAAGTATCTTCAGGACTGGGGTAAGGTAGTACAAGACCTTACCCCAGTCCTGAAGATACTTTCAGGTGCAAACTTTGTTTGCTCACACTTGGATAAAGGATTAAACTAAATTTATTAAACTAGACTACAATAAAACTGTAACCATTCTATACATTAAAGGGATATCAGACAAAATAAACAGAATACTACAGAAATACAACCTTAAAGCCAACTTTAAACCTCCTGCAAAATTAAAGAACTTACTCAACTCATCCAAGGATCCACTCCCTCTGCTGACCCACCCTGGAGTATACCGTATTTATTTCACCTGTTATATAGAGGAAACAGAACATACAATTCCTATGAGAAAAAAAAGAAAAATAAGTCAAGCTGGTCTTTCTGATCATGCCCTGAACACTTTACATAGAATTGACTGGGAAAAGCACCTGCTGTTTACATCATATCAAAACATGGTATGAACATAAATTTAAGGAGGCCTGTGAGATTCTTATCAACCACCCTAACCTTAACAATAATGATGGTCTAAAAATCCCAAGAATATGGAAGGCACATATTCCACTCACTTAACATCTCTCCCTAAGAGTTAATTATAAATAGGACCATTGTATAATATAATATAACATAACAATTGTTATGTTATGTAATAATATAACAATTGTCATGTTAAATTAGGACATCACTTTTACTGTAACAAAACTATCTATATGAAAGAATGTTGCTCTGATATCATCTTAAATAGATTTGATGTAGTTATTTTATTTAATTTAATTTATTTATTGTAATTTTATTTTATTTTCACTAGAGGTCAGGCCAGTAAAATAACTGTTGATCAATTCATTGTCTCTTTAGCATTCTGTGTGAAATGTAATTTAGCTTGTCTCTGTGTGTATATATATATATATATATATATATATATATATATATATATATATATATATGTGTGTGTGTGTGTGTGTGTATACTCCAGATGATAATCTTAATACGAAGGTCGAAACGAAGGGAAATTAAAATAATCATTTATAACACTCTTGTAGAGTCCATAATTTGTGTAAAATAAATGCTGATCACTGTGTAACACTAAAAAAAAACAGATTACGAGAAGAAATTAGCTGAAAGAAATTCCAAAAAGTTTTTTCGTTATATGGCAAGTAGGGGGAAGAATGACTATAGAAGGATAACTTTAAGGAGTGCAGATGGTAGAGGTTATGGAGGCAAACTAAATTGTTGAGCTACTGAGTGATCATTTTGCAAGGGTATATCATCCAAGTGAAGATATTGTTACTACAGAGGTAACAGGAACTGGTGTGAAAACAGAGAATGAAAAATTGGTGGTACTTGGTGTATTGCAAATACAGCTGTGGAATTGAATGGAATATTGGCTCACATTTTACAAGATATGCAGGGGAACTGGTGTTGCCTTAGCTGTTTAAGTCTCAGCTCTGGCAAAGTTCTAAGAGAGTAGAAGGAGGGCAAAATAATTTCTTTGCATAAAGAAGGATCTAAGTATATGGTAGAAAATTATAGACCGATTAGTATCTCAGGAGGTGATAAAAGCACTGTAAAAGTTGGTCAAAAAAGAGAATTGGGAATGTGTGAATAAGAATATGATACTCTATGAATGGCAGAATGGATTTGTGAAAGGTTAGTCATGCCTTAGTAATCTACTAACTTTTTATAATACAGTGACAAAACAATGATACTGCTGGATTTTGCAGAGGTGTCTGGCAAGATACCACATGGAACTCTGTTATGCAAACTGTAACAAATGTGGATGGATAGGATAATGATTCATGGTTTTAATGGTACAAGGACAGCAAAGATTATACTGTGCCATATACTGGCACAGTATAATCTTACAGCAGTACAGAGGGTAAAACAATCACAAACATCCATTCCCACAGTGGGATTTAATGCCTGTGACATGTTGGTTGGAAAGCAAGTACACTGATCATCTGGCCAACCAGGCCAGTGATGGATAGGAAACTGGCGATATGGAAAAAAAAAAAAAAAAAGGATGGCTGATGGACAGATACCAAAATGCAGTATATGGAGGACCAAAATCCAGGAGAAGGCAGGTGACTAGTGGTGTGCTGCAGGGCTCTGTGCTTGGACCACAGTTATTTAAATTTGTACACAAAATGATATAGGAAATAATTTGAAGGGAGATATTCAGTTGTTTGCTCATGATGCAAAGTTAAGTAGGATAATAGTTAATCAAGATGGTGTAAAGAACTTGTAGGATGATTTAAATAGGCTAATGTGGAAAAGTGGCATTTTGGGGATACAAAGATTACAAGCCATCATTGGCTCAACAGCCCTGTGTGCCCTGGCCTTTTTCAGAAACCTCTGCCAGCCTTCTTTATTTATTGTTAAGTTCCTCCAGTTTTTAACTCCCAAAATCTTAATACCCTGCAGTACTCCATCTTCCTATCTCAATTTCGGTCTTCCAATTTTCTTTTTAGCTTCTGGCCTAGCATTGAATAGCCTTCTTAACAACTCTTATTGTTCATGTGTGTAATATGCCCTGCCCAACTTAATCTATTGATTTTAATTAATTCAATTTAGATTTTATTGATTTTAATGTACTGCCTCATTTAATAATTTTTGGAATTCATTATTGTATCTTTTTCTCCACATCTATACATTTTTCTCCATTGCTCCAAAAATATGTCTGAGACCCACTTCTATGAAATAGACCTAACAGTCTTTCATCTGCCATTGATAATACCCAGTTTTCAGAGGAATACGTTAATATTGGCCTTATAAGCACTTTTTACAGTTATTTTTGTTTTTCTTGAGATCAACTGTGATTAAGTGTTTCTTAAGTCCATAGAGACATCAATTTGCAGAAAGAATGTGTTTCTGAATCTCAAAACTGATGTCATTTTTATATTTAACTTCTGATCCTAGGTATATAAAGCAATGTATGGTTTCAAATTTATAGGAACCAACTTCAATTTGAGCAGGATCATCATCATCACTAGTTTCTCTTGTTAATAGCATATATTTTGTTTTTTCTTGGTCAATCTGCAGATTCTTTGCTGCCTTTTCTAAACTGACAAAAGTTTCTTTGATTGATTTTTGTGTTTCCTATAATATCGATATCATCTGTATATGCCAGAACTTGTATTGACTTGTAGAAGATAGTTCCCTTGGAATTAATACTAGCATCTCTGAAAACCTTTTCAAGCACTATATTAAACAATAAGCAAGCTAAGGCATCCCCTTGTCGAATACCATTTTTTTTTTTTTTATGTATTGGATCAGAGAATATGTTTCAAATTTAATTTGACACTGGATATTTCTCATTGCAGCTTTAACTAAGGCAATAAGTTTCTGAGGTGTCTGTAGTTCCTTCATTGCAATGAATAAATTAGATCTGTCTATGCTATCATATGCAGTTCTAAAATTTATGAAGAGATGGTGTGTTTCAATTCTAAATTCATTGCATTTTTCAAGTATTTGGTGCATAGTAAAAATCTGGTCATGTGTAGATCATTCTTGATGGAATCCACATTGATAATCACCAATAGCATTCTCTGCATAGGGGTAAAGTCTCTTGAATAGAATGCTGGAGAAAATTTTATAAGTGGTACATAAAAAATTGATTCCTCTATAGTTAGAGCAGATCATTATATTGTCTTTATGTATAGGGCACATTATACTCAGATTCCACTCACTAATCAAAATGTCTGAGATGGTTTCATTAATCCAGATTTTAGTTATTAGCTGATACAGCTGCCTGAAATATTCTGTACCTGTATTTTTTTTTTTTTTTACTAATTCTGCTTGTATCATATCTATTCCTGTGGCCTTATTGTTCTTAGGTTTTGTAATAGTTCTTGTAATTTGAATGGGGATATTCAATTGTCTTTTGATGATGCAAAGTTAGGTAGGGTAATAGTTAATCAAGGTCAGGGCCAGCGTTACCATTTAGGCAAACTAGGCAAGAGGCTAGGGCGCAAGCCATGAACGGGTGCAAAAATTCAAGCTATGCTTTATTCATGCTTTACTAAAATATCAAAATTAAATAGTGATATATGATTTAGGTATCAATTCTTTTTCCTTAACCCTCACACATCACACTATTTTACTATTTAACTCTTGGTTCTTTTTTGTTCCTTACCTAAATGATTTGAACTTACCGCTATTTAAAATTCAGTTAAGATAAATATTTTAAAACGTTCACATTTTAGAATATTAAATTTCAGTATTTTATAACTTTTTTTGTAAATGAATTATAACAGAGAATTAAAACAGAAAATAAAAAAAGCCCTATTAATTTACCCATTAATTTAACCTGAAAGACAATTTTATTTTGTTTAATGTCAATTAGAAACATTTTAGTTTATGTGGGGATTTTCCAAACAATGTGTAGAGAAAGTGGAGATTATGGAGATATTGAAACGCGTTTCAATATCTCCATAAGTTGTTCCAAGTATCGAACAATTGAATCAGGTAAGTTCATTTTATTTTCAATAATCAATTATTAAAAATAATTTAAAAAACATTTAATTTTTTGAGTTAATTTTAGTGTCCAAAATGAATTAACGATACATTAATTAATAATAACATGTGAGTAATTAATAATAAGTGTGACTTTTTTTTAAATACTTTTATTTTTATAAGATTATTTATAAAAGTATAATAGTAACGATGGCTGATAAAAAACGACCATCTGGAGCTCAGTATCGGAAAAGAAAATTGGAAAAAGCATTTTTTTTTTTAAATAACGAAACTTGTGGTGAGATCATAATTAAAAGAAACACACGTATTAACCACAGTGAAAATTATTTAATTGTAAATATTTCATCCTAAGTATCTTAGGACATCATCAGTACAGTAGTTTAAACAATAATAGAAATAACATACAGTTAGGGCACATGATTACAATAGAATCTCGTTAAACGTGCGTAATGTATTACAGAAGAAAAAAAAAAACAATAATAATTATTTCACACAATTTTGTATGACAATTTCCCATACTTTAGGAATAGTAAGAATGTCATTGCGGTTTAAATTTGTCTGTGTAGTAGGGCTTCAGAACTTTCTTTATATAAAGATCTATGTAAACGTTTAGACTTTTCCCAATGAATCCTATAGCTTGGATTTTCAATTCCGTGTTGAGAGAGGCCAGATTTATGCGGTTTATAAAGACAAATGTGGTCTTGGTTTTCCAAGATGTGTTTCTGAACAGACCTACCTGTCTGTCCAAAGTAAGACAATTTGCATGAGCATGGAATCTCATAAACGACAGGCAACATCAAAGGTGAGAGTTTGTCCTTAGGAGAAGGTAACAAGTTCTAAATTTGGTTGATAGGTTTGTAAGTAGTGGCAAAATTGTATTTCTTCATAATTTTAGAAAGACGTTTGGAGATGCCTTTGACGTAAGGTATGGGAATCCTATGGACTTCTTCTTGTCTGGTTTGATGTGTGGGAAAGTGACTGATGATTTTTTGAGTTGTTTTAGGATTATATTCATTTAGGATGGCTGTATTTTTGATTACTCTTCTAATTCTTGGTTTAGAGATTCTTCAGAGGAGCAGAATTTGTGTGCTCTGGAAACTAGTGATTTAATAATGCCAGATTTCTGAGATGGATGATGAGCGGAAGAATTGTGAATGTAGCGACCTGAGAATGATGTTGCCTGGCATTTATGAGATTCCATGCTCGTGCAAATTGTCTTACTTTGGACAGACAGGTAGGTCTGTTCAGAAACACATCTCGGAGCATCAAGACCATATTCGTCCTTTTAAACCGCAAAAATCTGGCCTCTCAAAACACGGAATTGAAAATCCAAGCCAGAGGATCCATTGGGAAAAGTCTAAACTTTTACATAGATCTTTATATAAACATGAACATTTATATAAAGAAAGTTCTGAAGCCTTACTACACAGACTAAATTTAAACCACAATGATCTTCTTACTATTCCTAAAGTATGGGATACTGTCATACAAAATTGTGTAAAATAATTATTATTAGGTTTTTTTTTTTTTTTTTTTTAACTTCTGTAACACTTTACTCACGTTTAATGAGATTCTATTGTAATTATGCACCCTAACTGTATGTTATTCCTATTATTGTTTAAACTACTGTACTGATGATGTCCTAAGATACTTAGGATGAAATATTTACAATTAAATAATTTTCACTGTGGTTAATATGTGTGTGTTTCTTTTAATTAGTAAAAGGTAAAGAACTAGTGAAGCAAGAGGGTTCTTTCTTGAAATATCTCTGCACAAGAGAAACAACTAATAAAGATGAACATGATAATTCTTTTGCCAAAGATACGAAAGATAAATGTTGTGTTACTCTTATTAACGATAACAATCCAAGAACAGATGTGCAAAATAAAGAAAACGGAGATACCAAAGACAAACCAAAAAAAGATATTACTATTCCTGTATTAAATTTCGTGAGGATAGAAGGGGTAAAAAGGGAGGGGGGGGGAGTGCTATTAATGATAGAGAAAGAGTTATGTCCATACAAGGTAGAGATGCAAGAGGGAAATAGGGCCAGTGGTTTTGAGGCAGTATGGTGTGAGATAGAGGTGAATAGAATCAAATACTTAGTGGGATGTTGATATAGATCAGGTAATGTGGATGGTGGTGATAGTGAAATGTATAGTCAAATAAGCCACGCAAATAAGAAAAGGGTGATCATTATGGGTGATTTTAATTATGGCAATATAGACTAGAATGAAGAGATAGCAACCAGAAGTAAAGAAAATGAGTTTCTTCAGTTTTTGAGGGATAACTACCTCAGACAGTATGTAACAGAGGGCACACGAGGATTAAGGGTCTTGGATTTGGTCATCTCATCGGAGGATGTAATTATCAATGAGGTGTCAAATCATCCACCAATTGGCGAAAGCGACCATGAGGTGATTACCTGGGTGGTTGCCAGCAGTGCAAGGACCCCTGTGAAAAAGGGTATATGTGGAACTACAAGGGGGGGGAGGTGATTATGAAGAGCTCAGGAGACAGATTGCAGGTGTAGCATGGAATGAGGAGTTAGCTGGAAAAGAGATCAATGCAGCTTGGGGGATTTTCAAAAACTATTTAGTAGATGCAATGTCTAAATGTATACCATGGGTGAGAAGGTTAAATAAGGTAGGTGTGAGATGGATGAATAAAGAGATTAAGCATGCAATACAGAGAAAAAGGGCATTGTGGACGCAGCAAAGAGAAGTGGAAGTAACCAATTTCATGAGGTCTACAAAGACCAGGCAAGGAGGGTGACTTCGTTGGTGAGAGTAGCTAAAGAGAGGTATGAACAGCAGTTAGCTAATGAAGCCAAAAAGAATCCTAGGGAGCTCTTTCGATATGTAGCCAGCAAAAGAAAGAATGATTACGGAAGGATGACACTGATTGGAGGAAATGGTATAAAGACAGCTGTTGCAGAATGTGTGGTGGAGATACTTAATGAGCAGTTC
This sequence comes from Typopeltis vanoorti, assembly GCF_054136105.1. NCBI lineage: Eukaryota > Metazoa > Arthropoda > Arachnida > Uropygi > Thelyphonidae > Typopeltis > Typopeltis vanoorti. The sequence goes on along the minus strand of NC_143568.1, from coordinate 92,739,382 downwards.
ATAAAGATCTTTCAATCTTGTGAATGTGACTTCATGGAGAGATTATGAGCAGTTAATGATGGGGAGGAGAGACTGACTGTAAGTGAGCAAGAGGTGTTTGGGGAGATGAGTAAACTAGATGTAAATAAGGCTGTGGGATTGATAATATATCACAGCGTATTCTGAAGGAATGTGCCAGAGAGTTGACACCTGCCTTGACATATTTTTTTAATACGAGTCTTGCACTTGGTCAAGTTCCTAAGGAGTGGAAGGAGGGCAAGATTGTGCCACTTCATAAAGGAGGTGATCGAACTCAAGCATCAAACTATTGGCCTATCTGTGTGTCAGGTGTTGTGGTTAAGTTGTTGGAGAAGCTAGTGAGAACTAGGATCCAGAGTTGGGTTGACAACAATGGTAGAATCTTTGATGGACAGCATGGATTTGCTAAAGGGAGGTCATGTTTTAGTAATCTACTTACTTATTACAATAAAGTGACTGCTTCCTTGGACAGAGGAGAAGGATACACAGTGATTTACTTAGATTTCGCAAAAGCTTTTGATAGAGTACCTCATGATAAGTTGACAGTCAAACTACAGCAGATGGGGTTGGATATTAGATTAGTGCATTGGATTGGAGAATGGCTATCTGATAGGTATCAACAAGTTGTGTATGGGGGTGCAATATCCAGGAAAAGGAAAGTCACTAGTGGAGTGCCTCAGGGGTCCGTTTTAGGGCCATTACTATTTAACTTGTATATTAATGATATTGGCGAAGATTTGGATGGAGATATTCAGTTGTTTGCAGATGATGCAAAGTTTGGACGAACCACAAAGAGTAGTAAAGATGTTGTGGCCTTGCAAGAAGACTTGAATAAATTGAGTGATTGGGCAAGCAAATGGGGATGTGAGTTCAATGTTGCAAAATGTAAGGTTTTAAAATTTGGAAAACAAAGATGGGATGCAGAATTTATGCTTGGTGAGAATGTATTGTTGGAAGTAGATGAAATAAGAGATCTGGGGGTGATAGTGGATAAGGATCTAAAATTTAGGGGACACATCGCCAAAATTGTGAAGACAACACAAAGACTTCTGGGAATGATGCGGGGAGGACACTGACGTGTAGAAGTAGGGAGATTCTTGTTCCATTGTATAAGGCTTTGATTAGGCCACACATGGACTATTGTGCCCAGATTTGGTCACCTGGTTTTCAGAAGGATGAAGAGATGTTGGAAAGGGTACAAAGGTGACTGACTAAGGTAGTTTCTGGCCTCTGGAATGTCGAGTATGAGGAAAGATTGAAAAGATGTTATTTGCAGAGTCTAGTGGAGAGAAGGAAGAGGGGAGATATGATAGAGACCTACAAGTTGGTAAGGGGTTGTTATAGGATCAATGGTGGAGAAGTTCTACAGAGAATAGTGGGAGATCAGGGGAGAACCAGAGGTCATCTGTGGAAACTGTATAAAGAGGGTGTGAGTAGGGGAGTGAGAGGCAGGTTTTTTTCGTGCAGAGTTGTGAGTGATTGGAATGCCTTGCCTGAGAGTGTGGTGTCTGCAAGGAGTTTGAATGTGTTTAAGACATGGTATGATGAGATGTGTGTGAGATAAAAGGACCTCCTAGATGAGTCTTTGACTCCATGAGGTCTTGTTTAATAACAATAATAATAATAATAAATTACAGTGATCCTGCGGATTGGCCTTCTCATTTTAACAATAATTTTCAACAAATCTTAGTACAAAATGGACAACAACAGATTGTATCATATGATTTCCCCAAAGATGCACAAAAAATAAGATTTTCCTCTTTACACTACAAGAGGATACTAATGAACAATGAAGTAGTGTACAGTCAATGGTTAATATATTCAGTATCAAAGGATGCAGTTTTTTGTTTTTGCTGTAAAATATTCAGTAAAAAAACTACATCAACTCTACAAAAATCAGGAGTCAAAGACTGGAAAAATATTGGAGTAATCCTTTCTTCCCATGAGAGGAATACTTCTCATTTAGAAAACTATCAAACTCTAAGAACTTGAATTGTGATTAATCGCAGAAACAACTCTTGATAATTTCAATAAGCAAATAATCAGAGAAGAAGACAATACTGGCGTCAAATATTGGAACGTTTGATTACTTTAGTTAGAGTACTTGGCACACAAAATCTTGCATTTCACGGTACTAACGAAAAGTTGTACAGTGCCAGTAACAGTAACTTTTTGAAGTTTGTTGAATATTTAGCTCTTTGATCCTGTGATGAAAGAACCTGTATGTAGAGTCAAAAGTCAAGAAACAATGATCCATTATTTAGGAAAATATATTCAAAATGAGCTTATATAAATCTTGGCAAAAGCTATAAAAAATAATATCTTATCACTTGTAAAATTGACAAAATATTATTCAGTCATCAGCTATATTGAACAGCTGACAATGATTGTACGTTTTGTTGATATTGTCATTCTATCAGATAATGAGATGTCCAAACCTGAGGTAATAGTAAGAGAGCATTTTTTATGATTTGTTCCTCTAGAGGAAATTACAGGTTCATTCATAACAGAAACTTTAATTGAACATCTAAGGCAAATGGAATTACCAATCGAGAGTCTCCGTGGTCAAGGATATGATAACGGAAGTAATACGAAGGCCAAAGAAAATGGTGTTCGAAAGAGTTCTAGATATAAATCCTCGGGCCTTCTTTATTCCTTGTAGTTCGCACTCTTTAAATTTAGTGGTCAATGATGCCTCCAGGTGTTGTTTAGATGCAACCAGCTTCTTTAGTTTAGTTCAACAGATTTATAACTATTTCTCTGCATCTACTCATCATTGGCGAATTCTTTCTACTTGTATCTCGGACTTGACTATTAAATCGTTGAGTAACACAAGATGGGAGAGCCATATCGACGCTTTAAAACCACTAAGGTATCATCTTGTCAGTATATATGATGCATTCATGCAAATTTTTGATGACCCAAGATTAAATAATTCAACTGGAAATAGTACCTGACATGAAGCAAAAGCCCTTGCTGATTCCATTTGTAAATTTAAGTTCATAGTGTTTCTTGTCGCATGGTACAACATCCTTTATGAGGTAAATATTTCAAGCAGAATGATACAGAGAAAAGAGGCTGATTTAAATTGTTACGAAGCAACTACAAGTAACCAAAGAATACCTTCTGGAATGTAGAACTGATAAGGGTTTTGAAAAAATTTGACTGATGCTGTTGAAATTGCAAAAGAACTGGAGATTCAACCGAATTTTGAAATAGAAAGAAACAGAAAGAGAAGACAAAGACGGTAGTTCGAATATGAATGTCAAGATGAGGCTTTTCAAGATCCTCAGCAGAAGTTCAAAATAGAATTTTACTATTGTGTCTTGGATATGGCTATACAGTCAATTGAAGAGAGGTTCCAACAACTACAGTAGCATGATGTTCTATTTGAATTTCTTTATGATATATATAATATCACTGTAAAAAACAACTGCTGAACGATTGCAAAAATCTTGAAAATGTTTTGACTCATAATGCTAATAAAGATATTGATGCCGAGGATCTCTGCAGTGAACTTCAAGCAATAGCTCGAAGACTTCCAAACTCCATGCCACCACAAAAAGTACTATTCTTTATAGTACAGCAAAAGCTTGTCGACTGCATACCCAACGTTTTTGTTGCGCTAAAAATTCTCCTGACACTTCCAGTTTCAGTAGCAAGTGGAGAACGTAGTTTCTCAAAGTTAAAACTTGTTAAAACATACTTGCACTCAACAATGTCCCAAAACACATCAGATTTGGCAACAATTGCAATCAAACACGAGCTAGCTTCTACACTAGATTTAAAAGAAATGGTAGAAAATTTTGCAAAATTGAAGGCAAGAAAAATTAAAATTTGCTTTTCATATATTATACATATTGTATATTACTTTGTATATTATTAATAAAGCATGCCAAAATAATTTTTATTTTTTATATTTAAAATTTCATTTTAAAAAAATATGGAGTTGCCTCCGGGGTGCTTTAGGGTCAAAGCTGTATAACTGAGAGGAGACCTCCACATAGCCTTTAAAGGAATGCGGAGAACCGACCAGGGCTTCTGACCTAATGTCCAATCCTCACCTTCTCGTGGTGCACCCTGTTGGGTATCTACTTGGAGACTGAACGGACGAGGATGGGCTGGCAATTTTGGATTTAGCTGACCAAATTGTATTCTTATTGGTTAAATGATATAGGAAACGGCTTAAAGGGAGATATTCAGTTGTTTGCTGATGATGCAAAGTTGTGTAGTGCAATAAAAAATCAAGGTGATGTTGAAAGTTTGCAGGAGGATTTAAATAAGCTGGTAAAATGGGCAAAAGAAAATGGATGTCAGCTCAATGTGGAAAAGTGTAAAGTCATGCATTTTGGGATTAAAAGATTACCAGCTGTGTACTACATCGATGGAAAGGTACTCCAAGAGATTGATGAGGCTAGGGACTTAGGGGTATTGGTAGATAGGGAGATGAAGTTCAGAGGACACATTGCTAAGGTGTCCAAGATTGCACATAGGATTACTTGGTTGTTGAGGAACACACTGACATCCAGAGATAAAGAGGTTATTATTCCCCTTTATAAAGCATTGATACTTCCACATTTGGATTACTGTGCTCAGGTCTGGTCACCTGGATTCCTTGGAGATGAGGAGGCTGTGGAGAGGGTTCAGAGAAGAGTGACCAAGTTGGTGAGTGATATAAAAAATGCTCCCTACATTGATAGATTGAGAGCTTGTGGATTGCAGAGATTGGTTGATAGGCAAAGAAGAGGGGATATGATAGAAACATTCAAATTACTAAAAGGTTTTTATAGGATTGATGCAGGGGAAATGTTTCAGCTGTGTGAAAGTGATGGAAGAACAAGAGGTCATCTCTGGAAATTAAAGAAGAGTGTGGTTAACAAAGGTGTCAGAACAAGGTTTTTTGCCTGGAGGGTGGTGAATGAGTGGAATTCATTGCCTGACTTAGTTGTGAGCTCTTCGTCTGTAAATGAATTCAAGAAGAGATATGACAGATATTGTTTTGCTAGTTTGGGTCTCCCGCGATGAGTCTACTGACTCCATGGAGATACCCGTAATAATAATAATAATAATAATAATAATAAAATCAAAATATAGAATGATGGTACAACATGACAAAATTTCATGCCAGCTGGGGCGTCGCCCGGTTAAACAAGGCCCCCGTTGTTTTCGCCAGGGAATCAGGGCGAACAGCGAAAAGTCATCTACTGGAACAAATCTGAAAATAAACCCCAACTCAACATCACCACAGTTAAAGATCGGTACTATCAACGTAAGAAGCCTGAATGGCAAAGAAATGGAGCTAGCTGAGGAATTAGATAAGTACCAGATCGACATAATAGGGGTGACTGAAACAAAAAAGACCAAAACTGGTGAGATCTTTCTGAGCAATAAATACAAAATGTTATATTCAGGCAATAACAATCAAGGAAAAGAAGGAGTAGTCATAGTATTCAACACAAAATACGAGGCTAATCTTCTTGAATGGCAGTCAGTCTCAAGTAGAGTAATGTGGGCAAATATGAGAATGAGGAACTGGACAATGAGACTTATTTGTGCCTATGGTCCCACAGAAGGTTCTACTAAGGTAGAAGTGGAGGAATTTTTTGAGGCTTTAGAAAAAGCAACTGACACAATGAAAAAGGAAAAGTTGGTCCTTGTTGGGGATCTAAATAGCAGAGTAGGAAATGATTGTGAGACATACAAAAATATTTTGGGAAAATTTGGAGAAAAGAGCAAAGCTAATAATAATGGCAAATATCTGTTGGATTTCTGCTCAGGACATGGACTGGTTATTACTAACACCATGTTCCAACATAAAAATGTGCACAAATTCACATGGAGAGAAGAGGCTAGGAATAAGAAAAGTCTCATTGACTATGTTATTGTTGATAGTGATGTTTTCTCCCTGGTGCAGGACACCAGAGTGTACAGAGGATTTGAAATTAGAAGTGATCACTATTTAGTCTTGAGCAGGATAAAATTGAATTTCATATTGAAAAGAATAACATGTAAGAAAGTTTTAAAGCGAATAAAAGTTGAGCAGCTCTCAGATGTGAACCGTAGGCTAAAATACACAAAGATTATTGAAGAAAAAATGAAAGAGTTTGAGAACAGGAATCAAACCTTGGAGATTCAGTGGCAAACTCTGAAGAAAACATTGATTGATTCTGCCAGAGAGGCATGTGGTGAGGTTATCTGTAAGGATAAAAGAAATCAGAACTCCCTGGTGGACACAGGAAGTTAAAGAGGCAGTGAAGGAAAAGAAGAAAGCATACCAAAAGTTCCTGTCAAATAAGTCAGCTTGTGCTTTTAGAGAATATAGAGACAAATGCAAGAATGCTAAACACTGTGTAAAACTAGCTAAACAAAAGTCATGGGAAGACTTTGGCAAGAATATAGAAAATAAATATCAAGAAGGTGGCAAAATATTCTGGAAGTTGTTGAAGAAGCTTAAGAATGGAGGAAAGAGTGCTGTAAAAGGAATTAGAGATGATAAAGGTGACATGAAAACGGGAGAAAAAGATATCCTTGAAGTATGGAGTAATTACTTTGAAAAACTGCTAAATGAAACAAGCAGTGATGACAGCACAGTGGTAAAAAACACTGACCAGGCATGCAGTCAGGAATACATATCCATACTAGAAGTAGAAAAAGCCATCAAAGGCTTGAAATGTGGAAAGGCAGCAGGAGTAGATGATATTCGACCAGAAATGCTGAAGTATGGTGGTATAAGAGTCTTACAGTGGCTGCACTGCATAGTTCAGAAAGCCTGGACAGAGGGACGAATTCCCGATGATTGGAGTACAGCTCTCATAGTACCCATATATAAAAAGGGAAATAAAACTGCATGTGAGAATTAGAGAGGTATTTCCCTACTGAGTGTTCCTAGCAAGATCTATGCAAGTATACTTGAGAAACGGTTGAGAAGAATTGTGGAAGAAAAGCTTGGTGAAGAACAAGCTGGATTCAGGCCAAATAGAGGCTGTCAGGATCAGATCTTCACTTTACGACAAATAGTCGAGAAAGCATGGGAATATAACAAAGATCTGTATTTAAGTTTTGTCGATTTGGAAAAGGCATATGACAAGGTGCCAAGAGAGAAGCTATTCAATATGCTGCAGTTATATGGTGTCAATGGGGCATTATGTCAAGCAATACTTAGTCTTTATTTGAGTTGTAAGTCAGCAGTTAGAATTGAAGGAAGTACAGGAAGATCGTTTAATGTTAAATCTGGTGTGAGACAAGGATGTACATTATCCCCTCTGTTATTCATTATCTATATGGATCACATTATGAAGGAAAGTGGTATTAAACATGATTTCAGAATTAGAGATGTTAATGTCAGCTCTTTGCTTTATGCGGATGATGTTATACTTCTAAATAAATCTGCTACAAGTCTGCAAGATTCTCTGACTAAATTGAATAGCTGTTGTAATAGATATGGTATGAAGGTCAGCAATAAGACAAAGACAATGAAAATAGGCAGAATCATTAAAAATGTCAACTGTGTTGTGAATGGAGAACCTGTGAAACAAGTAAAACATTTCAGCTATTTAGGCACGATTTTTACTGAAGACGGTAAATTAAATATAGAAATAGACAACAGAATCTGCAAAGCTGGTATGGTGGGAAGTCTGAATAAATTCATATGGAATAAGAGAGAAATTAGTCGGAACACTAAATTTGCTGTATACAAGAGAGTGTTCAAACCAGTTTTAACTTATGGATCTGAGAGCTGGGTCAGAAGTAAAACACTTGACCAAAGACTAGAGACCACAGATATGAGAGTCCTGAGAAAGATTATAGGCGTAAACAGATGGCATCAATAGCAATATCATATTAAAAACGAGGATATTAGGAAAGAACTTGACATTGTCAGCATCCAGGAATGCATTAGCAGAGCTAATCTCAGGTGGTATGGTCACTTAAACAGAATGGGCGAGGAAAGATTAGCAAAACAAGTGTTCTCTGCCAGGTTGGCAGCAAAACGACCCAGAGGAAGACCAAGATATAGGTGGATTGATACAGTACAAAGTGCTTTAGATGATAGAAATATAAGATCTGATAATGTTGGAGTCTTGACAAGTAACAGACTGATTTGGAGGAAAATTGTAGATAGGAAATTAATAATGATGTAATTTTTTTCATGTAGTACTATCATATCCTGTACACCCCCTTGAGGGTACATGGCAGGAATTTGATGATGATGATGGAGTTGCCTACCTTTTTCTTCTCCCGTCCCTATTGGGACAAGTTGAGCCCCCTCATGGGGGATTAAGTATTTATGGCTGTAGATTTGTGTGTGTTCACGGGGCCGGTTTGCCTGCTTGCGGGATGAAAAATGCCAGATAAACTGGCAGAAAAAACCCTACTGCCAGTGCCTAAGACCAGCTAACTTGGCTATGGCGAGGAAGATCCTCAAATTCTTCACGTCTTCAACGGGAATCGAACCTGGGACACTCCTTCCCTAGTCATATGGTTGCGAAGCACACAGCCACTAGGCTAACCGCGCGGACATAATAATAATAACTTATTAGGTAAAGACTTGGTTAGCCTTGAGTGAAGAATCACTTTTTTTTTTTCATTTTTAAGTATAGAATTATTTTTCATCTTATTGATTTATTGAACTAAAGTCATCAAGCAGCACTACATACATGCAATAAGTTGGCATTCAACTTTAGTTAAATATACTGGCACTAACCTCCTACATACACTCTTTCTTATATTAGTGTTTTCTGTTTTTACATATTATCAGGTAACCAAAAAAGTTAATGCAGTTTTCAGTAGAGTTTGCTGCAATAACTTGTTTTATTTTGTAGTGGTTTGCAGAGTGCAATTTTTCATGTGCATCATAAGGCACACATACACGTCAATCAATTAGTGCACTCTAACTTAGTGTTTACTCTTTTTCTGTGAATTTGAACCCGTTTAAAATGTTAGCTGAACCTGGTGTAATTCGGACTTTAATTCGGAATTTAAACTCATTTGGAAGGCTTCAGAAGCATCCTGTAAGATATGTGTGACATTTGGAAAAGATGCAGTAGCAAAATGTACTGCACATAAATGGTTTAAAACATTTGTTTCTGGTGATGAATCACTTGAAGATGCAGCACATTTAGAAAGGCCTCCTCCATTATTGATAATGAAATTACGTGCTGCTATTGAAAATAATTCTACATTAACATGTCAAGAACTTTCGCAAATGTTTCATGTGAGTGGTGAAAAAATTTGTTTATACTTGGGAAAATCATGGAAGCTAAGCTAATGGGTCCCACATGCATTATCAGGTGACAAACTTCAAAGGCTATCAATTTGTTGCTGCAGGCCAAACAATTATGGCTGAGATCTACTCAATGCAACTCAAGCATGTGCAGGAAAAAAGGGACAAATCAAAACACTGTTATTTCATATTATAAGATGTGTCCTCAGGTCCTAACTACAATTATTTAGGAAGATTCTTGATCAGACAAATATACAAAAGTATAGTCTTAATTTTGGAAAAGGTGTCCAATGACTGATATTCGCACATGATTCAACAAAGTAAACTACAGCACTGCATAGTAGCCATTAAAAGTATGAGAGCCTACCAGCTATTTATCCTAAATCCAGAATAATCAACTCTAAAGAGTACCAAGATAGGGTATTCATTATAATTTTTTGTCACAATTCTTTGATTGTGGTACTTTATATTCTGAATAGTTGTGTCAATACTTTACAAAGTTAACAAGAATTTCCTAGCACTATCATTTGCTACTTCATTTAATAATTTTTCAAAGTAATTACTCCAAGCAACCAGAATATTCTTCAGTATTTTGCGACTTTTATGAGCTTCGAATTCCTTTCATATTTTTTTTCTCCTATAAACTTCCATGATACCCTCCAAGAATATTTTTGTGACTTAATGATATTTATTTTCTATATTATTTTCAAAATACTCCTATGACTTCTGTTTAGCTACTTTTACATATAACGTAGAGAATATGGGGAAAATATAGGAAACACTAAGAGCACATGATCACTTACTACCTAGGAACTTTCTATATGATTGTTATTTTTGTGGACTGCTTTAACTTCCTTCATCTACTATGGAGTTCTTATTTTTCTGCAGACAACTTCACCACATGCTTCCCTGGCTGAATCAATCACTGTCTTCTTGAAGAAGACAGTGATTGATTTTGGCAATTGGTCTTTAAGAACTGATCCTTGTTTACAAACTAATTTTTTTTTTTTTTTTTAACTCCACTAAAATTTGTGTATCTGAGTCTACAGTTCACACCTGAGTGGCATTCACTTTTAATGGAATACTTGTTTTTATCATGCTCGACAATCACTACTTCATCTTTCAAATCCTGAACCAATCTGAATATACTACTATCAGTAGTAATCTAATTTTAAGTCATTTCTCTGAATTTATTCTCATCTTTATGTTGGAACATGGTGTGAGTAGTGATTTGTCTATTTTCTGCACAGAAGAAACAGGGACTTACATTATTATTAGCATTGCTCTTTTCTGACAATTTTCCCAAAACATTTCTATATGGGATCCATTTCCTGCAGGTGACCAATAAGCTATTTATTTTTCTTTACGTTGGCTTCCCTCAACTGAAAAATCTGTTTCTTCTTTACAAGAACCTTTCTGTGGACCACAAGCACAAAGAAGTTTCATTGTCTAATTTCTCCACTTTAAAATTTGCCCACATCACTACTTGAAATGATCTCCTCTTCAAGAAGTAAATTTTGTTTACAGTTGAATACTACAGCTGCTTCCTCCTTTTCCTAATCCACAGTAAATTTCATGATGAATCATTTTGTAGCTATTAAAGGAATTCAACTTGTCAGTTTCAATAAATTGTAATATAATTGATTGGTGTTAATCAATTATATCATCAATGTTCTCTTGAATTTTTGTTGGCCCATGCAAAACATTTTGTGCACAAGTTCCCACTTTCAGACTCAATGTGTGCATGTGCTAATGCAATATTTCTGACATTATAAGATGTGTCCTTAATGTTGGCCTTTTTTTTTTATCTGCTACAATCTGTAAAACTGCAAGCACTAAATTAATTTGCTTAAATTCACATAACTATAAAAATCCATCACCATTTGCACGAGTTCAAGTGGCTGTACTGTCCAGATGGTAAACACTAAATATTGGAGTGGAGATAATTGGAGAAATTACTAAATAAAATAAGTGACAAGTATGATTTCATATAATTCGTTTTTATAATATAGTCAAAAATTATGGAGTGTAAATTAAAAATATCTGAAAGAAAAAATTTTGTGCATGCATTACTAGGCACGTGCACTCCCTTTTTTGACTGCACACACACACACACACACACACACACACACACACACACACACACACACACACACACACACACACAGCTTATAGGAAACATTAATTATCATGCTATTTCTGTCATTCTACTAGTTTCTACTTTCTTTATTCATTGATGTTTCTTATTATGAACATAGCTAACCTCAGTTCTTATGAGGTTGTTTCACTAACTAACCTTTCATTGATTACTTGAAAAAAAAAAAAACAAAATGGCAGGAATCTTGTATAACGGCAAAATCCCAGCTGGTATGATATCTGGTTATGTCATCCAAATGTGTACATTTTCATCTAATACAATGTACATATTGCTACTCAGTCCATAGAACATTTAGTTAACATTATCACTTTTGGACATAAAGCACACAAAGATTTAGCAAAACTTGTGCAGTCACTCCCTGACATTTCCAGGGTATATGATTGGATCTGGCAAACAGTCCATTCCCAGCTTCTAGTGAGTGAATGAATTGTCAATTTCCTTTCTAGTCATTTACTATGTGTCATGATAGATAGTTTCTTCTCATTAGATCTCTCAACAACTCTGGAATACTTTATACTTTCACTCTTCCTCCTATACAATAACGACTTTCACTAACTTCAAACCTCATTAATAGTTCTGATTGAAGATCTTCCATAATCATGCATTAAATACTTATCTGCTTGATATTCTTCAGTGGGTGAATAGTCTAGTGAATTTTAGTAATGTCTTGTCCTGTTTCTCATAAGAGGGATTCCACTTAAATTTCCTCTACCATAATAAGATTTCTATGTAAGACCACATTTCTCTTCTTTGGTTGACTTACATCCTGATGCAAATACATCATGCTCATAGTCTCTTCAACCTTGATAAAACTGGATATCCTTTTCCTGAGAAGACATTACCTTCACACTCCCAACACTACATACATCTCAAATCTAATATTAATACTGTTCTCACACTTACAAAGAAAGGTTAAGGAGAGCAATGCAACCTGCTTATTAGATGACTCCTCTGTCACAGACTCACTCCAATTACTTTCTTATAAATGGTCTATTTTTTTCTATAGGAAACTGCTGTTTGACCAAACTGAATATTACTCCTCCACTTTCTTTTTAGGCAAGTGGAAACAAGTTTACCAGTAGTTGCTGGTCAACACCCATACACAGGTCCACTTCGAATTTATTGAATCAACTTCTTATCCTCCTGTTTCATTCCATCTGCCTCTGTTCTTTGCAATAGCCTTTCTCAGATAATTTTCCCCAAGGATTATAACCACCAGTTGTTCAAGAAGCACATCAACAGATTCCTTTTTCATCTCTCCTTAGCTATTTGCCCACATATAGCACTTTTTGGTTATGAACACTGGCTTCTTAAAAGTGTGGATAATATTTAAAAAATTTGAATAGGAGATAAGCTTGGTTCGTTACTCTATGCAGAAATAGTTATGAGGGAGAGTGATTGGAGTAAATCTGTGAGAGAAGGGTCATTAATTAATGTACTGCTCTCTTGTAGAGAAGTGAGCAATCTTAGTTTTGAATGCACCATATAAAATGTATAAGCAGTATTCCATGGTTGGAACAATTGGGATTTATAGTATTAGACAATGTACAAGTGAGAAGTAGTGTCTTGAGCGGAAAATTACACCTAAAAGTGATAAAACTAAAAAAAAAAGAAGTACACCTAGCATTTTGGAGGCCATAGAAACTATGGCTTGATTTCTCTTCCTAAGAAGAGAAATCTATTCTTGTTTGAAGATCTGGGTATTATGAAAAGTAAGAAGCAATATGAGATTCTTTTTACAAAAAAGAAGATAAGGCTATGTTTTGGTAGCACTGAAGTGCATAGTTATCTATGCCCCAATGAGGAGTAGCAAGGAGATCAGAGTCTAAGACACTGGTTATGGAAGATCTTGAGGCTTCTAGTGATTGGATACAAGGTTTTTCAGATGAAGAGGAATGGAATGTACTGTCATTGGCAAAGCTATGGACATGATTTGAACTAAGTGAGAGGAGATTTATATACAAAAAGAAGAGAGTAGATGAGTGTACAGAGCTTGAAGTACTTCTGCACTGATGGAAATATCCAAGGAGAAGAAACCATCTGCCATAACAGTAGTGAGTGACCAGAGAAGCTGTCAACCCAACTTCAAATGATAGAAGGGACATCAGAGGATGGTAGTTTGCTGACTGGCATCTGAACCAGACCTAATCAGATGCCCTAGAAATGTCTAGAGCAACCATCGAGTTCCTCCAAACCTTTCCATGGCTTGTGGACAAATGTGGGACATAAGTGGAAGAATACATATTTGCTGGTCAATAATATGCAGGTGGATCTTCAGGTGATGAATTGGTTACTGATGACTATGATTTTTGAAAGCATTAAAGTAAGAGCATCTGGAAAGTAATTCGTTGAATGACTTTTTTTTTTCCTTCTTGGGATGGGATGGATGTAAGCTTGTTTCCATGCTATAGAGTAGATGTCAGTTGAGTAAGAAAGAATGAAATGGCAATATAAGTATAATGTTAGTTCTGGAGCCAGTAATTTGGTATACAATAGTTTAATACCATTTGGACCTGATGTTGTTGCTGTCCAAATTATTCAGGAGTCTTCTAATTTCTTTCTGATGAAAGACTAGGGTGAGCAGTTCTTAATAAAGTGGAAGGGGATTCTTTGCCCTGGTCATCTATATAAGACTTTGAAAAGAAAAGTTCTGCCAGTAAATAAAGTTTTGTCTTTGGGTGGTATCATAGTAGTAACATCTGGATGTGAGAGCAGTGAAAATACGAATGAGTAAAAGTTTCACCTAAATGGCCCTACCAAGCTACTGCCATTTGTACAGGAGGCAAGTTTGCACCATTTGACCCTTTCAAAATCTTATCTAGATTTGCTGATGGATTTTTTTTCCTTGAACTGCCTTGGTGCACTTATTGAAGAACCATGGTTTGGACAGATTGAGGAATGAAATCCTTCATTCCAGCAAGAATTATTTCTGTTATTTGGTCTGAACTGGTATTTAGATCTGGGAAAACAGTAGTGAGAGCACAAAAAAGAGTAGAAGTCACAGAGGTGTTTCATTTGGCACCCTTCTAATGTCAAAAAAAAAAAAACATGAGGATGAGAAGGGATGGATAAACCTTGCTCTCTGAGGAGGAAACGTGGATGAGATTGTAGTCTAACTTACCATGAGATTGTTAAGGTCTTTCAACTAAAGAAAATCAAGCTTCAGAAATATAGTCAAAGAGACCAGACTGGTTATCAGATTTCTGAGTGACAGAGATAGCAAATGAATGCAACCAAGTTTGTTGTCTTATAAATATGATGGCAACACATTACATTTACAAGATAAACATGCTCACTTTTATTACTGAGTATCTAACAGATAAGCTTAGGTGTTGATGGAAAATAGACTGAGCCAAAGTATATTAAATGGGAGGAGGATTCAAGGTTTTGCTTTCTGACAAATGCACAAGTACCAGCATGGTGGCAGAAGGAAATTTTATGGGGTGTAGTTTGGACAGTGAGATGGCTAGGCAAGGTTCCACTGGAAATTACAAAATTGGTTTGGATGATTAAGTGGTGGTGCACATCATTTATCTTGTTGTTAAAGCCACAAATCTTCATGAGCAGGTGTGAAAGTTTTTGTTGTTGTTGTAAGAATTCTAATGTTTAGTTTTTATTATCCCCCCCCCCCATTTTTGGTTGGATTCTAGTTAGATCTAAGAAAGGAAGACCTAATTTCTACTTCTAGTGACAAATGAATTCTTTGATGTACTGAATTTATCTAACGGATGAAGACTTAACTTTGGTACAAAGAAAGTTGTGAAGCTCTGCTACATAAACTGGAACTAAATGACTTGAAACTCTCCTAACTGTTGGAAGTAATTTTGTTAAAAGCACCACACAATTACTTTTTTACTTTCTGTTTATGTTTCCATTAGACTAATGTCCGCACGGTTAGCCTAGTGGCTTTGTGCTTCGCAACCATATGCCTGGGGAAGGAGTGTCCTAGGTTCGATTCCCGTCGGAGATGTGAGGAGCTGAAGGATCTTCCTCAGCCATAGCCAAGTTAGCCGGTCTTGGGCACGGGCAGTAGGGTTTTTTCCGCCAGTTTATCTGGTGTTTTTCATCCCGCAAGCAGGCAAACCGGCCCCGTGAACACACAGGGATACAGCCAAGAATACCTTGAGGCATAGGAGTGACCATTCTATCCTCGTATTTCGGTTACGAAATCCAAGCATGCTTGGAAGGTTGTGGGCCTTAAAGGCCTGTTAAAGCCATTGGGATAGATTAGACTAATGCCAGCTCTGAGCTCTCCTCTTCAAAACATAACTCATTATGTCATTTCATAAGACAAGACCTGTCAATCATATTAAATTGTTTTTATAACCAAAATTAATTTAGATAATTTAATGTATTTCACATTGCTTTGGTTTGGTCATGTGATGAGGAGGGAGGACGAATATGTGGGAAGAAGGGTCATGCAGATGGATGTGCAAGGAAGGCGGAAGCGTGGGCGGCCAAAGAAGAGATGGAGGGAGCTGGTAGAAGAGGACTTGAAGATGAAGAACTTGGATGTGGTGACAGCCCAAGACAGGAAGGTGTGGAGGAGACTCATAACAAACAGTGACCCCACTTAAGTGGGAGAAGCTGCAGAAGAAGAAGAAGAATGTATTTCACATTGCTGAATTCAAATCTGCAATTCAAGAAATTAATCATGCAATTATTTTTAGCTGTGACTATCAAGGCATGTAGTGATAATCTGAAAACTAATGGAGGTATGATGTATATCTGTCTTATATCAACAAATACTGCAATAAAAAAAACTCAGTGTCAGAATTCTCATATTCACTCAGAAATCATTTAATATCCTATTTCTGCAATGTATTATGACACAATGAAAAGTTAACAGATATGAAACAAGCATGGATTGCTTTTGTTATACATAGTTACTTTATAAGTTTTAAATGGCAACACATCACACAAGACAAAGATGCTCACTCTTATTACTGAGTATCTAACAAATAAGCTTAGGTGTTGACGGTTATTCATTACTTATTTTTAACGGTATTAACAACGCAAAACAAATTTTATCAAAAGATGTTTTATTAACTGCTTATATTTCGCTGAATTTCAAATCAGTATCATCATCATCATCAGAGCACAACACAGCTAGTACACATGACAGTGAGTAAGTGAAACAATACAATTGTAATGGACAAAAGATCTAAAGTCCTATTTTGGCAGCCTCTAATGTTGTAAAAAAAAGCATTATAGCTATGTGGAGGTTGCTCTTACAATAAAGTCTCCCAAATTTTTGGCAAATTAATGCAACCATATTTGTTTAGGTTAGAAGAATTCTTCAAAGCTATGGCTGACTCAAAAAATAATCTTTCAGATCTATAATGGCTTCTAAATAGCACATTCGTTTTCTTCCATCTAATCCTGTGTGAAAGGATATCCAACGCATGGTCTGCTAGTACTGACTTACCATAGTAATAGTAGCGAATATATTTTTTACATTCTTCCAGGCAGATGTTAACTGATCTTCCTGTTTGCCCATAGTAGGCCAAGTCACAGGGATCTTCATACACTCCAGGGTGTGCTAGAGGGTGAAGTTTATCCTTAGGTGAGTGGATCAGAGTTGATCAACTCTGATGTTCTTCCACCTGGAAGAACATAAAAAATATATTCGCTACTATTACTATGGCAAGTCAGGAATTCTTCTAGCCTAGACAAATATGGTTGCATTAATTTGACAAAAATTTGGGAGACTTTATTGTAAGAGCAACTTCCACATAGCTGTAACATTTTTTGTTTATTTTACAACATTAGAGGGTGCCAAAATAGGACTTGAGATCTTTTGTCCATTACAATTGTATTGTTTCACTTACTCACTGTTGTGTACACTAGCTGTGTTGTGCTCTGATGATGATGATGATGCTGATTTGAAATTCAGAGAAATATAAGCAGCTAATAAAACATCTTTTGATAAAGTTTATTACTAAGTGTGAAAGAGGGGACGAAGATAAGTAGACTCTTCACTGTTGTTGCCCACTTTGTCAAATTATTTTGACTATGAATTCAGGAAGGGTATACAACTTGTGGAGTGCAAATGATTTGAAGAGAATTAACGATCATCTATACAGATTCTTACTATTTAACTAATGTATCTAGACTATTATATTCTAGGTGTTTGAGAAAAATTGAAAGTTGAAGTTGCCATGCAAAAATTGCCTGCAAAAAAGTGTACACTCTGGTACACTATTTGAATTTATATGTCAACAAATAGAATCTAAATGCATAAAAAAATAAACTACACATACCTTTTACCAAAGCCTTCTTCCTCAGAAACATAGTCAAGATTTTCTTGAAAATATCTTCTGTTTTCTTCACTACTCAAAATATAACAAAACAAATACAACATAAATAATTTATAACACTAAATATTTACAAGGCCATTTCAGAAGTCTTTTAGCATACTGCCATCAGAACATGGAAATGTCAATATAACTTTACAGTGCAATTCTGAATATAGCATCAGTATTGAATGTTTCATTATAGGGAAACAACTTTTTATGACAGTACTTATAAAAATAAGTTATAAACCCAGAGTATATTAGCATTCTGGATGGGTTACTGATCAGCTAACTCTCGAGTTCAAATATGCTACAATTTTTAAAGCTTCCTAGTAGAAAAATGATGTGATATTGGGATAAAAATGGTCTCATATTGAGATGAGATGAGAATCACCTATCACTTTAAAAGACATTCAAAAACATCTATGATATAGTGGTTTAAAAAAATTACAATATGGATTGAAGGGCTGGCAGGGCTGGCTATGGTGTGGTAGTTTTCAGCTATCAAAGATTACATCTGGAAGTTATGGAGTTCAACAATACTGTTTTTTTTAAAGAACTAATTATTTAAATTTAAACACCTTATCACTTATATCAGTGGCATCCTTCAGGAGTTACAGCAAAACCTAAAAGAGGATGCTCTATCTACAAGATCTGTTATAAAACAGGCCAAAGACAACACATTCAAAATTAAAGAATTATTTTTAAAAAATTCAGTCAGGTTAAGAATAAATTCATAATGAATTTTACTTTAAAAAAAATTATAAATATTAGGAAGTAAATTATTTAAAAAAAGCCTAGAGTTCTATATATGGCTATGGAAAACTACATATACTGAAGATGTTAGTTCTCCTTGAGGTAAGTTAGACCATAACTTTGTCCACAAGTTTTCTTTTATCATGGAGAAGGTCAACAGTAAACTTCATCATCTGAAGGCCTACCAGATAGTGATGGATGGATTTTGCCAGTCCTGATTCACACAGACAATTTCCTGGCCACTACTATCTGCCTTTGGACACAAGATATGGAAAGGATTGAAGGAACTCACTGTTCCCAAGTACACACTTAAGAATTGTATATTTATAGTCTACTTGAAAATTATGGTTAGACTCTCTCTATACAATTTAAAAGAAGAACATGTGGATTATATCAACTTCCTTCATCAGAAGAAATATAACTCTTAAACCCAAGCATACCTTGAATAGCATTCATACTATATAAAATCAGATTCTGATAATGAGAAAAAATTCAATGAAGAAGATTAAGCCATGACTTAGTCATCTAATCAATAAAAGAAATAAAATAATTAATAATTACCTAATAAAAAACCTGCAACTCTCAGTGGGTGCCTAAATCATTGTTAGAGTTGAGTTGAGTTTTGAATTATGGCTGAAACAATTAAGGCTGAGACCATGTATATTACATTTATATATATTATTATATTAGGTCAGTGTAATTTTTAAAATAGTGCAGTATTTAAACTGGTGACTCAAATTCACATCAAAGGTTGTATGCTCATTAGCTCTTATTCACTTTTGAAACCTCAGTGGTGCCTAAATCTTGTTAGAGTTGAGCTATTTTAAATTATGGCTGAGACCAGTGTATTGTGTCTGTTAATATGAAGAACCTTTTATATGAAAAGGTTCTTCACATCCTAGAGACAGTTACAGAAGAAAAGAGCCTAAAAGAGTTCTATTTAGTATTTAAAAAAATTATTAAAAGAAAGGATAATGAATATCCATTATTTTTTAAGAGCAGAGAAATAAAACTTAGTATTTAAAATATAATGCATTTAATATTATAATTTTGATGCCTTAACAGTGTACATTATTCTCTGGCAAAAGCAGTAATCATTCGTTGGCCAGTGTAACATACTCGGGGAATTTTAAATGTTAACCACAAGTGGGTACTGATGATTTTTATTGCACCTATATTACTCCTTTTTTATATCTTCAATGTTTCAAATTACTATGCTTACTTTAAAAAGACAAAGCAACTTTTTGTCACAGCAATTTGCTTAGTTCCTGCTCAATGTCACCCATTATATGTAAACTGTGTAAACATTTATTTTTCTAATGACAAAATTATACACTAATTCATTAAAACTTAATGAATTACCTGTACATAACAAAGGTACAATGTTTGTTTTGTTCCTTTCTTTCAAACTTCACCTGATGATTTGTATTATTCGTGATTATTTGTGTTAGTGAACACTGTTCTCTAATGATTTAAGAACTTAGATTGCTAATAATTAAAAACAATCAAATCTGCAAGACACTTAAATGACCTATTATATGTGGCACACACACATAAACCATAGTATTTTACAGAGTTGAAATGACTAGCATAAACTTTCCAAAACAGTGTTTTATGGTATAAACACCAGAGGAAGAAGAAACAATAAGTAACTCATTGAACTTGCTAACCAGCATCCAAAAATTCACTTCGCTATAGAAAAAGAAATGGTCTTCCATTCCTAGGCATACCAGTGACTTGATAACCAAATTGTTCATTTGGTAGTCAAGTCACTAGTTTTGTTTACAGAAAAAACCCACACATACAGGAAGGTTTTTGCATAAGCCATCGCACCACCACCCATCCTAACAGCATGGCATCCTCAAAATACTTACAGAGCCAGGGCTATCTGTTCTAAGACACAACTCTGGAAACTGAATTCCACATATCTTTAATGGCTACAATCACCAGAAAATAAACAAAATACTGCATGATCCCACCATCCCTCCTACAACCAGCACACAAGATCACAATATAACTATTCCCATTCTTTATGTTCAAAGATATACAACAAAAGACAACTCACGTTCTCCACAATAATAATATTCTTACCACCCTCAAGCCACATATACAGCTAATTATTTTCATCTGTTCTAAGGATCAACTTCATCTGCTTGCACATCCTGGACTGTATAAAGTTTCCTGCACCTGCAGCTTGGTCTACTTTAAACAGACTGATAGCTCTATTAACATATGCTTTGAACATGAAAGAACTACATCTACAGTCACCTGTATGGCAGGCCATGCTCTGGATATTCCTTCACATAGGATTTGATAACTGTGTTACAGAGAAGCAACTACAGGTAAGACGTTTTAAGAATCAGCATCAGGTATGGCATGTTAACCTTAACAAGTACGGCTGTATTAATTTGTCAAAGGTCTAGGAGACTGTCTTTCTAAGACCACATTACCTTCTCTGAATTAACTGTGCTGTTATCTGGTCCTTATAGGGCACCTTGTTAGAACATTACTTCCTTTTCAGTTATAATTTGAAATGTTTCCATAACATTCTAATTGAGTGCTGTCTGTCACCCCAGTTGTAATTTGTGCTCTAATGATGCTGGTTAGAAAACCAGCAAAGTTTAGCAAGTTTAATGTTATCGTTTCTTCATGTGGTATTGTTTATACTATGAAACAATTATTAATAAACAACAACATCTAGGTATTTCTATACGTATAACATAACTGATGATTACACTCAAGCCAAAGGAAATAGGACGAGTGGAGATTAATATCAAAGAGACACAATGAAAATTGCCCAGGTAACTTCCACCAATACTTCAATTTAGCTACACAATGACATTAGATTATTGAAACATTATCATTATATACAGTCTTATAATAAAAACATTTACTTAATTTCATCATTATCAGTTTATGATGAAATCATAAACTGATAATTTTCTTAAACAAGGGGGGGGGGGTCATTATCCACTGATTTTGTATGAGACTGTCTTTGGTGCACAAACACTTTACAAAAAAATTTGTAGCTAATCAGTAATTTTCAAATTTGTCTGGAAAAGATGCCATCAATAATACAAACAGTGTTGTTACTCTCCATTAATCAACATAATGTGAGTTAACCAATGAAATTATGCAGTGGCAGTTGCTCATCAACTGACAGTGGCATACACAAAAAAGATTATGATACTTATACAAGTATCATAATCCAAGATGGTTGTAATATGCTTGTTTCATTAAAAAGCAAATTATCAAGCATAAACAAATAAAGTTTGCGTGTGAACTCAACTAGGCTACTTGTATACCGAGGCTATTAACTTCACATCATTTGCCTCAGTATCCTATAATGCACAGCATACTTCTTCAGAAAATAAAATGGGTAGTGACCCATTCCATAATGCGAGTAGCTCTGAATCAAGGTTGAAACCAGTCTGTGTAGCGACCCTTCCCAAAATGTACAATGATACACATCTAGAAAGAAGTGTACCATGCATTAAGGGATAATTGGCTTTAATGAGGGGGGGATATCTCGGTTATGCGGAATGATACACAGGGTGAAGCAGGAGCTGGAGCGAATGCAGCAACGGCTGGCAGGTGGGTCAGCTAATAACAGTAAGAAAGAAGTGTGAGATAAGAGAAATGAGGGGTTGACAAAGAAAAATTAAGGAGTAAGTCTTGTATGGTGATTCAATCATAAAAGGTGCAATCAACAAGAGATTGACAAGTCATGCTTTCTGAGTACGAAAATTAATTATGTTAGTGAGACTATTAGAGCACAAAATGGTAGAGTGAAAGAGATGATCGTATTGGATGGAATGAATGAGTTGAAAGGAGAAAAGTATGGCATGAGAGAGGACATGAAAGAATTACTGGAAGTAGCAAAAGAAAAGAGGGAGAGAGAGAGAGTTAAAATAGTGAGTCTGTTGCCATGGTATGGCAGAGTAGAGCTGAGAAGAAGGACCATAATAGCAAATGACTAGATGTGTAGGTTATACAGGAAGAGTGGTGTGCAGTTTGTGGATGTGTGGAGTGAGTTTGATTGGTGAAAGGACTTATACAAGAAGGACGGTTTGCATCTGAATGGATTTGGTGTTCGGAGACTGGAAAAATGAAGTGAAAGTGGATGTGCAGAATCAGGGAAACTAGAGCTTTTTTTGGGGTGGGGGGTGAGCTGTTGAGTGGATATGAAGACATCAATGAGACAGTTAAGTGTAAGAATGTGTATAATATGCCTAAGTTATTACCACTGGTAACAAACCAGAATGAAATAGTTAGTATAAAGCATCATGATAGCAGTGAGCCTAAGGGGCTTTGCATTTTATGTACACTAATGTCAAGAGCATTCGGAAGCAGGAGGAATTTTTGATATTGGTTAGTTCATCCCCGCCAAAGGTTATTGGCATTAGTGAGACATGGCTAACAGATGATGATATAGTTAGTGGGACAGAATGTGAAGGGTATAGTGTGTTCAGGAAGGATAAAGAGAAAAGAATGGGGGGGGAGGAGTGTTATTGATGACAGCTGATGAACCACAACCAAAGAGAGAAGAAGTTCAACTGCAGGCCAGTGAAAATAGCACATTAGAGGCTATCTAGTGTGAGATTGAAGCCAGCAGAACAAAATATACAGTTGGATGCTGCTATTGACTAGGGAATGGAAAAGATGGAGATAGTATGCATGAGCAAACAGACCTCAATGAGTCGAGGACAGGTAATTATTATTGGGGATTTCAAATATGGGAACATAGATTGGAACGAGGAGAGGACACATGAGAGGAAGGAAATGGAATTTATGCAGTTACTAAGGGATAATTACCTAAGACAGCATGGGATGGAATATACTAGGGATTCGAGAGCGCTCGATCTAGTAATTGCATCTGAGAATTTGTCTATAACAAATATCACCATGTTGTCAAAAATTGGTGAGAGCACCAGCCTAGTTAGCATATCTGCTCTCCAGCCAAAAGGCTGCGGGTTCGAATCCCGCTGTGGGCATGGATGTTTGTGATTGTCTATGAAAATACTAGTGGTGGTGGTGGGTGGTACATGGCATTCATGTAGATGATGATGGTAGTTGTGATTTGTTGTAGTTGGTGAACTAAGTGGTGGAGACAGAGAGTTGTAGAGTAGGTACCCCCCCCCCTCGATGAGTCTTAGGATTCCCTGGAGGTGTCATACAATAATAATAATATGGTATTGATCTGGAAGGAGGCTAAATATGTGAAACTTTCAGTTAAGATGGGGTATATGTGGAATTACAGGGCTGGTAAGTATGACAAGCTTAGGAGATTGCTTGGATCAGTGCCATGGCTTGTAAAACTGCAAGGGCTGGATGTTGACAGTGCACAGAAAGTGGTAATGTTTGAGGGAGGTAATGGCAGACTGCATACCTAGATTCAAGAGAGTAAATCAAGTGGGAGTTAAATGAATATATCATCATTAAGCTGGAGCTACAAAAAAACAATTTGTGGAGGGAATTCAATGAGAAAGGTGATCAGAAGGCACACGAGCAGTACAAAGCACAGGCCAGAAGGTTAGCCGGTGTGGTAAGAAAGATAAAAGCAGAGTACGAAAGGAAATTAGCAGTACAGGCAAAAGATAATCCCAAACAGTTCTTTCAATATGTTGCAAGCAAAGGAAAGAATGTTTACACAGAATGATTTTAATAAATGCTAATGGTAAGGAACTAACTGAATCAGCTGAAATAGTGAAATTACTAAGTGAACAATTTGCAAGAGTATATCATCCAGGTTGTGACACTGCAGGAATGAGAGCACCAAAAGCTTATATGGAAACTGAGGTAAATGAAATGGAGATGCATAGCATATTACAGAACCTTAATGTAACACAGCTGTAGAATTGGATGAGATACCAGGTCAAGTTTTACATGAAGTTGATGAGAGAATTGTCAGTGCCCTTGACCATATTGTTTAATCTAAGTCTCAGCTCTGGGTTAGAGGGAGTCTAAAGAGGTGAAAATAGTTCCATTGTATAAAGGAGGCTCCAAGACTAATGTATCAAATTACTGACTAATCAGCATATCAGGAGTTGTCAAAGTACTGAAGCAGTTGGTCAAGAGCAAAATACAGGAATGGATAGATGGAAATTGGATGCCATATAGGGGAAGCATGGTTTTGTAAAGAGTAGGTCATGCTTCAGTAACTTGCTCACATTTTATAATACAGTGACAGCTGAGTTGAATAAAAGTGATACTGCTGGACTTTGCAAAAACCTTTGACAAGATACCGCATGGAATTCTAATCAGTAAACTGCAGCACACAGGGATGGATATAGGAGGTGAGATAAGAGGGTGGTTGATGAAGCAATATCAGAGAGAGTAGTTTATTCAGGAGTAGAGTACAAAAGAAGGCCTGTGACTAGTGTCGTGAGGTAGGGTTCTGTTCTGTTCTTTTTAATTTGTACATTAACGATATAGGAAAGGATCTGATAGGAATTGTTCAGTTATTTGCCAATGATGCAAGGTTGGGTAGAGCAATAGTTAATACAGATGATGTCAACATTTTGCAGGATGATTTGGATAGATTGGCAGACTGGGCAAAGGAGAATGATGTCAGTTTAATGTGGCAAAGCTTAAGGTTATGCATTTTGGGGTGAAAAGATTACCAGTTGTATACCACATTAGTGGAACTGTACTCCAAGAAATTGACAAAGCCAGAGACTTGGGAGTCTTAGCAGATAGGGAGTTAAAGTTTAGGGGGGCACATAGCAAAAGCGGCTAAAGCAGCTCATCAGATTACTTAGTTACTGAAGAATACTTTGACGAGCAGAGACAAGCAGGTTATTGTTCCTCTTTATCAAGCCTTGATAAGACTCCATCTTCACTACTACATGCAGATCTGGCCATCGGGGTTTCTTGGTGATGAGGAGGAGGAGGTGGAGAAGATCCATAGGCGAGTGACCAAGATTGTAGCAAGTTTATGGAATGAATCTTACGAGAACAGGTTGAAGATTTGTGGATTACAGAAACTGACAGATAGAGAAAATCAAATAAATACTGTAAGGAGCTTGAAAATTACAAAAAATTGGAGAAAATGATAAACCATATCTGTCATCACAAAAGAAAAAGTGAAAATACTGTCACATATGACAAAAACAGTAGACTGCTGAATCCCTTCAGGAAGATTTAAATAGACTTTTTATTTGGACAAAAGAGTGGGGTTTAGTTTTAATATCAATAAGTGCAAGGTGTTGCATTTTGGAGTGCAGAAATATAAGGCTGTATACTATATTGATGGTACTGTACTGCAGGAAGTGGATGAGATTAGAGATTTTGGAGTGATGTTTGACAGTAGACTGAAGTTTAGAGGGCATATTGCTAGGGTTGCAAAGGTTGCACATCGTAATGCTGCTAAGATCAGAAGTACTGTAACATGCAAGGATAAGGAAGTGGTTGTGCCACTGTATAAGGCACTGGTCAGACCACACTTGAACTATTGTGCTCAGATCTGGTCACCTGGTTTTCAATGTGATGTGGAGGTCCAGAGACAAGTGACTAAGACAATATCAGGAATTTGGAATGCTGGCTATGGAGAGAGGTTGAAGAGATGTGGATTGCAGAGTTTGGTGGATAGGAGGAAGAGAGGTGATATGATAGAGATGTTTAAGTTAGTGAGAGGATTTTATCAGATTAATCCAGAAGGGATTATAAAAAAGAGTAGAAGGTGAGAGGGAAAAAACCAGAGGTCATTCCTGGAAGTTATATAAAAGTGTGGTGAAGAAGGGTGTGAGGAATAGATTTTTTACATGGAGAATTGTTAGTGAATGGAATACATTACCAGAATGTGTTGTTAATGCAAGGAGTGTTAAGGACTTTAAGATTCTATATGATAAATATGTTGTCAGTTGAATGAACCTCCCACGATGAATCTGTCGACTCCATGGAGGGTGTAATAATAATAATAATATTTGGTTCAATAAGGAATGAAATATATTTTATAATGATTAAAAACAGGTTAAAAAACTATAAGTTAAAACTTATCCTAATGTTGATTGTAATTCAGATCATAATCCAGTAGTAGCAGCAACAAAAAAAGTTTCCACTAAACTAGGATAATAATCATATTTCTGATAAATATGCACAAGACACAATTTAAAGAATTAATTCACTGCAGAAATGAAAACAGGTGTTATAATGAATATGGTGATTTTAAAGAAATAATGCTTAGAAAATGTAACACCTAAAAAAAAAAAAAACTAATGAAATTATAGAATAAAGAGAAAGGTAAAGAGCTAAATAAATATACAAAAAAACATAAAAACTCAAATGTAACAAGATAAAGAAACCAATGAATGGCAATGTCATTAAACTCACAGTTGTTAAAATTTTGTTAAATACAATAAGGTGAAAATAATTCAGTCAAGAAAAGAAGAACTTAAATGAAAAAAAAAAAAGAGAGAGAGACTGTTTAAGACGATATTCTAGAACAAATTAAAGACAATATTCAGACTATTGTCTTTAATGAGAAGACCTAAAAACAAGTAATGAGAATGAAACAGATGACCTCTCAATTTTAACTGACAAAGAAAAAGTGCTGAAACTTTAAAAAAAAAAAAAAAAATTTTTAAAGAAAAATAAAGCACAGGATCCAAATTTAGGTACAAACAAAATGATAAGAAATTTAAGTGATAAAGGTATCATCTAATTAGCAAAAAAATTTTCATTTAATACATGATTACATTTTTTTTTTTACCTAAAACAATGAAAACTTGGACGTGATGATTACTCCAGTGCAAAATAATAATAATAAATAAATAATAATCAATGAGATACGCAGGCTACAAAACAGTTAACTTAGTGAGCAATGACTGATATTGTCTTGGAATAATAATGGATAGAAGTCAAAACCTGATAAACAAAATAATAGCTGAGAAAATATGGATTCAGGAGTAGAAACACAAACAATATAATATAAAACTTCAAAATGATATGCAAAATATCACTGCTGTACAAAAACTAGTCTATTTCTCTTTCATAGATTTTGAAAATTTTCATTTAATACATGATTACATTTTTTTCTTTACCTAAAACAATGAAAACTTGGACGTGATGATTACTCCAGTGCAAAATAATAATAATAAATAAATAATAATCAATGAGATACGCAGGCTACAAAACATTTAACTTAGTGAGCAATGACTGATATTGTCTTGGAATAATAATGGATAGAAGTCAAAACCTGATAAACAAAATAATAGCTGAGAAAATATGGATTCAGGAGTAGAAACACAAACAATATAATATAAAACTTCAAAATGATATGCAAAATATCACTGCTGTACAAAAACTAGTCTATTTCTCTTTCATAGATTTTGAAAAGGCGTTTCAACACTTTTGCACTTTTTGCAATCAAGGGAGCTTAGAAAACACTGGACTGGACTCTAAAGATTTAAGGATAACAAAAAAAAGAAAAAAAGTACAATTAAAAATAAACTCACGATGGACTGATATAAAGAGAGTAGATATGTATTATACATATCATCACTACTGTTGTTTGGGGGGTCTTCTTAGAAAATGTGATTCACGAAAGAGAAAACACTAAAAGACACCTCAATTGTTAGAAGAAACATATGTAGATGATGGGGTACTAATCACTGAGAATTAACGGATTTAGAGATTTGAAAATTAAAATGGAGATGGGTAGGACATATTGCATAGATAAAAAAGCAATAGATGGACAAAGAAAACCACTCAAATGTCATCCATATGAGGGAGGATGAATGCCTGGACAACCAGAGAGAAGATGGAAGGATGATTTGGTCGAGATGGCTGGAAAATGATGGCATCATGAAGCCTTCAAGAGAAAAAGATGGAGAAAACTGGAGGCCTATAATGAAAAATAGTTATAAAAAGGGCTTACGAGAAGAAGAGAATCTACAAAATAAAGTTAATAAAGTAACATAGAGAATATGATAAATTTATTCTGAATACCCAAAAAACAAAAACAATCATAATCAAAGATAAAGGGATGGATAAAAACCTAAACAGAATTTTAAAAAGCCATCCCATAGAAAAGCAGACAGATTTGTATATCTAGTTGCTTGCAATAAAAAAGTGAACATGAAATAAAAAGATGAATACATATTGTCAAAGCTGTCTTTCTTTGCAACATATACTAGTATGTTCTAAGTATATGTACTAATAAAAGCTAACAGAAAGTCAATATAAATACAAGAATGCAACTGATAACTTGCTATGTCTATTCTATATTACACACACACTGCAGAAACATGAACCAATGGAAAAGTAATGAAAAAAACATGACTCTGGAAATGTGACTACTAAGAAGAATGAAGCTTAGACAGAAATTACAAAGAAGTCCTAAAAGAGGCAGATCAAAAAATAAGGTTACTAAATGATCAAGATGAAAATGAAATTCTTAGGAAATATGTTAAGAGAACGAAATGTAATTACAGGAAAAGAAGAGGCCAAGCTCCAGATATTATCATATGAAGGACATATAGAACTAGAGAAGCAAAAATATCATCCAAATCTTTAGAGATACACATGACAGGAAGCAAAGAACAAAGGAACCTACAAACTGGAGATGGTATTTGAATGAAGAACATTTAGACTGGAAAACTATTTGAAAATAAACAAAATGACTTTGAATGAGTGTAAGATATATCAGCAGGACTGGTGGAAGCTGGCCTGCAAGGCCTGCATTGCAGGCGGGCGCCACTACAAGGTGGGCGACGTTTCAAAGTGTATGAAGTTTCATTCTTTCTTTAAATTTTTGTAAATGAATTAAGTAATAATAATTAGGTAAGTCAATATAATTGCTGCAAATTTACATATTATGCATAAAAATAGATGAGATTTTATCCCACTAAGATTGTCATGAACACGCCTTCTTAGGCAGCAAGTGCACTGCTTCGCTCGGCTCAGAGAAGCCCTGTGCAACGACCCCATCCTGTAATGTATTTTCTACAGGACCTTAGAGTCTCATTCCGCTGAATGAGACTCTAATCGCTTAATGAATCGCTTAACTCTCTTCCGAGTTAAGCGATTTTTTCTTGCTTCCTTGTGGTGTGTGAGAGTCCAGTTCCAGTCTGGATGGATGGAGGAGGAATGAAGTTATGCATAAATAAAATTTGGTCTAGTCGCCCTGGCGGACTGTTGAAGAAGCCTGCCCTGCTAGTATGGGATCAGTTTCATTCTCACAGAACAAAAGATGTTAAAATTAAACTCAAGGAATTGAAAACTCAGTTATCTGCAATTCCATGAGATCTAACTACTCAGCTTCAGCCTTTAGATGTCTTTAGATGATTAATAAACAATTGAAGGGATTTATGAAGGAAAAGTGGAACAGCTGATGCAGTCTTCAGATTTTGAGGTTAAGCCATCAGGAAGAAGGAAGAGGCCTAGCATTTCGCAAGTTTGTGAGTGGGTCAAAGCTTCGTGGGATGCTATGAAAACTGAGACAGTGGTTAAATCATTTAAGAAGTGTGGCATTAGTAATGCACTCGATGGTACAGAGGACAATTTGTTGTATGAGGACTCAGATTCTGATTTAGAAGATGTTTCAAGTGTATCTTCATTTAGCTCTGGAGATGAATTTCTGGGTTTTGACGTAGAAGATTAAAAGGTGGGTACTCTTTCCTAGTTAGATTAGGTATTTGTTGAAAGTAGACATACTTATTACTTTATATTTGAAATACTGTAAATTCATTATAATATTCAGTGATAAAGTTTTTTTCCTAAAAATGTATACAAAAAAGGGGGTGCGTCTTATATGCCGCCAAATACGGTAATTTTTTTTCATTATCTCCAAAGTGTTGGACAATTCTTTTGAAATTTATATCAAATATAACATTAAAACAGTCATCGGAAACTTGTTGGGAAAGCAAAATTAAAGCAATTCGCCCTCTATGTTATCAATTAGGAGAAATTTATGACATGCTTTTTGAATTTTTAAATAATGACAACTTCAATAAAGAAATTCAAAATGAAGCACAAGTTTTGTCTTAAAATCAAAGACTATAAATTCATCTGTTCTTTAATAATTTGGCACAATTTGCTTAACAGAATAAATCTAGTAAAGCTCTTCAGGATAAAAATATGAATATATCACTAGTCTTAAGATCCATTGGAAATTTAAAAAAGACATATTAGAATATTGATCAGATACAAATTATAAAAAAGTTCTTGAAATAGCAAAACAACTAAGTAAAGACTAAGTTCGACAACGGAAGAAAAAACGTCAGTTTCAATACGAACATTCTGATGAACAGCAACAAACACCAGAAGATAAATTTAAAGTCAACGTATTTTATACACTTTTGGATACTGCATGGACTTCGTTAAATGTTTTGAACAACTTAAAACTCACGTTGATAATTTTAGTTTTTTGTATAGACTTTTCCAAATTAATAATGAAGAGTTAAGAAAAAAACTGTGACGACTTAGAAATTCTTTTGAAACATGGTAACAATAAAGATATAAATGCCATGGAACTCTTTGACAAGATACAATCTTATACAGAAATTTTTCAAAACAATACTTCAAAAATTGAAAATCCTCTCGATATTCTTAAATATATTGTGTCAAATAATTTATCTTTTCCGAATTTTGCAATTGTTTTAAGAATATTATTAACTATACCTGTTAGTATAGCAAGCGGTGAGCGTTCGCTTTTGAAACTTAAATTAATTAAGACTTATTTAGGAACAAGTATGTTACAAACAAGGCTTGAAAGTCTAGCATTAATAGCTATTAAAAATGATATATGTGAAAATTTAGACATTAATATTATAAATAATTTTGTTAATATCAAAAACTAGGAAATTTAAATTTTAATTAATAAAATGTTTTCAAGAACAAATGTGTAATTTAATTTCTTTCTTGTAAATTCTTTCCACTGGAGCAGATGGGGATGGATATAGGGTTGGTGAGATGGATAGGAGGGTGGTTGATGGAGAGATATCAGAGAGTGGTTTATTCAGGAGTTGAGTCTCCAAAAGACGGCTTGTGACTAGTGGTGTGCCACAGGGTTCTGTTCTTGGACCACTACTTTTCAATTTGTTCATTAACGATATAGGAAAGGATCTGAGAGGAAGTGTTCACTTGTTTGCTGATGATAATGATGCAAAGTTGGGTAGAGCAATTGTGAGTGCACAGGATGTCAAAATTTTACAGGATGATTTGGATAGTTTGGAGGACTGGGCTAAGGAAAATGGATGTCAATTTAATGTGGCAAAGTGCAAGATTATGCATTTTGGGGTGAAAATATTAGCAGCAATATATCACATTGGTGGAACCGTATTCCAGGAGATTGATGAGGCCAGGGATTTGGGAGTGTTGGTGGATAGGGAATTGAAGTTTAGGGGGCACATTGTAAAAGTGGCTAAATCAGTTCATCAAATCACTTGGCTTCTGAAAAATACTTTAACAAGCAGAGACAAACAAGTTATTGTTCCTCTGTATCGAGCCTTGATAAGACCCCATCTAGACTACTGTGCCCAGATATGGGCACCAGGGTTTCTTCTTGATGGGGAGGAGGTGGAGAGGATCCAGAGACGAGTGACCAAGATGATAGCAGGTCTGTGGAATGAACCTTATGAGAACAGGTTGAAGATTTGTGGGTTGCAAAAATTGGTTGATAGGCAGAAAAGGGGTGATATGATTGAGACATTCAAATTACTGAAGGGTTTCTATAAGATTAATCCAGAAGATATTTTTGAGAATAGGACTGGTGGTGGGAGGACTAGGGGCCATACAAGGAAGCTGGGCAAGAATGTGGTTAGCAGGGGTGTTAGAGCTAGGTTTTTTACTTGGAGGGTGGTGAATGAGTGGAATAAGCTGCCAGAGTCTGTTGTGGGTGCTATGACCATGAATGAGTTCAAGGCGAGGTATGATAGATACTGTGTGAATGTCGAATAGTTGTTCTTACATGATGTTAGGGCCTCCCTCGATGAGTCTGTCGACTCCTTGGAGTCACCCGAAATAATAAAAAAATTAATAATGATTATGACAAAAATAAAAATAAATAAATAAATTGCCATTTGTTTGGGGGTGCCGATTTCAGCTTTGCAGGCGGGCGACATCCAGCCTATGGCAGTCCTGTATATCAGTATTCATTCTGGGCAACTAAGCTTCACAGATATTCAATGAAAAGATTAAAAAAAAAAGTTCACGTAAATCAATATGCAAAATGATTCTATAAAAGGTGCTTTTACTGAAAAGTTTATTTATCATGCAGCCTACCTGAGTACCATCATAACAGCAGATACTCCACAGTCCCAGCTGAATTTCTGTTGCACATGAACCAGTGGAATTTCCATTGCATTAGGCTCATATTTAGCACTAACATCACCTTTCAATCCCATTTATACCTGATTGGGAAAACAGGGGAAAAATCCTTAAATACAATATTCTTATATATAAAGCAGCTGAAGAAGGTAATTAAGAAGTTATTTTTCACCTTATCTTCAGGGTTTTAGATTTACTTCTTAAAAATACTTTACTGGCCCTTTTAATCTACAAGATGTTTCCAATTAATTGGGCAAAATTATCCAAAAACAGGAAATTGACTAATGCGTGTGCAATACCAAAAAAAAAATTTTTTTTTTTTTTGAAATGAGCTCATTTGAAATTACTTTGAAATTTTAAATTGAAATAAGGAGTTATTTCGATTTAAATTTCAAAAGGAATTATTTTGCATTTGAATATATACAGCACTTGTTTATCAACAACAAGTGATTATATTTGATGATAATTGTTTTCTAAGAAACATCATTCAGCCATAATAATGATGCCAAAATCAAACACCTTCTGATTTATTATCCTACTGACATTATCTGATTACTGCTTCTCTATTAATCCAAACACTTGGTCTGATTGAATAACTGAAATATTGTTGACTGGAAAATAGGTTTTCGTCTCATTCCATCCAAAACTTATGATCATTATTCAAGCCTTGGTTCTCCAACAAATCTTCCCAGTCCAGGACAAATTCAGCATCTCTCTCCTTCAGGACTCATTAGAAACTAGTTCTGCATTTAGTAAAAATCCCCATCAACAAACCCAAATCCAATTTTGAAAGGGACAAATGCAGAAAACTTGCCTCCTACTCAAACTTAAGTTCAGTTGTAATCCTTTGACAGGATTATCAGATGAACCTTCTGCTCTTTTGTGCTTCCACCTCTTCCACATCAAAATGGTACCATCATAAAAATCACCCAAAATAAAGCAGACATCTAGGCATCAGACTTTTACTCCAACTCATGCATAGAGGACCAAAGAAATTAAATGTCCAAATTTCAAGAACAGCTTACTGCATGCCTTCTGATCCTTTGCAAAAGAGACTTCAGAAAGAACCTTAATAGTTTTAAAGGCTGAATACCAATAACTCTGCTGATCCATATAGTAACCTCATCCTTAAATGTGCTCAAAATGTGCACTCTAAAATTAACATTAAATCTGTATCATTCTACAAGCTGTTATACTACCATCTGGCAGCTTGGAAGCAAGTTATATGTTTTTATGTGGCTCCCACCTGTGATTTTTTTTTTTTTTTTTTTTTTTTTTTTTTTGTATAGTACATTTGTATCATGGATGGCTAAGGATTTGTTTTCTATTTTTATTAATTAATTTTTTTTTTAAATTTTTTTTTTTTAATAATCCAGAAACCCTGCTGTAGAGACCAAACAAACTTTTTCAAGCCTCCAATAAGCAGGACAGTAGTCTCACAATGGGTAATGAAGTTCATCTCCCACCTAAAGACAGTCATAAGCATTCATGTCCACAGTGAGATTTGAATCTGCAACCTGTTGATTAGAGAGTGGATATGCTTACCACTCAGACAACCAGGCAGGCAATACATTTTTGAAATGGGATATATATTCCATTCTCAAAAAAAAAATTACATAAGAGCAGCTGCATTGTTCCTTTGCCCTTACTTTGATCTTCTCAAACAATGGAGAAAGTGAAAAAAATTGACTGTTGATTACTATCACCCCCCTTTTTTTTATTTTTTTAAAATACAGATTGACCTTGATCTATAACACAAGATTGCTATGCATGGACAAATGGTCAGAAAGAAATCTGTTAATACTTCTTGAACAGCTGGTCATTCCAATCCTACGAGAAAATGAAATGCAGAAGCATTTCCAAAGGAAGTTGGTTTGAGAAGTCTGAACCTGAACTATATGGATATTGACTAGAAGCTACTTGTGTTTTTACATGTTTAGAGGAAAGTGGAAAAATAGCAGAAGCAAGTCTGGTGGAGCAGTGTTATCCACAGAAAGGCATAATGCAGAATTTACAACAGTAATTATAGGGAACCTGTGAAAGATGGGTCATCCATTAGGTGAACTGGAAAGCATGAATTCTATGTTTTTGTGTCTGCCATCCAAAATATGAGATGAGTATTTTAAGACTGCAGTTTTGGAATTTATATAGTATTAGACATTGTACAGGTGTGAAGCAGTCTTGAACACAAGAGGACACAGGTTTTTGGAGGCTGAAGAGAAAAGGTTAAAGGTGCAAATTAGTCCAAGAAAAGAAATTTGATATTAACTGGAGATTTAAATATTATCAAAAGTAAGGGAGTGAGGTGCTGCTTAAAAAAGGCCACAGGATTGTTTTGGAATCAGTGACATTCATTTCATTCTCAATATAAACAAAATGGTAAGACCCCTGTTTAAAACATCAGTTATGGAAGATTTTGAAGCTTGAATCATTTAAGTATGTACTGTATGGTTTATCAAATGAAATCATGTTACCAAAACTATGGACATAGTTTGTCTTCATTGAGAGATTTTCAGTGTATAGGGAAAGTATGTGGGTGAAAGCACAGAGCCCCCAGAGTACTCAACATTGACAGGAAACTCCAAGAAGAAGAAACCATCCATCATACCACACAGTGAACAACCAACAGCAAAACCCTGAAGCTAGCCCATAAGATAGTAGCCTGGTAAGGAGGCCTCTATGTTAGACCTGATGATGTCATGAAAAAATCTAGAGCCACTGCATGAGTTTCACATCTTTTCATAGTGTAAAAGTTGGCTAGATCTGCAATGGAACAAGAATGGCAGAATTCATCTTGGTGATCACTAATTCATGAGCTTCCAGGTACTGGAACAGTAGGGATACAATCCAGACTACTGGTATCTAGACTAAAGAAAATTTTCCCAACTTCTAACACTATATAAATCTTAAACTGCCCAACCTTAGAACACTGTGCTCACATTTGGGGTGGTGCATCAAAAATCCTTAAAATGTTTGATGGTATCCAGACAAGGGAACAAACTTTGCTTAAAGGTTGACCTATCTCACTGTCTTGTTCCAATTACTTTCTCAAAGATGTTCTGTTCTACACATGCCTTTTCCAAAGGCACTGCTCCACCAAAATGGCTACCACCATTTCTCCACTTTCTTCTACACATGTAAAACATGAACAGCTACTAATATGTCTTGATTCACAGGTCAGCTTCAAATTTACTAAACCAACTCACCATCCTCTTTCATTCCATCCATCCATCACTGTCTTTTAGAACAGGTTTCCTCACACATTTTTCATAAGGATTGCAACTTGGAACTATTCAAGAAACAGTTCAGCTGCTATGGGTTTGCATTCCCTTTTTCTGCTGAAAAGAAAATATATTAATCAGAGATTGAAATCCAGCAGTAATGGGAGCTTTAACAGATACACCAGAAAAAAAAAACTCAATCAAACATGACTATCATCGCCATCTTTAACAGTACTGATTTTTTAAAAAAATTTTTTTTTAATCTTGTGAATATATTAGTTTCTACATGAAAATTCAAGTTCCAGTCACAAAATTATGACTCTGTAAAAGGTTTCATGTCAAAATCCTATAACTATGCATTTGTTCAATGCAAATTCAATGAAAATTTGTGGTCAAAAGATTTTGTCCAGAGAATTATCAAACTTTATTGTTGTTCAAAACTTGCATACAGAGTTTTGCTCTAATTTTTCTAATATGAGCTTTATAGAGTTTAGATATGAGGATTATTTAATTATGTTCAGTGCTGTTTTAGTTGTTATTCAGGTATAAGCACTATTCGATACTTTTATCAATATAACAATCTGCAACGTGCCTAAGTTGACAGATCAAGGATTTATATTTTCAGTGACAAATTCTTTCACAGTATCAATGTGAGGTTTCTTCAAATAAAGAGCAAACTGGATAACATTGTTGAAAAGGTTAGTAGGGCCAGTATTTTGAACAAGTATCTTGATTGGTCATTGTGATGTTTGAAAAAAAAAAAAAAAAAAACATTGAAATTAAACCAAAAAATAAGTTTTTGTTTGTCCTCTCATTTCTCAGTTTTCAAAGTTATATTGTTTTTACTGTATATTTTTTTTTTCAGTATCTTATCTAAGTATTCAATACCTGATTCAAGCAACCAGCTGGTCATCTCTTTGCATATGATTAGTTTTCTTGTAGATTTCAAAAATGCCTAAATGTGAAAAGATATTGTTTGCCTATACTCAGCTAACATATTGGGAGAAAAAATTCTTATGATGATAACATACCTTATAAATAAAATGGACAGATATTTTAAAAAGGAATTCTTTATTACAATAAACCATATTAGAGACCCATATTTAGTAGGTGTCAGTGCCCAGTCAAAACTAATGCATTGGCATTACCTGAACACTATATTTTAAATTTAGAAGTATAGCATTTGAAAAAAAAAAAAAAAAAAAAAAAAAAAAAAAAAAAAGGATGTTTAACTTGGTTTTCAAATTCCAGGTTTCTGGTATTAATTAAACTGTTGAGAGCACAATTACAGTAATTTGTCATTTATCATATTATGGTGGGAAGGCACTTGGCTACTCTGATAACCAAGTTGTCAGATAAGTGAAGATACATTTACATGGTGCAATACCAGAAGTTAACAGGTCAGTTAATCAAAGTATTATTGTTTTAAACATCAGATAAAAGTAGATTACTGTAATACAGAACAAGAGAAGGAAAGAGAAAGGAAAACTGAGTCATGAAGAAGTTAGCAGGGCAGAGTTATAGTAAAGAATTGGGTGAAGAGCTCACTGATCCACTTTTTTTTTTGCAATAAAAGTAAACTGTCTTTTCAGATGGCAAAGTACATCATCTACAAGAAGCATTCCAAAAGTAATGTCTCCAATATAATATTGCAGGCAAAAGATATATTATATATTTTTATGTGTGATCTGCCAGTCCAGGAAAACCATGCTTTGGACACCTTTTCACACAGGATTAGAGGATTGACCAGAACAAGAATGGTTGCATTAATTTGCAAAATATTTGGGAGACTTATCTTAAGAGCAACTTCTAAGATCCACAGCCATAATACTTCTTTTTTATAATTAGAGGGCACCAAATTAGGACTTCAGATCTTTGTTAACAATCTGAATTGTTTCACTTATTTATTGCCATATTGTCAATAAACTGTAACATGTTGTTTTGTGCTCTGAAATCCAGTGAAATACAAGCCAGTTAATAAACATCTTTTTAATAATGGGTTTATATATATATATATATGTCAAAAACTGGTGAATGACCTATAGACAGCTGTCCTGGTTGGCCGAGTGGTTAGTGTTATCTGCTCTCCAGTCAAAAGACTGTGGGTTTGAATCCTGCATTGGGCATGGATGTTTGTGATTGTCTGTGAAAATACTAGTGGTAGTGGGAAGTACATGGCATTAGTATAGATGATGCAGTTGGTGGACTAAGTGGTGGAGAGAGATGGAAAGTTGCAGAGTAGGTGTCCTCCCTCAGGAGGGCACCTATTGGAACCTAGTGATTCCTCACACATGGCACAACATCAGTGCCATGTGTGAGGTGCAGATAAGGATTGAGAAAGAAGAAATCTATTGATATTTTTCTTGGAGTTGGAGGTTGAAATTGTTGGGAAACATTATTCGAAAGACTGTTCCAGGGGACTGAAAAGTTCTGATAAACACCTAGAACAAAAACGACATTAAAGAAACTGATATAGCCACAAGAAAGAACATATCTTAAAACTCTTTCATCAAATTATTACAATTTGATGAAACCCCATGTTTCATCAAATTATAATAATTTGTTCTTTTTCTTTTAGGATTATATAAGACATTTCAGAGGTTTTGAAGAAATTTGAAGACAAAGAGGTGTGGGCCATCGTCACGTTTTTTGCACTACAAGAAAAGTCCGCAACTGAGATTCACCAAACTTTGTAGTGCATAAGACTTTAGAGAATTGTGCACCAACATATCCAACAGTTACCAGATGGGTAGCCAAGTTTAAAATTGGGCATCCTGAGATAAAAGATGCCCCCAGGTCAGGAAGACCTTCCACAGCGATCACACCTGAAAACATCGATGCAGTGCATGCCATTATGATACACGAATATCAGCCAAAAACATTGCAAATACTCTGGGGATATCCAGAGAACGAGTTGGGGTCATTATCCACCAACATCAGCACAAGCTCTCAGCAAAGTGGTTCCCCAAATGTTTGAATGCTGACCAAAAGAGAGAACATGTGCGGTCATCAAGGGATTTTGGATCATTTTGAGAAATCAGGTGCAAATTTTTTGGCTCATATTGCGACTGTTGATGAAAGTTGGCTTCAACACTATAACCCAGAGACCAAACAACAGTCAATGGAGTGGAGACAACACAAAGGTATTGCACAGTCAAAGAGGTTCCGAACCCAAAAGTCAGCAGGAAAGTTTCTTGCCATTGTCTTTTGGGATATGGATGGTATAATTCTTACCAAGTATCTCAAAAAAGGTGAAACTGTTACAGCAGCAGTTTATTCAACAGCTCTGCAGTTGAATAAAGAAAGCAAAAATACCACGGGAAACTGAGCAGAGACTTGTTGCTTTTGCAGGTCAATGCACCTGCTCACGAAACTCAACAGACAATACACAACCTGGGATTTCGATATATTCCTCATCCACCCTATTCACCAGACATGGCCCCATCTGACTATTCCTAAATTTACACTTGAAAGGAACAAAATTTATCACAGATGATGAAATCATATCTGCAACTGAGGACTGGTTTGTGCATCAAGGGAAAGACTTTTCTCAGAGGAGTACAAATTATGCAGCAGCATTGTAACAAGTGAACACTTCATGAGGAATATGTAGAATAAAGTTACATGGTTCTATCTCAATTCCTTCATGATGATAATCACAACTTTTCCGCACATCCTCGTAGATGGGATAAATGAGGAAGAGGAGAAGCGGGTTTGATGAGTTTGCAATTATAATGAAAAGGGATGTTGAACAGCCAATGCTCTTGTTTTAACAGGCCCAACAAAAAGTGGAGGAATGAAGTTTGTCAATTCACTGGAGCAGTGACCAGTGAATTGGCAAACTTCATTCCTCCATTCAAGTCTGTGAGGGAAGGTTATCTACAAGCAAATTGCTCTCCCCTAGGCAGCATCAAGAATTTTGAAGGTTTTAGGTGCACTACTCCAAAGTGTGAACAGTATTCTAAGATCAGGCAGATTTGGGATTTATATAGGATTAGTAGCTGGGCAGGTTTGCCCAATTTTGCTAGTCTGCCCTCCCCAGTGGCAGGTAACCCAGCCACTGGGGAGGGCAAACTAGCCTATCTCGGTACCGGTCCCAAGTCCGGATAAATGGGGAGGGTTGGCATCAGGAAGGGCATCCGGCTGTAAAAAAAAAACATGCCAAAACCAGGGATGAAATGTCGAATAACGGAGAAAGGACAACAGCCCGTAAGCGATGCGCAGTTCCGTCGCCCAAGACCAAACCAAGGACAGGTTCGGCTAAAGAAGCGAGTCGAACAGAAAGAGAGAGTGAGTAAAGTAAGAATCGGGTCACTGAATGTGGGTACGATGAATGAGAAGAGCAGGGAGGTAGCAGACATGATGAGAAGAAGGAAGCTGAAGATCTTGTGTGTGCAGGAGACAAGATGGAAGGGCAACAAAGCAAAGGAGCTGGCTGAAGGATATAAACTGTTTTACAGTGGGGTAAATGAGAATGGAAGAAACGGAGTAGGAATCATCATCGGCAAGGAGCTGAAGGGTGGAGTCTGCGAGGTGTGCCGGAAGAATGAGCAGATTATGAATGTTAAGCTTGAGATTGCAGGAAGCGTGGCTGTGATAGAGTGTAGCTACGCTCCACAAGTAGGTTGTGATGAGGAAGAGAAAGAGGCATTCTGGAGAGAACTTGACCAGGTTGTAATGGGAATCCCCGATGGTGAGAGAGTGATCATCGGAGCAGACCTGAATGGGCATGTAGGAAGACGATGGAGTGGTAAAGAAAGGGTGTACGGGGGTTGGAGTAGTGGTGAAAGAAATGAAGAAGGTAAAAGAATCATAGAGCATGCTGTGGCCTTCGACCTGCTATAGCTAACATGTGGTTTAAGAAGAGAGTTGGACACTTGATAACCTATAAGAGCGGCGATAGAATGAGTCAGATTGACTATATTATGTGCCATAGGAAACATCTGAAGGAGGTGAAAAACTGTAAGGTGATTAATGGAGAAAGTGTAGCGGAACAGCACAGGTTGGTTGTGGTAGACTGTGATATTA
The DNA here is from genome assembly GCF_054136105.1 of Typopeltis vanoorti. Lineage (NCBI taxonomy): Eukaryota > Metazoa > Arthropoda > Arachnida > Uropygi > Thelyphonidae > Typopeltis > Typopeltis vanoorti. The sequence continues at coordinate 92,698,417 of NC_143568.1, read as the reverse complement.
AAAGGAAAAAGAAGATTAGACAGAAGTGGTGGAAAGATAGGAAAATAAAGTGGTGGAAACTGGAAGAGGAAGGCCCAAGGAATAAGTTTAAAGAAAAGGTACTGAAAGAAATTAAGTTACCAGAGGATGGGGAAGAATGGTGGAACATAAATAGTCAGATTATGAGAAAAATTGGAGAAGAGGTGTTTGGTATAACATCAGGAAAGGGGCTGTCTGAGGATAAGGAGGCATGGTGGTGGAATGAGGAGGTGCAGTTGGAGATCAAGGTAAAGAAAGAGGCAAAGAAAAAATGGGACATGACTGGAACCAGAACCGACAAGGAGGCATATAGATTAGCGAAGAAAAATGCAAAGAGCTGTGGCAAGGGTGAAGGTGAGGGAAGTTGACGAGGTTTATGAAGTATTGGAGAGAAACGGTGGTGAAGCTCAGTTGTTGAGAATAGCGAAAGTTAGAGATAAAGCTTTGAAAGACATAACATCAGTCAAGCAGATAAAGGATGCCTCAGGAGTAGTACTACAAGAGGAGGACAAAAATCAGAGGAAGATGGAAAAAATATTTCCGTAATCTGCTAAATGAGGAGAATCCAAGAGAGAAGTGTGAGGAGGGAGAGGCAAATGAGGGATCGGTGCAGGACATCAGCAGAGAGGAAGTGCTTTGGGTATGGAGAAAAATGAAGAATGGAAAGGCTGTGGGGCAGACGAGATACCTGGGGAAGTGTGGAGAAGTCTGGGCAGCAAGGGAACAGACATGTTATGGGATCTGATGAGGAAAATAGCCCAACAGGAAAAGATACCAGAGGAATGGAGGAAAAGCATTCTCATCCCAATCTACAAAGGAAAAGGAGATGTTCAGGATTGTGGCAACTATAGAGGGATCAAGCTGATGTCACACACGTTGAAGTTATGGGAAAGAGTAATTGAAGGAAGGATACGACGGGTAACGAAAATTGGTGACGAGCAGTTTGGATTTATGCCAGGAAGAGGGACAACAGATGCAATATTTGCGTTAAGGGCGACTGATGGAGAAATATAGGGAGATGCAGATGGAGCCGCATATGGTGTTTATAGACCTGGAAAAGGCGTACGACAGAGTGGCCAGGCAGGAGATGTACGAGGAAGAAGGAGGTGTATGAGAACTACGTGAGGTTGATGAAGGAGATGTATGAGGGAGTGAAAACTCAGGTCAGGTCTAGTGTCGGCATGACAGAGGGGTTCCCCATTGTCATCGGGCTCCATCATTGATCAGCTCTGAGCCCCTATCTCTTTGACCTGGTCATGGATGTAATAGTGGAGGATGTTAAGAGGGAGGCGCCATGGAGCATGATGTTTGCCAACGACATTGTTCTTTGCGAATCATCCCAAGAGAAGCTTGAAAAGACCCTGGAAGAGTGGAGAAAGGTATTGGAGGAGAGAGAGGCATGAGAATTAACCAGATGAAGACCGAATATATGTCAACAGGGAGTGCTGTTGATATGGTTATATGACTCCAGGGTGGAAGATTAACTTCAGGGAAGAAATTCAAGGACCTAGGGTCGGTCGTCGAGAGGAATGGAGACCTGGATGAGAAAATACAGCACCGAATAACATGTAGCTGGATGAACTGGAGAAAGATGAGCAGGGTCCTGTGCAATAAGAGAGTGAGCTGTATAAGATGGTGGTGAGGCTGACGATGCTTCATGGCGCAGAGACGTGGCCTATAACAAAGGCACAGGAGAGGAAGATGGAGGTGGAGGAGATGCGGATGTTGAGATGGATGAGTGGTGTGACAAAGGACAGGATAAGGAATGACTACATCACAGGGACGGTCAAGATGGGACTGATCGATAAGAAGGTACAAGAAAGCAGGCTGATGTGGTTCGGTCATGATGTAGAGAGGAGTGAGGAGTATGTTGGCAAACGAGTAGAGTGCATGGAGGTGGAGGAAAGGAGGAAAAGAGGCAGGCTCAAACTCAGGTGGAGGGATAAAGTGGCAGAGGTTCTTAGGGAGAAAGGATGGAGTCGGGAAGACACCCTGGACCAGAGAACCTGGGGGGAAGAAGATTAAAGATGGGAATGCTGGCCCCGTTTAACACAGGATAAAGGCATAGCGAAAGAAGAAGTAGTAGCTGGGCAGGTGTAAAATAGCTTCTTCAGCAGAAAAGGATTCCTAGTATAGAAACTGAGGAAGCTTTTGATGTGATGTGTTTGTGCCAGGAGAGGTTGGAGGTAAATGTCAGTCAAAAGGAGAGCAAGTTCATCCTGTCTGGTGATGTGTATTACTGAAGGTGCTGAGATCCCTTTTGCAAGAGAAAAGGCAGGACTGTGTTCTGGTGGCATTGAAGGTGACTAGGTTATCCTTGCCCCACTGAAGGATGGTATGGAAATCAGTGTTTAAGGAACTGGTTGCAGGTTTGGATTTAAGGGATGTCTAGGAACTATATGGTTTGTCAAAGGAATAAAATGAATAGTGAGCACTATTATCAGCAGAGCTATGGATAGGATTTATAGTGATTAAGAATAAGTCATTTAAGCATAAGAGAAAGAGGGTAGGTGAAAGAACAGAACCATGAGGAATTTCTGCATTGTAGTCAAAACTCGAAGAGAAGGTGCTGTCTACCATGGTATGCAGTGAATGACCAGAGAGAAAGCCAGCTATCCAGTTACAGAGGGTGGCAGGTAGACCAAAGGAAGGCAGTTTGCAGCGAGCAAGCCTTGATGTCAAACACAATCAAAAGTCCTGGAAATGTCAAAGACGACAGCACACATTTCTCCAAACCTTTCCATGGTACATGTCCAGTGGTGGGTAATGTAGGTTAAGATATCAGATGTGGTTCTCATCTGACAGAATCCATACTGTTGGTTGTTAATTAACTGACTTATAGGTAGTCAAGAAGTTGATCATTGATAACTTCATTATTTTGGAGAGGACTGAGGCAAGAGGAGTAATGGCAATTGGTTGATAGTTGGATGGTGGGCTTTTGTCTCCCTTTTTTGGAATGGATTGAATATATGCCTTCTTCCATGAGATGGGATAGGTGCCAGCTGAGTACAGAAGATTGAAGAGATGATAGAGGATAAGTGTTAGTTATCTGGTCCCAATGGCACCTCTCCTATTGAGTACATTAGAAGAGACGCCATCAGGACCAGACAACTTTGTGGTGTTCAGGTTGTTTAATATTTTTCTTAAGTCTTTTTGCCAAAAGACTACAGATGGCATACCAGATTCCATACCAGCAACCAATATGATAATTGGTTGCTGGTATGGAAGGAGGTGATCTGCTTTCATCGTCTATGCAGGAGCTAGGGGAAAAGAGTGATGCTAGGAGGTCAGCTTTTTCTTTGGCTGCTGCAACAGTGGTGCCATCTGGATGGGAAAGAGGTAGAAGTGCAGGTGAGCAGAAGTTGCATTCGGCGGCTTTGGTGAGAGACCAGAAGGAATGACTTCCATTTGGACAAGAGATGAGTTTTTTTGCTATTGGTTTTTATGAAGTTGGATTTGGATTTGTTGATAGTTGATTTACATTTATTGCATGCTTCTCAACAGGCTGAGTATGAAGCTGGGGTTCTTCATGCAAGCCAACTGTGATAAGTTGAGTTTTTTTCTTTGACTGCTTTCATACATCTTCTGCTGAACCAGGGCTTGGAAAGTGGATGGGAATTTTGAATGGAACAAGGAATGAATGCCTTCATGAGAGTGGGGATAATTTCTGTGATTCACTCAATGCAAGTGTTTGGGTCAGAACAGAAGAAGCAGTAGTCATGCCATGGAAAATAATAGTAGTTCCACAGGTCATCCCACTTTACTCCTTTGTAGTGCCAAAGAACACAGGTGGTTGGGTGTAGTCTGAGGAGGAGCATTCTGTGAGACTTGAAACTTGCACAAGATTGTGATCTGAATTGTCAAGAGAAGAGGCAACTGCTACAGTGTGTCTGGAAGAACTAGTTAAAAAAAGGGTCAAAGGTATTGGGAAAAGTACCCCGTGTGGTTAAAGAATAGTCCCAATGTAGCCCATGCATGTCGTAAAAGGCGACTAAAATGGGTACCCAGTACCCGGGAGTATAGCCGGGTTCCTTCTTGTAAGGTTGGGCGCAGGGCTAACAGCCCTGTCCTGTAAAAACTCATTTGTTAAGAAAGTTAAAAGGAAAATTAGCCAGACGGACTTTGCGGGATAACAGAAAAAGGATTATGAATATTGGTTTGGAAGCTGGAATGTCTTGAGCCTGAACAGACCAGGACTGAGATGGCCAGGACATGTTCAGCGAATGGAGGATGATAGAGCCGTAAAAAAGGTCTTCATATCTAGACCAGGTGGATCTAGAAGACGACCAAAAAGGAGATGGCTTGACGATGTGGAGGATGATTTAAAGAAAATGAGAGAAAAGAGCTGGAGGAGCAAGGCACAGAATCGTGAAGAATGGAAAGCTATCCTGAGACAGACCCAGGTCCTAAATGGACTGTAATGCCAAGGAGTAGGAGTAGTAGTAGTACTGGGAAAAGTGGGGGAGATTGTCTGGAATACAGGTAGGTACCTGAACAATTTGCATTAGATCACTGCTTATACCAAAAACTTCCAAATCACATCCAGTTTGATGAGTAGTTGGAGAAGGGGAGAGCCAATTACAGTTGTCGACATTCAGGTAACCTAGGAAAATAATTTTGCTGTTTAGATAGCCGGATTCAGATGGTCGAGTTTCGTGGAGAGGAAGGTGACAAGGTCTGAGTGGTTTTCAGAGTTTGGAGACTGGTAAAGGCAGCAGATGAATGTTACTATGTGGGACAAGGGAACCTTCAGCAAGAGGATTCCGAATTTGGCATTCTCTGACAGACAATGTCAGAACATATAAAAGACACAGGTGTCATTCTTGTGAAAAATATGAATCATGTAGAGTATAATTTGGGCATTGAAGGTGAACTGTGGTTGATGTAGTTGCAATTTGAGTTTCTTTTAGGAGATGGAGGTCTGGTTTAGATGTCTGTAGGCATGATGAATGTCATTTGTGTTGAAATTCATGCTGCAGATGTTTGTAAAATGGATGTGGAAATTATATTTTTTAGTAGGAATCCTAATATTTTTGGAATACTATGTTTGGTTTGATTTGTTTGGATGAATTGATTGTCAAGGGAAATCATTTTGTTCACAACACTGCTGTCAATGTTTGTGTTTCATTTTTAATTTTTGGTTTAGTGACAGATGAAATTAGAGTGAGGACATCCAGTGCGAGGAGATATGCTCATGAACATGACACCTATACAGAGAGTGACTAATCTGCGCCATTCCATGCTCTTGACAGTGCTTTCCGCATATCGCTGATCAGACTTCCTCGCTAGGCATGATCTGGCAGAGTATGTGGCAGTGGGATTACGTGCCAGTTGACCAGGAAGTCACTGATTCGTTACTGACCAGTTTGAGCCCATATACTATCTGGCAGCTTGCCTGTGTTACCATTTTTTTTAACTGATATGCATACACTCAAAATTGAGGAGGGTCTGGGTCTCTAAGTATGTTAGGTATGCCCTTCAAGGGCATCACTCACACTATATGGAGGGGAGAGAGAGAGAGCGATGGAGGGCAGAACCCCTTGTTATATAGTAAATATCCCACACTCTTCTCATCTGAGGCTCTTCAATAAATTTCTACCAACAAATCACTCTGAAAATAATTATAACTCAAAAATCATTGAAAATGCCATTTTTCTCCAATTCTCAGAAAAGAGATGACTCCCACAGGATATATTCCATATATATCAGAGGTGCCTCTAAATGCATTGCTCAAATCCTGAAGAAATCTTGAACATGTTTAAACCCATCAACCAAATAAGCTCTTTGTTACCTTCTTCACCTGGAGTATATCAGATTCCTTATAACTGTAATCTGTTCTAGTTCAGACAAACAGACCAATTCATCATAAAGTGATTTCAGAACATCAATCTTATAATGAACTAAAAAAACACTGCAAATCTGGCCTTGTCCAAGATGGAATAAATACACATACAGGCCAATGAATTAGAAATCTTTATGCAGATATACATAAACATCACTTGATCAGAGTGTATATGCAAAATACTTAGCCACATGCATCACCATGAGTTCTAGGCAACTACTTAAGAATGCTGCTGGTCAGTAATCGTTAATAGTGCTGATCACAATGGAAAAAAACAAAGGATCTTTTGGAGTTTGATAAGGAACTTATTGTGGGTGCCAGTCTGGTTAGAGCAACGATTCTGAAAACAGCAGAGCTGACCAGTTCTTCAAAAGGTGGAAAAATAACTCCCACTGCTTGTCTAAGAGTGGTTCTAACTGTGATCCTAACACTGTCTGTTAGGAACGAGATTGCTGTCGTCTGAGAAGACTTGTATGGACAAACAAGACTTCCTGTGTTCAGCAGCTGACCGAAACTGAAAAACAAAGACTGTTCCCGACCCATATCTCATCGAACTATGCGCATAGATTTGAAGAGAATAAGTATTGATAGTGGCATGCCTATACAGAGACCACTGATTTCTGTGAATCAGAAAGCTCATCTACAGGTGTCATGAACACCATTATGAACACTGGAAGAATGGAAAAAAAGTCATGTGCTCTAACAAATCCAATACACCTTGTTCTGTAAGCAACAGTAGGCAGAGAGTGGCAAGAGCCCCATGAAGCAATGAGCCCAGCTTGCCTTGTAAACACAACTCGAGGTTCTTGCAGAGGTGCCACGGTGTGGCACATGTTCTGTTGGTGCAGAACAGGTTCCCTGATATTGCTGGAAGGTAGGCTGTCCTCCAAGGAATATCTGACCATTGTTGACGATCTTAATGAGTCACTCTATGCAGAAAAATTTGGAAATTATCATCACACCCTCCATGGAAGTCAGCAGACTCAACGTGTGAAGTTCACGCAACTGACATTTTTTAAATATTTATTTTATGTGGCTCCCATCGAAGGAAGTTTTTTTTGTAAACCTACAGTGTAATAGTACTGTGGGTGGGCCGAGTTTTTTTTATTCATTTTTTTTTTATTTATGTTTATATAGTGTCCAGAAACCTTACTCTAGATAACAAACATGGAACGTTTTCAAGCTACTTGATGCAATGAATCTTAACACCTGAGCATCCTGCATTCACAACACATTCTGGTAATGTTTTCTATTCACCCACAGTTGTCCATGTAAACTATCTACTCATCATACCTTTCTTCACCACACTTTTACACAACTTCCAGGGATGGCTCTGGTTCTGCCACTGTCACCTTGTACTCTTTTTCATAAACTGTTATCAATAACTGTTATTTAATATTTTAATATACTCACACACATAATATTTTAATGGTATAATATTTACCTGGCACTCTCACATGAAAAAATACAATTCTCCATGCTCTTGCACTGGTTTTGAATTTCCCATTATTCACTTTGTAATACTGATGATGGTTTAAGTATCTTAAACCAATACATCTGTGTAATTTATGAAATATTTTTACTGTGCATATGTTTTTTACTATACTTTTTATGGATGATATACAGTTAACTCTTCATTGCAGAAGTCAAGATATAAGAGAATCCATAATCAAGGACTAAATGGCCAACTACTCATGACATGACATATGCTCTTATCTTATAAAGCTAACAAATAATAGTTTAGAGATGTTGAAAAGAGATATGCAAAAGAAAATAGTCATGTCAAATGAAAAATCAGGTATCACATGCAAATTTTTGCAAAGTTATCATTATCTTTAATATGAAAAATGATCCTGAATTTAATTAGCTCTGTCCTGAAATTTTGAAACACCCTGTGTGTGTATACACACAGGGTGTTTCAAAATTATGTATATACACACTTAAAAACTTTATATTTCATGCCCAATATAACACAATTTAAATTTTCTTTACCACATTTTAAAGCTATGAGATAAAACAAAATTACTTCATTGTGAAAAAAATCATCTATGTTTCATATAAATGAAAAATGACTGAAAATACTCAAGTTTTGAAGAAAGAAAGACAATTCTAATCATGATATATGGAGAGATTATGATGTACCAAATATCAGAAACATGTTTAGAGATACACTGGTGTTTTGCAACAAGATGGTGCACCCGCATCATTATTATAGCAGTGTGGGATTATCTCGACAATGAATCTCCTGATCATTGGATAGATTGTTAAAAAATGCTTCTGAATACCTTCCAAAATCTCCAGATCTCATCCCTTTTATGATTTTTTTGCATGGGGATATTGTAAAATCATGTTTGCAGTCACAAACTGCACACATTAGAGGAAATGTGCATACTAATACAACAGGAAGTAGAAAAAATTTCACCTGCCTTATACCTTTCAGTTTTTACATCAACTAATGAGAGATTTTGATCATGTATTCATGCTGATGGTGGACATTTTGAACGTTTAAACTAAATTGTGCCACTCGATTGGAAAAGACCTAGGTATGATTCTTGTCATAAAGAGAGAATTCTTTATATAGGCTTTTTCAAATGAAGGTGAGTTAGCCAATTTCATATGACAGTAAGGGTTTTTTCCTTCTGGAAACTAAGGATATTTCATCCCATATACAGGTAAATCGACCATGAGAACACATGCAATTTACTGACAAAAGAATACTATTCGTGGTGGGGATATATGGCATTGGTATTAGTGTTGTATGTAGGTGGAAAATTAAGTTGTAGGGGAGATGTATGTGTGTCTGTGTGTAGTGGAGTAGATTGGAGTGCCCTCCCATGATGAGTCCTTGGAAGTGGATCGTAATAATAAATTTTTATTGTAAAAAAATAATCTCTGTTAGCATTAAAATGTTATAAAGAAAATTAAAAATGTGTATGTCGTTCACAAAACAAATTTTTAAAGTGTGTATATATACATAATTTTGAAAATACCCCATGTGTGTGTGCATATGTATGTATAGAGGACATAAATAGGATGACTTTTTATGTTGCTCCTGCCCACAAAAGAGTATTTGCAAACCTATACAAAGTACATTTGTTGGTGGGTAGGATAAATTTTTTTCTTTTTCTTTTTATCAATTTTATATATTTTTATATACATGGAACTTTTTCAAGCCACTTCTGAGCTATGAAATTCATCTCCCACCTAAAGATAATCCTAAAGACAAACATCTATGTCCATGGCAGGATTCAAACCTACAGCATATTGGTTGGTGAGCGAGTACACTAACCACTCGGTCAACCAGGCCAGCAAGACCTGGAAGAGGGAACTCTCCATAGTGATATGAACTGTCCTATAGAATCAATTTCTCATACAATGATTTTTCACACCAATAAGATCTAGAGTTACATATGAAAGAAAGTGATCAATGTGTGTGTGTGTGTGTGTGTGTGTGTGTGTGTGTGTGTGTGTGTGTGTGTGTGTGTGTGTGTGATGCAAATCTTTTATACAAAATGCCATTTTTTATCTCAACGTATCAACATCCTACTTATTATTAAATGAATTATCTGTACTGCATTCAGCTCATTAGCAAATATCCCTCCCTCTAAAAAAAATCATTCCCTGTTCACTATCCTGTAAGCTTGATGCAGTTATCTCCTGCAACTTGGTAATATCCAACCTTCTTTCTGAATTCTACAGTACAAAACTTCATTTAAAGACATTCAAAAAAAAATATTGCTGGCAAACAACAGGTGGCATTGCACTGATGGTGGATAGTGTTGTTGTGTATAGATAGAGGATTACGTAATAAAGTGGTGGTTTGTGAGTGGAGTGCCCTCACAAGATGAGTCCATAAACTCCCTTGGCGGTGTCAAGTAATAATAACCTGGCATTCCCTATAATGGTCCATTGAGCCTAATGAAAGATGGGATATGTAGAACCATAAGGCAGGTAGGTGATTATAATAAACTGAGATGGCATCTTGAGCAGTGCAGCACCATAGCTAGGAAAATAGATCACATGGGAGTTAAATGGATGAATAAAACCTTAAAGCGAGAACTGCATTAAAAGAAAATGTTGTGGATCTAGTACTGAGAAGAATGATCAGGATCAAGAGCAGCATAAAAAACAGACCAACAGTCATGGTGAGAAAGATGAAATCAGAATGAAAAGAAGTTAGAGGAATAGGCCAAAGGAAATGCAAAAGAAGTTTTTCACTATGTAGCAAATGGAAAGGAAAAACAACTAAGGAAAAAAAAAATTTTTTTAATTTTTTTTTATTATCCCATGGTATACACCAGATCAATAGAGATCATACTACACCAGATCAATTCATGTATTTTATACAAAACCTTTTCTGGATTGTTATAAAGTTCACATTAAGAAATATTCATACAAGTTAGTAAATGCAGTGGTGATGCTTCCTCGATGTTACAGATTTTGCAGATGGGAAAGACTTTTTTGCCATTGCTAAACTTGGTATTGTGCGGCCAGTCTTGAGGCAAGATATCATAGTTAGTGGCACAGCAATTAAACTTGGAATTGATGATAGCTCCTGGTTTTTCTGCTGAATACCAATGGTGAGTCATGTCCTGGAGAATCATTATTTTTATGTTTTCTTTTTGAGTAGTTTTAAGTATCACTTAATGTTGCAGCCCTTCATTTGCAGTAGACTTCAATTCCCTTTAATCCCACGTTGGATGGAATCCACTGGAAAATTATTTCGGAATCCTTATGTACTTTGTTTATATTTATTACTATGTCTCTAAGTATTTCTTGATGGCTATTGTAGCAGTTCTTAATAGCATGAAGGGCTGCTAATGAATCTGTGAAAAATATAAATTCCCTTGGGTTTTGTTTATCCAAATGTTGCAGTGCTGTGTTAATGGCTATTAATTCTGCATGGTATGAGTTGCATCCAATACTGTTGGTTGTCTTTAGCTCTATAATTTGAGAGCCACAGATGAGTACGCCACTTCCAGAATTGGCAGTTGGATTTTTGGAGCCATCTGTGTAGATCTTTATTGAGTCGGGTCCATATTTCATTATTTTTGAAAGCGCAAATGACCTCAAGATTTCAGGATTTTCTAGGCTTTTTTCTCATGTTTCCTTATTTCAAAATTAATAACTATATTTTTCCTGTCTTGATTTGGAGGAAATGCTGGGTAGTTGGCTATTTTATTTGGACAATCCAAGGGAATTTTATTTTCCATGATTTTATACACTGTTGTTTTGTCTTTATTCTGTTTGTTGGTTATCACTTTTTAAAAAGTTCTTGTTCTATTATGTTGTGCAAGATTGGCTCTTTTTTCTACAAATTTAGTAAGATTTTCTTGCCATCTAATTTTTAAAGGAACAAGGGTGGATTCAAATTCTGCTATTTTTCCAGGAGATGTATTCTTTAGTCCACATATGATTCTAGCTGCATTTTTCTGAATTTTTATAAGCTTGTCTAAACTGGTTTGTGATGTTGCATTCATATGGGTGAAGCATATTCCATTATGGGATATGCTTCACCCATATCCCGTAATGGAATAATGGGTCGGATAATAGAGATATATGTGACTTTTAAGGTTTCAGCATCAGCTCCCCACTCTCTACCAGAGATACTATTCATGATATTTAGTCTTCTTTTTGCTCTGACTGCAATAGTGTTGATATGTTTATTGAAGCTTAATGATGGAACCAGAGTAATATCAAGGTATTTGGGGTTTTCATTAAATGTAATTAGTTGATTGTTTAGCTTAATCTTTGGTCTCCACTTTCTGAGGTGGTTATTAATGGTAAATACACACACAATTTTGATTTTCAGAGTATACAGATAAACCTTCATGGCTTTGTTTAAGTGACCTGTTGTTTCTAAGTTGTTGTGAGTTGAGAATAGGACCAAATCATCAGCAAACATAGCCATCTTTGTTTCTTTATTTATATTTTTTGTTTAAGTTTAAGAAGATGGAAAATAGGAATGAGCTCAAAATGCTGCCTTGAGGCAGTCTCTGTCTTATTTTCATTTTCTTGAAAAAAGTAATATTTATTCTAACTCTAATTGTTCTGTTTCTTAGAAAGTCATAAACCTGTTTAGAACTTTCCCTTCTATTCCAATATGACAAAGTTTAGAAAAGTTTCTGCCTCCACACCTTGTCAAAAACATTGCTAAAATCTATAAAAGCTGCAATGGTGAATTTGGTAGGTTTGATATGAAAGTTATCTTGAATTGACTGGGTTAAGTAGAAAAGTTGATCAGTTGTTGAGTGATTTCTTCTAAAGACAGCCTGAAAATGTGGTAGTATATTATTTTTGTTTAGATAGTAATTCACACATTGAAGTATCATTTTTTCCATCAATTTGCCTGGAATTGAAGTCAGTGAAATTGGTCGATAACTTCCTGGTTGGTCTTGAATTTTGTTAAGCTTCAAAACTGGTATGATTGTTGCTGTCTTCCAGTCTTTTAAAGCTTTTCCTTGTTTTAGGCTATTGTTGTATAGGTGAAGTAGCCAATCAAGGGCTAATGGAGGAAGATGCCTGATCATAATTCCTTGTATGTAATCTGGTTCACATGATTTTTTATATCTACTCTCTCCAAGGCATCTCTCAATTCAGAGATTGTAAATGGATCCTAGAATAATTTGTTTTTATATTTTGGGGAATTTGCAGCGTTTTTATGCTGTCGAACCTGTTTTGATATTTGATGGTCTTTGCTAGTATTCATCTTGTTTGCTTATATTTTGAAAATGAAAAGCCAAGGTATTTGCGATCTCCCTGTCTCCAATTTTGATATTTCCATCCGGGTCTTTTAGCATGTTAGTCTCACTTGCCTTTGGTAGGTCTCTTTATAAATTAGCAGCCAGTTTCCAAAATTTGGTATCTCAAGTGTTTGGATTTAAGTTGTGGCAAAATTCTTGCCACCTAGTTCTTTGTAATATACTAAGGAAAAAAAAATCTTAAGAAAAAGAGACAGCAAGAAAGTGTCAGATGCACTAGAAATAGCCGAGTTATTAAGTAATTCCTTTAGTAAGGTATACATTTCAGGCAGTTCCATTAGTTTTTCCAGACAATGAGGAGAAACTAGATAAAAGAACAGGAGGATAGAATTTGTTATAAGTTTCAGATATTGAAAAAGCTTGCCACGCACACGATACTGAAATTAGAGGGGGGGGGAATCAGCAGAGGTGTATCAGCAGAGGTGTTGAAGCAACGTATAAGAGAATTAACAGTTTTCCCAACCTACTTATTTAAATCATGACTACAATCAACAAGATTTCAGTGGCATTTGCAAGAAGGAGAGTACAATAGTGATAGCAAAATAGTACTTAAGGTTACAAGTGGGGTTCCACAGGGATCAGTACTGGGACCTGTGTTGCTTAACCTTTATATCAATAACATTGTCAATGAATTGCAGGGGGATATTCAGTTGTTTGCAGATGATGTGAAGCTGAGAAGGGTTATTAATAATAGTGCAGATGCAGCAGCCCTGCAAGAGGATTTGAATAAACTAGACAGATGGATGAATGAATTGGGGTGTCGGTTTAATGCAGCAAAATGTAAAGTCCTGAAGTTTGGGATACATCGATGGGAGGTTGCATACTCGATTGGAGGAGCTGTACTGCAAGAAGTAGAGGAGACAAGAGATCTGGGGGGGGGGGGGGTGATGATTGATAGAAAACTGAAATTCAGGGAACATATTGCAAAGGTAGTGAAGGTAACCTACAGGATTGCTGCAATACTGAGAAGGATGCTGACCTACAGAGATAAAAGAGTTATCGTTCCATTGTATGACCCTGATTAGACCCCACTTAGACTATTGTTCTTAAATTTGGTCCCCAGGATTTGACTGTGGAAAGGATACAGAGGTGGATAACAAAGATGGTTTCAGGACTGTACAATGTTAGTTATGAGGATCAGCTGAGCGAATGTGAACTGCAGAGTTTGGTAGATAGAAAAAGGAGAGGTGATATGATTGAAACTTTTAAACTGTTCAGATGTAGTTACAGGGTTGACACTGGGGAGTTCTTTCGCTTGGTGGAACAGCAGGAAGGAGCAATGACAAGGAGCCATTCCTGGAAGTTATGAAAGGAAGCTGTGAACAAGAGGGTGAGGAGTGGTTTCTTTGTATGGAGGGTGGTTGAACCATGGAATACATTGCCTGATAGAATGGTGAGAGCAAGAATGGTCAATAAGTTCAAGAAGTGGTATGATAGACTTTGTGTTTCCTAGGAAGGACCTCCCACGATGAGTCTTTTAACTCCATGGAGGCCTGAATAATAATAATAATAAAAAATCATGTCTCAACATGAGAATTTCTAATGAGTGGAAAAATAAAAAAAAAAACATCTGTTTAATGCTTTCCTTATACAATGGTACTTTATCACTCTTTCTCCCTATGTTGAGAACATTTCTGTTGCAATTAACTAAAGAAGGGAAGAAGAGTAGTATTATTTCCTTAACACATTCCCTTAAATTTATTGAAATGTATTCATCAACGTCACATATCTAGAAAAAAGCAGAAAAAATTGCTTCATTATGTATTTTACCTTTCTCTTACCAACAAAGTTAAAAGTTATTGTACTGTAATTATATCTTCTCTTAATTAATGGTCACATAAAAGATTTTCTTTGCCCTGTTTTATATATATATATATTTTTTATTTTCATATCACAATTTCACTCTTGTGATATACTAACTGATTTCTTAGCTTTTACCATCTGCTCAAGAAATTGTTCACTGCTTCTCATTTTTATAACTTTTCTGTTTAATTTATGCTTAATATCACTAAGCATCCATCTTCAAATGGGTTTCAACTAACTCCAAAGTAGTACTGACCTCCTCTTGTGATGTTTCTCAAAACTATAACCCAAATCTATCAAATTTACTACTCTGAAGGTTTAAGAAAGATGCACTTATCTACTCACCTAATGTCTTTTGCCTATGTTAATTTCACATTCTTCATTTCATACATACAATACAGAAAACAAGGCAATTCAAACTTTGTAACAATGGCTACCATGTGCACTAAGAATATTAAATGACCAGAAGAAAACTTGATTATCAAAAATGGATGCTTTTTGAAATCTACTGCTTTATTTTTCTCAAATTTTTATTCAAGATATTAAAAATATTATTACAGTGGAAAACACATTATAGTGAGATTGAATGAATACTGCAATAAAACAGATGAATTTTAAAATAATAAAAACAAGTTATTCTGATAATATTTGAACACTCAAATGCATTGACTGGTCATCTGAAGTGGAAAGTGACTAAGAAGTTCACTGATATCACAAATTAGAATGAATATAACTTATCATGCAGAGTTTTTTTTCTGAAAGAGCTTCCATTTTATTTTCATTTCACTATTGCTGAAAAAATACTCAAATACATTATAAGATGGGCTGAACAATTTCGAAAACTTTTATTCTAAGGATGTCCTGAAATATCTGCATTATCACTGTACAATGTCTGTCACCTTCCGTGAATCTTTGTGTTTCTATCTTTTCAATTAAAAAAATGAATCTGTATTTTTTTCCCAATGGCTACTTCATACTGACATAACTGGGAATTAAGGAGGTTCTTTATTTCTTTAATCCAAGTGATGTAAAAGCTTGAGACCACTCCAATGGAGAAACAGTGAAGTAATTCAGAACAATGCAAAATTTCATGGAAAAATTTAGCTTAAAAGAAACTGACATGTGATTTAAACAATACAATAATATGTTAGAAGTTTTTTTTGTTTTTGACTTGGTTATACTATAAATTAAATGCGAAGTTTAATTTATTTAATCCTTTATCCAAGTGTAAACAAACGTATTGGTTTAATCCTTTATCCAAGTGTAAACAAACGTATTGGTTTAATCCTTTATCCAAGTGTAAACAAAGTTTGCACATGAAGTCACTTCATGACTGGGCTACTTATATATATATATATATATATAGGCTAATGATGTCACCTCAACTGCCTCAATATTCCATAATGCAAAGCACATTTATACAGACGAAACCCAGACCGGTTTCAACCTTTACTGTGGTCTTATCAGTGGGAGCAAATATTTCACCTTAGATACTAAGGTCGAAGTACTGTTTTTTTTTACTTGGTTATACTATAAATTAAACATGCCAAGAAATTATATTCTTGGTTTAATCCTTTATCCAAGTGTAAGCAAACAATGTTTGCACATGAAGTATCTTCACAACTGGGCTACTTGTATATAGAGGCTAAGGAAATTGATGTGAAGGATTGAATAAAGGATTAAACCAAGAATATAATTTCTGGTCATCTTTAATTTATAGTATAACCAAGTAAAAAAAAACCTTCAACATCTACCTCTAATCCAGAGTATTTTGATAATAAGGTGTGACACTTTCTGACTACTTGTATATGTGAAATATATGATTTCTGCAGTACTTCGACCTTAGTATCTAAGGTGAAATATTTGCTACCAATGCTGGTAGATCGATTTGATCTACGGGATATTTATATATAGAAGTAAGCGTTCTTCATTTTGTGAAATATTTGCTACCTATGCTGGTAGATCGATTTGATCTACGGGATATTTACTTTGGGCTCTAGGACCCATTTCCCAAACTTTATTCTAGTAGAGTTGCTGCCTTCTATCAGACATGACAAAACCTCTCAATGAAAGCATATTCGAAGAAGTTTACAGAGAATTCCTAAGATTAGGAAAACTATTGAGCGACAACTGGCCAGGGAAAGTAAAGCTGTTAGATACATTCCCCCCTACAGCAGTCACAGAAGATAAGATGGATGATTTTAATGAAGGAAGTATGTTGACTGAACCAGAATTAAGTCACTCCATGAATATAGAGGATGCTGCATCTCTGATTAATACTCCGCAGTTTTTGGAAACCGACACAGAATTCCAAACGGTCAAAAAGAAAAGGAAAATCTCTTCTACTGCAGATACACCCAAAATAGCAGAGATAGAACCAGATAATGTAATTAAAGAAAGGGTACCCCCAGTCATCCTAAGGGCCAAGGAGCACTGGACGTCCGTTGCATCCACACTGAAATCTTCAGATATCATCTTCATTAAAGCCACAAACACAGAAGAAGGGATTCGCATACAACCTAAAACATCATCAGACTACAGAAAAATGACCAAACTTCTAGACAACAACAATTTGCCATACCACACTTTTGCACTCAGCAGTGAGAAAAATTTAAAAGTAGTGTTAAGGGGAGTAACTGGAACATTACAAATAGAAGACCTCACTGCAGACCTCCAGCTTAAGGGATTTAGCCCAATTAAAGTCAGCCGAATGCGGAGAGCTGATAAAACACCCTATCCCCTAATTCTGGTGGAAATAAGTAAAGACCAAAAACATATATACAATCTCCAAACCATCTGTGATCTAGTCATAAAAGTTGAGGCATTGAAACATAAATCAACTACAACCCAGTGCCATAGATGCCAAAAGATTGGGCATGCACAACGGTGCATGGGCATGCACAACGAAATTCTGCAAGGCTGAATTTCATTGCGTGAAATGTGGTGGCAAACATGCATCAAATGAATGCCATAAACCTCGTACACTTCCAGCAAAGTGTGCAAACTGCGGAGGTCCACACCCTGCAAACTATAGGGGCTGTATAGCATTTCCCCAAAACCAGTAAACCTCTTCAAGAACAAGCGTCCTCCCATCAAACCATAGTCTCCACAACGGATGGAAGATCGTATGCTGAAGTTACAAGATCAACCTTCCAAAAAGACCCAAAACCAAAGCAGTCACAGCAAACCAACAAGCCTATTCTACTGAACATAACAAGCCACTTAGGTGAAATGCTTGCTGAACTCCAACAAACCAACCCAACTCAAGAAGCCAAGGATATCATCTTAAGGCATACACAATCACTCTTTATGGAAATTCTTAATGGATAAGTCTAAAAGAAAACCGAAATCGTTACAAATTGTTTCATGGAACGCAAATGGTTAATCTATCAAATTACAGGAGCTGCAGGAGTTTGCAGCAGAAACCCAAGCAGACATCATCCTCATAAATGAAACTCATCTTCGTCCAAGTGACAAAATCAGAAAACGGCTATAGCACTTATCGTACAGACAGATGCTTTGCTAGAGGTGGAGGCACTGCCATCTTTGTGAAAAGAAACATAAAGCGTAATTCAATAGCAGAAACCCCAAACAGAACACATGGAAACTACAGGAATAGAAATACATATGGAAAACACAAGCAGCATTACGATATATGCAGCCTACAATCCCCCAAATAAAAAACTCCTTGAATCTGACTTAGATGTGATACTAAATACAGGCAGAGCAGTGATTATAGCCGGAGATTTTAATGCCAAACGTTCAGTCTGGAACAGCAGAAACTCAAATATTAACGGAAGAATACTCAATTTTTACACCACTTCAAGAAATATAACAGTAATAGGACCCACTGAACCTACACATTACGGAGTTACCGGACGTCCTAATGTACTAGATATAGCTATATTAAAAAACATGGCGCACAGCTATCAGATACAAGCAATCAACGACTTAAGTTCTGATCATAACCCCATCATATTACAACTAGGCACCATACAAGATTTAACAGAAAACACCACCACATTTATAAATTGGAAACAACTTCCTTCAGCTTTCCAGGAAAACCTTGGTCCAATACCGCATATAACATCTGTCAAAGATGTAGAAAAAGCAGTGAAGACCAGTGAAAAAGCTTGAAAAACAACTGCTGACAGCTATAACACAGGTATCAAATATAACCAAATGTACACTATCAAATAAACTTCCAGAGGACATAAAATGTCTTATCCAAGAGAAAAACAGATTAAGAAGACAATATCAGAGAACAATGGACCCAGCAGCTAAACAAGCAGTGAATAGAGCAACAAACCAGGTTCGATATGCCCTAAAGGACCACCGTAACCAACTCTGGAATAACAAAATTCTCCAATTAAACATAGAGGATCAATCAATATGGAAAATGATGAAATCACTCCGTTCAAAGCGTTTTACATTTCCTCCAATCCAAGGTGAATCTAATGTTGTCTACAACGACGAGGAAAAAGCTGAAGCATTTGCTGACAGTTTAGAAAAACAATGCAGCCCCAATTATATCAATACAGATATAAATTTCATAAGTAAAATTCATACCCAAGTGCGTAAAATAACTCAAAATGCCTCAATCCAATCCAATAACAAATCCGTGTCACCAACAGAAGTATATGAGATTTTAAGAAAACTAAATAACAAAAAGGCTCCGGGTCCAGATGGAATAACAAACAAGGCACTCAAGTTACTCCCTCGCAAAGGGGTTATGCATCTAGTAGCCATCATTAATGCCATCCTCCGGCTAAATCATTTCCCACAGCGATGGAAAATTGCCGACGTTTTCCTAATTCCTAAACCTGGAAAAAATACACAGTTTCCTGAAAATTACAGACCAATCAGCCTTCTTTCATGCATAGGTAAGATAGCTGAATGTGCTATTCTCACACGGATTCAAGAGGCAACAGATATCAACCATATAATTCGAGATGAACAATTCGGCTTTAGGAAATATCACTCCACAACGCTACAAATTTACAGAGTTATCGAACATATAACCCAAGGGTATGAATGGCACCAACACTCTGGCGCAGTTTTCTTAGACATCACTCAGGCATTTGATAGAGTGTGGCATCATGGACTAATTTTTAAACTACACGAAGTTGGTATTCCATTGCCACTAGTTCTACTTATCAAATCATATCTAAATAATAGAAAATTTAAAATAAAACTCATTCAAAATAAAATCCACAGAGAGGAGAATCATGGCCGGAGCCCCTCAAGGCTCTCTGCTATCTCCCCTACTCTTCTCCATATACATGGCAGATCTCCCCAAACTGTCTCCAGCTATCACCGCTCTGTATGCCGACGACACAATCATTATAGCCAGATCCCTCCGTCCACACCTGGCCACAATCAAGCTGCAGAGAGCAGTCAATGAATTGGAGGATTGGTACACCAAGTGGCGTATCGTAATTAATCCAAACAAAAGCTCTGCAGTACTTTTCACCAGACGTAAAGCAGAACCGAATACAAGCATACAAATGTTTGGTAAAATCATCCCTTGGCGCAATTCTACCAAATATCTGGGAATTCATCTTGATAGACATCTAAACTTCAAGTCACATATGGATAGTGTTGCCACTAAGGCAAGTCAGACTATAGCATAGCTATATCCACTTTTGAATAAGAACAGCTTCCTAAGCATAAACAACAAAATCCTCCTTTTCAAATTGGTAATCAGACCGCAACTAACTTATGCCTCTCCAATGTGGGGTCACGTGACCAAAACCAACATCAACAGACTTCAGATAATACAGAATAAATGCCTAAGAATGGCATTTAATGCCCCATGGTTCATCAGAAACATCCAGTTACATCAAGAAGCCAATCTTCCAGGTATTAAGACCTACATGACAAGCATTGTGGAGAAATTCTTCACAATCACTGATAATCACCCAAATCAGCTAGTTCAACAGGCAGCGGACTATAAGCCCTCAGACAGTTT
Organism: Typopeltis vanoorti; assembly: GCF_054136105.1. NCBI lineage: Eukaryota > Metazoa > Arthropoda > Arachnida > Uropygi > Thelyphonidae > Typopeltis > Typopeltis vanoorti. Next base: position 92,678,022 of record NC_143568.1, on the reverse strand, counting down.
CAAACATAAAAAACTGAAATCCTCCATCGCAAGAGAAAGCTGATACAGCTCAATGCTCATAATGAGCGGGTAAATTACCCACAATAATCTCATCACCCACAATCTAAAATCCAGATGAAGGGATAAAGAGTCAAGGACTCAGTCCATCAACCAATTAAGTTCAAAGTTCAAAACCTTAGTATCTCTTCTGGGTCTGGCTCTCACTGATGACAATTTATTGATACTTCTCACTGGTTGAAATCACCACTGAGTTTCCTGTCCTAGAGTGATTCAGATCAGAAGTAATGAGTTTAGTAGTGATCTTTAAGAGTCACTCAGTGAGATTTAGAGTAACTAAATCTCACTGTACAGTATCGTGTAGATAATTCAGAGTTTTTGGAGAAATATCCCTCACACTTAAATACCTCAAATAAAGGTTGAAACTGGTCTGGGTAGTGGCCCTTCCCATAATACATAGCATTATACATGTATGTAAAGATTTGCAATATGCATTATAGGAAACTAAGGCAACTGATGCAATATCATTAAGGTGTGTAATCATTAAGTAGCCCAGTCATGATGATACTTCATGAGATACTTAGGTTATTATAATCAGTGTCTCAATGCACACTTGTAGGAATAAATTTTAATATTATATTTAATAAAATGCCTAACAAATATTGTTAGTGAGTAACACCTCTAAAGACTCATCACGAGGACTCTGCCCCACAAATCATGCCACTATCCACCATTCATTAGTTATGACAAAATACCCTCAAAGTGCAATGTAGGACAACACTCCCTTTTCTCTGTTCTCAGACTAACCGAAAATATATTTTCTGTAAATATTACATTATATATTATTATTAGTACGTGACACCTCCAAGGAATCCAAAGACTCATCCAGAGAGGCCACCTACTCTACAACTCTCCATCTCCATCGTTTAATCCACCAACTACAGCAAACCGCCACTACCATCATTATCATCCGAGAAAAAAGAATAAAACTTAGGCCTTTTCCAGTTAAAGAGTGCAATGTACTGTCATTCTTCCAATTGCATTACGGAGGCACTAAAAACTGCCTCAGCAGGACTAGTTTCATCTCTGCAACTCCTTGCACTGAGTGTACTATTGAATGTTACTTGCATCATTAGCACCGCACTATACCAGCAGACAGACACAAAAAAACTCACTTGCCTGTGCCAGAAATTGACTAACTCAGGAACCAGTCTAAAAAAGGCTTAGTAAAAATTCCTGTAGCAGTGACTAGAATAGAACTTACAGTGCTCTTTCTTCAGGCAGTCTAGAGCCATGAATGGCATATGCCATTTCCACTGAGCTACACAGAATATGTTTAAGTAAATGTAATAATAAATTAATACCAAAAAATATTATAATCAGTGTCTCAATGTCACACTTAGGTTACTATTTAGTAATCATTTGATCTAGACCTATATCCTAGTAGTCTGTCAGTCTGATTAAATCCAAATTAAACTCAAATCAAGTCGGGTGTGTATATAAGAATCCTAGATCTAATCTGAAGCATCAATTCCATGCCTTCAGTCACCGTGATTTTAACATCTGTGGGGATATATTGTTGTTGTGAGTTTTGTAATGTTTTTAATGATTAATTTTAATGATTTAATGTTATATTCTCTTCATGACCAAAAAAAAAAAAATAGACTTATTATCAATAAGTCTATTTTTTTTTTTTTTTTTTCCAACTGCCATGGAAATCATCAAGAACAATAGAGTATAGCTCAGATTATAAACTGTGCAGAAGGCTACTCATACACCAAGGAGAACTTCAACAGTGCACAAATACGTTGGGAATTAGTATGAGCACAACATTTGGAAGAAATTTTCCCAACATATTTGTGAACTGTTGAAGTCCTCCTTGGTGTATGAGTAGCCTTCTGCACAGTTTATAATCTCCTCTATTGTTCTTGATGATTTCCATGGCAGTTGATAATAAGTCTGTTTTTTTAAATAGACTTATTATCAGGAGGCAAAGCAACTAAATACAGACATGATCCATATCCTTGCAAGGTTGAAGCAGAACACTATAAAGGCAGCTGTTTGACCAACAGTGCCAGACCTGCACATATTGTTGCATATGCAATATATCAAAACCATTCCACTTGAAGTCTGTTGTGCCATTGGCAACTGGACTCTTGAAATGTAATGTTCACTGTCTACAAAAAAGATCATTGCCAAAGGACTCAACATCTCAACTGTATAGCTCAGTTGAAGTGGCATGTGACATCTATGGCACTAGACAGCACAAAAAAAGGGCATCGTAAGTTCTATTCTAGATGCTGACTACAGGAACTTTTGTACTCACTTTGGCAGTATATTGGAAGTGTACACAGAGAAGAAGTATGAAGAGAAGATTAGCATGGAACCTGCACAAAGATAACATGCAAAATCATAAAGCATTCAACATTTTTTATCATGGCATGTGAAACTGCAAGGTCTGGATGTTGATAGTGCATGAGAAGTGGTAAAGGAGTGTTTGGTGGAAGTAATGATGGCAGACTGTATACCTAGAGTCAGTAGAATAAATCAGGTGGGAATTAAATGGATGAATATCATCATTAAGCTAGAGCTACCAAATAAAAAAATGGATGTTGATAGTGCATGAGAAGTGGTAAAGGAGTGTTTGGTGGAAGTAATGATGGCAGACTGTATACCTAGAGTCAGTAGAATAAATCAGGTGGGAATTAAATGGATGAATATCATCATTAAGCTAGAGCTACCAAATAAAAAAAAAAAAAAAATTGTGGAAGGAATTTAATGAGAAAGGTGACCAGAAGTACAAAGCACAGGCCAGAAACGTAGCCAGTGTGGTAAGAAAGACAAAAGCAGAGTATGAAAGGAAATTAGCAGTGCAGGCAATAGACAATCCCAAATTGTTCTTTCAATATGTTGCAAGTAAAAGGAAGAAAGTTTATGGCAGAATGATTTTAATGAATGTCATTGATAGGGAGGTAACTGAATCAATCGAAATAGTAAAATTACTAAGTGAACATTTTGCAAGAGTATATTATCCAGGTGGAGATAATGCAGTAAAAAGAGAGGTAAAGACTTGTATGAAAACTGAAGTAAATGAAATGGAGGTGCATAGCATATAACAAAACCTTGATGTGAATACATATATGGGGATTAAATGGTATACCAGCTTGAGTTTTATGTGAAGGTGCTAGAAAATTGTCAGTGCCTTTGAACACATTGTTTAATCTCAATCTCGGCTCTGAATTAGTCCCAAAAAGATAGAAAGAGAGGAAAATAGTTCCATTCCATAAAGGTGGCTCTAAGACTGATGTAGCAAAATTAATGACTAACCCAACATATCAGGAATCACTGCCAAGGTACTGGAGAAGTTGGTCAAAAGCAAAATACAGGAATGGTTAGACGGAAATGGGATACGGCATGGGGGGGGGAACATGGTTTTGTGAAAAGTAGGTCATGCCTCAGTAACTTGTTCATGTTTTATAATACAGTGACAGCTGAGTTGGATAAAGGTAATGTGGGTTTACAACAATACTGCTGGACTTTGCAAAACCCTTTTACAGGATGCCACATGGAATTCTAATCAATAAACTGCAGCATAAGGGGATGGATATAAAGTTGATGAAGTGGATAAGAGGGTGATAGGAGAGATATCAAAGAGTACTTTATTCAAAATTAGAGTCCAGAAGAAGAAGGACTGTGACTAGTGGTATGCCACATGTTCTTGAGCTGCTACTATTTAATTTGTACATAAATGATTTAGGAAAGAATCTGAGAGAAACTGTTCAGCTGTTTGCCGATGATGTAAAATTGGGTAGAACAATACTGATGATAAAATAGATGATGATAAGATGATGATAAAATATTGCAGGATGATTTGGATAGATTGGCAGTCTGGACAAGGAGAATGGATGTCAGTTAATGTGGCAAAGTGGAAGGTTTCTTATGCATTTTGGGGTGAAAAGATTACCAGCTGTGTACTGCTACATTTATGGAACTATACTCCAGGAAACTGAGGAAGCCAGAGATTTGGGAATGTTAGTGTACAGGGAGTTAAGTTTAGAGGACACACAGCAAAAGTGGCCAAAGCAGCTCATCAGATTACTTGGTTACTAAAGAATACTTTGACGAGCAGAGACAAGCAGGTTATTATTCCTCTTTATCAAGTCTTCATAAGACCCCCCATCTTGACTACTGCACACAGATCTAGTCAGCTGGATTTCTTGGTGATGAAGAGGTGGTGGAGAGATTCCAGAGGTGAGTGACCAAGATGATAGCAGATCTATGGAATGAACCTTATGAGGACAGGTTGAAGATTGGTGGATTACTGAAATTGGTTGACAGGAAGAAAAGGAGTAAATCGATTGAGACAGAAATTACGGAAGGGTTTTTATTATTATTACGGGCAACTCCAAGGAGTCCTTAGACTCATCGAGGGAGACCCTAAACATCATATCAAGAACATCTAAATCTGATGAGCTGATTTAGCCACTTTTGCTATGTTCCCCCTAAACTTCAACTCCCTATCCACCAACACTCCCAAATCCCTGGCCTCGTCAATCTCCAAGAGTACGGTTCCACCAACGTGATATACTGCGGCTAATTTTTTCACCCCAAAATGCATAACCTTACACTTTCCTACATTAAACTGACATTCATTCTCATTAGCCCAGACTGCCAATCTATACAAATCATCCTGCAAAATTTTGACATCATGTGCATTCACTATTGCTCTACCCAACTTTGCATCATCAGCAAATAAATGAACAGTTCCTCTCAGATCCTTTCCCATCTCATCAATGAACAAATTAAATAGCAATGGTCCAAGAACAGAACCCTGGGAACACCACTAGTAACAGACCTTCTTTTCCACTCCTGAATAAACTACTCTCTGATATCTCTCCATCAACCACCTTCCTATCCATCTCAAAAATCCTATATCCATCCCCATGTGTTGCAGTTTACTGATTAGAATTCCACGTGGTATCCTGTCAAAGGCCTTAGCAAAGTCCAACAGTATCACTGTAAACCCAATACCCTTATCCAGTTCAGCCATCCCTGTATTATAAAATGTGAGCAAGTTACTGAGACATGATCTCCCCTTCATAAAACCATGCTATCCTCCATACAGTATCCCATTTTCATCTATCCATTCCTGCATTTTGCTCTTGACTAATATCTCCAAAACCTTGGCAACGTTTCCTGATATGCTGATCGGTCGGTAATTTGGAACAGCAGTCTTGGAACCTCCTTTATGCAATGGAATTATTTTCCCATCTTTCCACCCCCTCGGGAATAACCCAGAGCTGAGACGTAAATTAAACAATATGGTTAAGGGAACTGGCAATTCCTTTGCTACTTTGCGTAAGACTCGAGCTGGTATACCATCCAATCCCATAAATGTATTTACATTAAATTTCTGTAATATACTATTCACTTCCATTTCATTCACTTCAATTCCTGTATCAGCCATTCGTTCTCTCATTCCTGCAAAATCACAGCCTGAATGATATACTCTTGCAAAGTGTTCGCTCAGTAATTCTACAATTTCATCTGATTCAATTACCTTCCTACCATCGGCATTCCTTAGAATCATTTTGCCGTATACATTTTTTCTTTTACTGGCAGCATATCAAAAGAACTGTTTGGGATTCACTTTAGCTTGCATTGCTAATTTACTTTCATAATCTTCTTTAGCTTTTCTTACCACACTACATTACCCTTCTGGCCTGTGCTTTGTACTGTTCGTGTGCCTGCAAGAAACCTTTCTCCTTAAATTTCATCCACAATTGTTTCTTTTTTTGCAGTCAAGCTTACTGGTGTTATTAACCCATTTAACTCGCACTTGATTTACTCTCTGGACTCTAGGTATGCAGTCAGCCATTACCTCCCTCAAATGCTCCTTAACCACTTCCCATGCACTATCAACATCCAGCCCTTGAAGTTTAAGATGCCATGGCACTGATCCAAGCAATCTCCTAAGCTCGTCATACTTACCAGCCCGGTAATTTCACATATACCCTGTCTTAATTGAAAATTCCACACATTTAGCCACTTTCCAGGTCAAGACCTTATGATCACTCTCACCAATTGGTGGCAATATGGCCATATCCACAATAATCAATTTCTCAGATGCAATTACTAGGTCAAGCACTCTCAAACCCCTAGTATATTCCACTACATGCTGTCTCAGGTAGCTATCCCTTAGTAACTACATAAAATTCATTTCCTTCCTCCCATTTGTCCTCTCCTCTCTCCAATCAATGTTACCATAGTTGAAATTCCCCATAATAATTACCTGTCCTCCACTCATTGAGTCTATTTGCCTATGCATATTGTCTCCATCATCTATTCCATCGCCTGGTCTATAGCAGCACCCAACTGTAAATTTTGTTCTGCTGACCTCAATCTCACACCAGATAACCTAAAATGTGCTATTTTCACTATCCTGAAATTGAACTTCTATTCTCTTTGGCTGCAGTTCGTCAGCTATCATCAATAACACTCCTCCTCCCATACTTTTCTCTTTCTTTACTGAATACACTATACCCCTCACATTCTATCCCACTACCTATATAATCTTCTGTTAGTCATGTCTCACTAATGCCAGTAACCTGTGGCCAGAAAGAACTAACCAAGGCCAAAAATTCCTCTTCTTTATTCTGAATACTCCTGGCATTAGTGTACATAAAGTGCAGAAGTCCCCTAGCTCCACCCCTATTTCATCATCATCATCAAATTCCTGCCATGTACCCACAAGGGGTGAACAGGATATGACAGTACTACATGAAAAAATTATATCATTACTAACTTCCTATCTACAATTTTCCTCCAAATCAGTCTGTTACTTGTCAAGACTCCAACATTATCAGATCTTATATTTCTATCGTCTAAGGCACTTTTTACCGTATCAATCCACCTATATCTTGGTCTTCCTCTGGGTCGTGTTGCTGCCAACCTGGCAGAGAACATTTGTTTTGCTAATCTTTCCTCACCCATTCTGTTTAGGTGACCATACCACCTGAGATTAGCTCTGCTAACGCATTCCTGGATGTTGACAATGTCAAGTTCTTTCCTAATATCCTTGTTTTTAATATGATATTGCCATTGATGCCATCTGTTCACGCCTATAATCTTTCTCAGAACTCTCATATCTGCGGTCTCTAGTCTTTGGTCAAGTGTTTTACTTCTGACCCAGCTCTCAGATCCATAAGTTAAAACTGGTTTCAACACTGTCTTGTATACAGCTAATTTAGTGTTCCGACAAATTTCTCTCTTATTCCATATGAATTTATTCAATTGACTTCCCACCATACCAGCTTTGCTGATTCTGTTGTCTATTTCTATATTTAATTTACCATCTTCACTAAAAATCGTGCCTAAGTAGCCGAAATGTTTTACTTGTTCCACAGGTTCTCCATTCACAACACAGTTGACATTTTCAATGATTCTGCCTATTTTCACTGTCTTTGTCTTTTTATTGCTGACCTTCATACCATATCTATTACAACAGCTATTCAATTTAGTCAGAGAATCTTGCAGACTTGTATTTTGACACCTTATACTAACTATCCCATTTTGGTTTGTTATCCTTCGTCCTGACTCGGGCATATTATCACATTCTTACACTCAACTGCCTCACTGATGTCTGCATGTCCACTTAACAGCATCCCCATCCTCCCTAAAAGCTCTAGTTTCCCTGATCCTGCACATCCACTTTCACTTCATTCAGCAACAATTTTTCCAGTCTCTGAACACCAAATCCATTCAGATGCAAACCGTCCTTCTCGTATGTCCTTTCACCAATCAAACTCACTCCACACCACTCCTCCTGCATAACCTATGAATAGAGTCATTCGCAATTATGGCCCTCCTTCTCAACTCTACTTTGTCATACTGCGGCAATAGACTATCTTAACTCTCTCACTCTTTTCTTTTGCTACCATTATCATCTAGTAATTCTTTCAAGTCCTCTCTCATAGCAAATTTTTCACCTTTTAAATCATTCGTTCTGGTCACTACTATTTTCTTTCATCTTATACTTCTGTGCTCTAATAGCCTCACTTACACTATTAATTTTCTCCCGGAAAGCACGATTTTGTCAAACTGTCATCTATTACATCTTTTACTACTGAATCACCATATAACACTTGCTCCTTAATTTTTCTTTCATTCCCGATCATGTTCTCATTTATCTTATCACGCACTTGCTTCTTTTTGTTAGCTGATCCACTCGGTAGACATTTTTGTAATCGCTCCGGCTGCTGCTTCACCCTATGTATCACTCCGTGCAACTGAGCTATCTCCCTCAGTGTAGTTAACTCTTCATTTTTTTTTTATTAGTCAAACCATTCTCTCACCCTGTGCTTTTACTTTCACCATCAACTGTATCACTTTTAAACTCACTCTCTATGCTCTCTGGCATTACATCACAATTTTCTATCACACATTCACAATTTTCTATAAGATCTTTATAAGATTAATATAAGAACAATCTTTATAAGATTAATACAGAGTAAATTTTTCAGAATAGATCTGGTGGTGGGAGAAATAAGGACAATCCAGGAAAACTGAGTAAGAGTGTAGTTAGCAAGTGTTGAGAACTAGGTTTTTTGCTTGGAGAGTAGTGAATAAGTGGAAGAGGTTGCCAGAGTCTGTTGTGCATGATTGTGAATGTGCAAAGTACTATATGATAGATACTGCACGAATATTGGATGGATCTTGACATAATGTATATGGCCTCCCTCAATGAGTCTAAGGACTCCATGGAGTAGCCCATACTAATAAGAAACTGAAGCTTATCAGTGGTGAATGGAAAACCAGTGTGTGGGAAAGGGATGCTCTGGAACACTAGGATTTCCTAATCTATGAGAATGGACTTGAGTTGACAGAGAAAATTATAGTGTTAACAACAAACCAGCCACTTGAATATCTCATCCATAAACCATGGCCCACACAACACTTTTTTTATGGATGAGACTATTCCAACAGCCCCAAGACTATTCCAACAATTATGCATTATCAGAACTCCTTTTGGGTTATCTGCTATATGCTATAACATGAATGTGCCTTTCTGTCTCCTCCAGGAAATCTTAGATACATGCGAGCTTCTGGGAGTCAATCTAAATCCTGCCACTGTGATGATCGATTTTGAATGTGCTATAATCATTGCTATTTCCACAGTCCTTGGAGACCATGTCATCTTATGGCTGTTTCTACCACCTGAACCAAAGTACACAAAGAAAGGTGCAAAGTTTAATGGCCGACTACTAGTGCAACATTTAGGGCTGACTGTTGAACACAATGATAAACAGGTAAAACATTTTTGTGGAATGTTGGATTGGCTTTTCTACTAATGGATGAAGTGGCCAATGGAATATCTGATGAAGAATATTCCTGATGTTGAAGGACTGGAAGTCTTTGTGGACTATTTCAGCAGCACTCATTGTTCAGCCCTCGTCACATCCAGCCATCAGCTCTTTCTCATGTAACACTTCCTTCAGTACACTTGAGAAAGATCCCTCCCTTGTTTAAAACACAGTTATCAAGAAATCACTGATGAGAGGAATTACACCAACAATCTATATGAGAGGTGGAATTTTTCTTTCCATGTGCCTGTGGGGCATGAGACCACCCAACCACTAGAAGGCATTAACATTAAAAAAGATCAGGCTTTGTATAAACAGCCCTGATTAAGGATTCCTGTGGTGAGCCTCATTCTTTGAGGGTAACCACGATCACAACAGCAATTGAAAAATCTATGTCTGACTACTTGAATGAAGACTTTGGAGGAACTTTTGAATGGTGTAGATCGCAGCCTGATCTATACCATGGAAGTAAAATGAACTTCAATGCTTAATGAGATTTTCAATATTGTGCTATATTTTTATTTTTCATAGATAGGATATGATGTTCCCTTTATTATGTTAATTTTTATGATCCCACAGATAATTTTGTTCCTTTATAAAATAATGAATTATAAATTTATAATGTGTTATATTATTTTTTTTTTTTTATTATTATTTGACACCTCCAGGGAATCCAAAGACTCATCGAGGGAGGGCACCTGCTCTACAGCTCTGTCTCCACCACTCAATCCTCCAACTGACACTACTACACCAACGCCATCTACTGCTGCCCACCACCATTTCCACAGACAATCACAAACATCCATGCCCACGGCGGGATTCGAACCCGCAGCCTTTTGGCTGGAGAACGGATACGCTAACTACTCTGCCAACTAGGCTGCCATTATTGTATGCTACAGTATAATGCCCTTCTTTAATGGAGTCTTATGATATAATGAATATAATATATTACATGTCGGTGAAGTGTTCATAAACTACAAATAATAATAATGAAAATTATTTAAATATTTCGAAATATAAGAGGATTTTGTCCTACTCTGCACTTTAATCGAGGATACACTAATTGAACAAATGAAATATATCGGAAGGTTAAAAAAACATGTCCCAAGTTTTAATATAAGGATAATACATTTAATAAGTTCTTTAGACCATATGAGCTGAAAATAATAATTAAAAAAAAAAAAAACTGCTACGACAGCTAACAAAATGGGGGGAATGAAGTTATGAAATGCAAGATAATTAACTCATTTAATTAACTTACTGAATTACACAAAAGAAAATATCTTTGTAAAAATAGATCTAAGTTTTGGGTTAACGCGTTCAAATTTAGAAATATATTAAATATACTTGAGTTCATGCAACTTCCCAAATGTCTGTTAAAAGTAGTTATTAGCTTCTCAAATGGCATTTCCTGTTAGTGGGGGCCAAATTCCAAACTGCTCAATAAAACCAGAATTTTTTGTAGCTAGCTTGCATCTAACCTTTTTTCATTCGCAAAACTAACTCACAACAAGTCAGGGAAAGTCGAATTACAGCACAACCAGACACAGATTTATTCTTCCATGACTCAGCATCCCGCATGTTCAATTTATGCTCAAAAAACAACAACTTTCATCGCGTTAGTCAACGTGCATCACATCAGCTGAAATATTTATAATCACAAACTTGTAAATAAGTACAATGCACATAAACAGATAAAACAGCTGTCTTTGTGTACGGTTTAGCAACGCCACCAAAGTATATACGAAAAACGCAACTCACATAAAGATAATATAAGTACTGACATCTAACGGTTAATTATTCAATACTTTTTTTTTTTTTTTGTATGTAAAAGGTCCATCATATTTACCGAAAGACAGTTATTCAATAGAAGTGATTCTTCTCTTATCAGCCTTAAAGAATGATATTTCTATAAGATTTTCACAGCTATTTTAAGATCGAGTCCTACATAAATCACACACACACACACACACACACACACACACACACACACACACACACACACACACACACACACACACACACACACACATCATTATTAACCATTGTCAATCCACTGCTGGATGAAGGCTTTTCCAAGATTACTCCAAAACTGTCAGTCCATGACTCTCTTTTCCCATGTAATTCCTGCAAATCTGATGATATCATCAATCCACCGTGATTTAGGTAGGCTTCATGGTCGTTTTTCCTCTCGTGGAATCCAATCCAGTACTTCTTTCGTCCATCATTAATCTTGTCTTCGAGCAATATGCCCAGCGCATAGTTACTTCAGATGTTCCACTCTTCCTATGATGTCAGAGACATTAGTTTGATTTCTTATCCACTTTTGTGATACCAAGCATACATCTTTCCATGCTAAATTGTGTTGTTCTTAATTTCTGAATTTCCTTTGAATTTAGTGTCCATGTTTCACAGCCATATGTTAATATAAGAAGAATACACTGGTTACAAAACTTTTTGTAACTTTTTTAAGCTTGTGTAGCTCAGTGGATGTGGCGTTTGCATACCACGGCGCTTGGCCGCACGAAGGAAGACTTGGTTTCGAGTCTAGTCGGCGACTAGAGGAAATTTTTCTAAGCCTTTTTTCGACCGGTTCCCGAGTTAGTCGATCTCTGGCACGGGCAAGCAGGTTTTTCCTCCCAGAAACTCGGGTTTTTTCGTCCTGTAAACTCAAGAAAAACGACCGTAGAACCCACATTATTTCAGACAGTAAATATATTGTGTTAGGATTAGGGACCACGAGATGGCGGCACATTTGAGCCGTCTCTCTTCACTGCGTACCGCTTAATTAGTGATAGCCTTGGGCCATCGATCTCTGATTGGGTTCCAGTGGAGATTGAACTGCCCACTCAGTCTCCAAAAGTTAGATAGGGCTAAATGGCCTCGCCTACTCCCGTATACGGGAATAAAAAAAGGCGTTAGCTGATTTTTTTTTTTTTTTTTTACAAAACTTTTCTCTTCAGACATAATGGTAGTTGGCTTTTGAATACTGAATGTAATTTTCCAAATGCTTTCCACCATATATATTTCTAAGCCTTTTTTCGACCGGTTCCAGAGTTAGTCGATCTCTGGCACGGGATAGCGGGTTTTTTCTCCCGAAAACTCGAGTTTTTTGTCCCGTAAACTCAAGAAAATCGGCCGTCGAACCCACACTATTTTCAGACATTAAAAATATTGTGTTAGGGTCAGGGACCACCAGATGGCGGCACTTACTAGCCGCCTTCTTCACTGCGTGCCGATTAATTAGTGATAGCCTTGGACCAGCCATCACCGGCTGCCAGCGAGATTGAACTGCCCACTCGGTCTATATATATATATATATATATATATATATTTTTTTTTTTTTTTTTTTTTTTACACAAGGGTCGCTACCCAGACCGATTTCTGGTGAGAAAGTAAAGATGTCATCATCGGCCTATTCAAAATAAATGGAGTCAGAGTGCACCCAAAGAGAAGAAAAAGAAGGGCAAGAAAGTGGCAGAGAGGTTGAGGTGGGGTGCTGGGGGGGAGGAAGAGAAGGGAGAAGGAGAGGAAAGGGAATAGGATGGGAATGGCAGGTGAGGAGTAGGGAAGGAGGAAAAAAATAGACCTCAGCTCATTATGCTCATCTTGCTAGCTCAATGCTATCAGATGATAACTGTTTACCCAAACCAGATGTCTGTCTCTTAAGATCAAAGGGACCACGCAGGTGATCGGCGCCCAGGCGACCTGCCTCTTCAGGGAAAACCACCTCAAATAGGTCTGCACCGCCCGGGTTCTTCCTCCGAGAACCCACGGCTTCCTCCCCATGGGAGACCAAGGAACAAAGTAGACTTCATAGGGGACGCAAAGACAGGAGGTGTACACCACTGGATATTAAATCTGGTGTCAACCAAAGCCTCTCTCTCTAGATGTAGGAACCTACTCAAAGAGCTGTAAAACTTGTAGAGGACTACTCGAGAGTCGCAACAGACTGTGAGGATTAGCATTCATAGATAATTTCTTCCTTACCTTCCAGATATCGTATTTAATCTCCTAAATAATTAATACCGGTAATTTCTTTTCTTGGTGGCTGGTGGGCAACCTGCAGGTGGATGATTTTTTTCCTGCGGTAGGAGGGGAATGCAGAGCAAGTCGCTTAACCTCCCCCAGATGTTGTTGTATAGAGGATACTCGTAAAAAGCGTGCTCTATGGTGTCCAAGAACTGACAGAAGTCACAGAATGGGTTCCTGGTGTTGTGGTACCTCTAGATGTTAAGGTTAACTGGAAGGTGGTCATAGACTATCCTCCACCCCAGGTCCTTTCTCGACGGGTAGCCTCGATATTTGGAGAGGCGGCCAAAGATGATGATGTTGTCAATCCCTAGATCCGGAGTGTCGGTACGGATTGAAGAAGTGGTCGTTCCAAGTCTTGCTGTTTTGGATCCCGGCGATGTTAAAACCCGACGACTAGAGTTGTTGCTAGCTGGCAAAATCTGTTGTAGTCTTCAGCCTTCCGAACTTAGGTATCTGGTGTTAAGTTCGGGAAGGCTGAAGCCCGCAGATTCTCTGGAAGTTGAAGGATCTTAATGTCAACCATTTGGCGTAGATTGCCTCAGAAAAACTTCAGGGGTTTCTTGTAGAGCCGGATTTCCTGATCCTCGCTGATGTTGATAATATTGACGACGAACTGGTAGACAGGGCATACGATGATATTGATTACAGTAGCCCTGGAAGAAAGTGACAGCCATTCATTTGACCAGTCATTGAGGCTCTCGACTGTTGTGTTTATAAGATGTTGAATGTCGAGTACCAGCTGGGCAGCAAATGGGACCCCCAAGATGGTGAGGGGGTCTTCTGTAGAAAACAATATCGTATAGTCAAATGAGACCCCCCATCTCTGGGGTCTCATTTGACGATACCCCCATAGGAATGTTATTTGGGTCCCCAGGCTACATACATCTTGACTTTAGTTTTGTCGGGGTTTGATGTTAGTCCCGACACATTGAACACATTGAAGTGTTGAAGTTCCGAATGGTGTCGTTGTCCCTGGGAGTGGCCACCACGTCATCCGCGTAGACTATTACTTTGGAGTTATCCGTGGTGAACGGTAATGGAGTCCCTCTGATGGCATGCAAGTTGTTAACTGTCCATAGGAATGGCTCAAGGGTTAATGAGAAAAGCAGTGGAATAAGAGCACTACCTTGTTTGACCCCTGTCTAGATGTTGATGGGGTCTGATAAATGTCCGTTGATGAGGAGGAGGGGAGGGGGAGCTGTTGTTGTAGCCTCCTCTAATGATGGAAAGTAGTCCACTGCTGACGCTAACTTTCTGCAGGATGCCAAACAGAAAGGAGTGCCAGACGTTCAGTTGAGATCGATGAATAACGATGCCATGGAATACTTTTTGTTGTTAACTAGACCGAGCAGTTCTCGGATGAGGATGAGATTGAATTCCATCGATCGGCCAGGAACATCATACACCTGTCTACTCTTGATGACAGGTGTATGTTCATCCCGACCTTCAGTCTGTCGTTTAGAACACGGGCGAGGATCTTGTAATCAGTGTTCGACAGACTGATGAGTCTCCAGTTATTGATGTTGGCTGGGTCTCTCTTGGGTTTCGGGATGAAGAAGATATGGCATTTTAAGCATTCTCGCGGCACGTATGGTGTCGTTGTCCGTAAGAGTGGCCACCATCATCCGCGTAAGCTTTACTTTGGAGTCACCGGTGGTGAACGGTAAAGGAATCCCTCTGATGGCATGCAAGTTGTTAACTGTCCATAGGAATGGCTCAAGGGTTAATGGAAAAAGCAGTGGACTAAGAGGACAGCCTTGTTTGACCCCTTTCTAGATGTTGATGGGGTCTGATAAATGGCCGTTCATGAGGAGGAGAGTGGCACTGTTGTTGTAGCCTCCTCGAATGATGGAAAGTAGTCCACTGCTGACGCTAACTTTCTGCAGGATGCCAAACAGAAAGGAGTGCCAGACGCTCAGTTGAGATCGATGAATAACGATGCCATGGAATATTTTTTGTTGTTAACTAGACGGAGCAGTTCTCAGATGAGGATGAGATTGAATTCCATTGATCGGCTAGGAACACCATACACCTATCTGCTCTTGATGACATTGATCATCCCGACCTTCAGTCTGTCGTTTAGAAGACGGGCGAGGATCTTGTATCAGTGTTCGACAGACTGATGAGTCTCCAGTTATTGATGTTGGCTGAGTCTCTGTTGGGTTTCCGGATGAAAGCGATATGGCATTCTAAGAATTCTCGCGGCGCGTTTCCGGTGTTAAGGAAATTGTTGTAGAGTACCACGAGAAGGATGAAATCCCAGGCCTCACGATAGATTTCTGTGCCAAGTCAGTCTGGCCCAGGCGCTTTCTTCGTTCAGCATTGTTGGAAGGTTGATGTTACTTCCGCCGCTATAATTGGCACATCCAACCCTGCTTAGATGTGTGCAGGGAATGAGTCAATGTTCCAACAGGAGTAATACTGGGGGGGCACTGTTATCTTGATAGAGTTGACTGTAGTGCTCCCCCCAGAAGTCGTTCGGGATGTCACGTGTTATGTTGCATGTACACCCGCCTTCACTGATGGTGATGATTGTTTGCTCCTATCGAAAATTGTCGTAGCGCCTGTTGTTGAAAGCAGTCAATTACCTGTCTTCCGAGCGCAGGTAAAGTCTGATCTTTTTCATGTTCTTTTCTTCCTCCTGTTTCTGTCTCTCTATTTCGATGTCGAGATTAAACTCACGGATGGCATTGTAACATGGAAAGCCTTGGCTTTGGCTGGTCACGAACCAGCTTCACTCCGTGAAGAGGTCATGGAGCCAAGACTTCGATTGAATGCACATTCTTCGCCCCATATGATCATATGTTCTTTAATAGCGATATTCAGTTGTGTCCACGTGTTCCAGTCCCAGCCACTAGTGCTCCGGGTGGAGCACAGTTGACAAAGCTTGGCCGAGAACAGGGACAGGAATTCTAGTGGTAATTTCGAGGGGCCCGGACCAGTTTCTATTGTTTCTAGACGTTGGTACGTGAGCACAACTAATTTATGGTCCGAGATGGAGCAATAACGTGCCTTATTGGCTCGACTCTGGAAACAAGGGATGGTGAGAGATAGAAGCGGTCTAGCCTTGTGCCGATCCATCGGCTTGTTGACGTGTAAACCCGATAGTAGGGGTTGTGAGCCCTCCAGATGTCTGTGAGCTGGAGATTCCTGAGCTGAATTTCCAGTGGCCTGTAGCCAGCAGTACCTAATTTGGGACTTCCCCCTATTTGGTCATTGGCAGGATTCTCCAAGCAGTTAAAGTCCCCAATCAGGATGACATGATGGGATACATATAGATATAAAGCGACTGGAAAAATATTGATCATGATGTTGGATCTACCGGGGCGTAGATGTTGATGAACGTAATGGTACAGCCGCGATACTTCCAGTCGATGGCGAGAACTCTCCCTTCTGCTTCCCTCTGGATGTTATGGAAGACCCCGAGGAGGGGAGACCAGCATAAGCTCCCAACCCAGGCACCATGTCTATCGCTGAAGTTCGAGAATGATGTTAAGGGGTACTTTTGGTCCAGTTTCTGCATATCCCTGTAGTGGAAAAAGTGTATTTCCTGCAGGAAAAGAGCTGGATGTCAAAAGCTAGCATTAGCTTCCACACCTCCTCTTGTTTCGATGGTGAACGGAGCCCTCTGATGTCGAGTGAGGCAACACAGAAGGGGGAGTGGCGGTATTATGAGTCTGTAATGTTATACCCGGCCTAAGTCGTTAATTTGCAGCTGTTTCGCATACTTTATTAAGGATTCGATCCGTTGGGAGGAGGCAGAATATCCATCCCCCTGAAAACTGGCTTCCAATTTCGAAAACGAGCTCGAGATTATTACTTCGAACTCGTGTCGGCTGTTCTTCATCGTGAAGCTGGTGATCTTGTTGTCGATTATTTTATATTCATAACCGTTAAATTGGGAGCCAGTGTATTTACTTATTTTGGAGTTGACACTTTCTCTTCTTTGGGGAAGGGTTTCCTCCACCTCCATTTTCGATTCTGATGTTGTATCTGCGGTTCGTAGGGAGTGGCTTGAATGTTTTTTCTTTTTTGGGGGGTGAAGCCTCCTCCTTTCTTTTCTTTGGTGTTTCTTTAGGGGTGGCAGTTGTTTCCCCCTCCTCAACTTGCATGTCTTGTGGAGGGGAGATGCTGGCTACTGCAGGGGAGTTCTTGGTAGCATCTACAGATGAAGTTTCCTCTGATGTTGTAGAGAGGTTGGTTGCAGGTTTTATGGCGACCTTATCTTCATCTGTAGCCTCGGTTGTAAGCTGTTCTTCCATAGGTGGTTGTGATGGTAGACTGGAAGTTGCTGAGGTGGAAACAGCATCCACAGCAGATGTTGTTGCTGACAGGGGTGGGGGGACGGATTCATCCGATCTTGACCCGTTTTTTTTTTTATTTTGCCCAAGGCTACTTGGGAAAAAATCTTCTTCCCGCTGGTGTTCGTAGTTCCGGAAATTCACCGGTCTCTCTTGCATGCTGCTGGTTCAACGGTTCAATGTGCGCAGAGGACATGATGTTATTTTGTGTTCCGTGCTGGAACACTTTCGGCAGGAGTGTGGGCACTGGCTGGAGATGTGCCCAACGCTGACGCAGATGAAACATTTGGCTCGAGGGCAATCACTTCCCAGATGTTCGATAGACCCACAGATCTCATTACGATCCACAACCTGTTGTGATCCATGCAATCAAAACCTTTCTTATCATCTGTTATCAATAAACACAGATGAATACTTCCTTCTGAAATTCTCTTGTTCTTTCCATAACCCATTGCATGTTAGCTATCTGCGCTAGTTCCTCTACCTCCCCAGAGCATGCCTGTTCTTGTGGCATTTCTCTATTCATATATGGCTTCAATCTTTGTGGGATTACGTTTAGCATAACTTTACTTGCATGTGAAATTAAAACAATGGTTTTGGAATTATTATAATCTCTGGAATTTGATATTTTTGGGATTGGGATGAATACTGATGTTTTCCAATCTCTATGCCATTATATTTTCTTCCAAACCTGTTGACAAATTTCAGTCAATGTATTATTTATAATTATAATCAATAATTCCACAGACACACCATCAGCTCCAGGAGCTTTTCCTTTTGGCAGCTGTTCCATTGCTGATATCGCTTCACTTTTCATTATCATGAGTTCCTTAACGAATTCTCTCCTTTCAAATTCTCTTCTATCATTATCTTTATTGTATAAATCCTCTACAAACTCTTTCCATCCTTTTCCCGTTGCTTTTTCTTCAATCTGGCATTTCTCCCCGAACTACTTTTTTACAACTCCTAATTCACGGATAAACTTCCCTGTATTATCGTTTTCTTCTATTTCCTTGCACCTTTTGTTTAGTTGTTTTTCTATATCTTTCCTAGCTTGTCTCTGGAAATCTGCATTAGGGTGTCTCTAACCCTTTCTTTGTTTCTCTGAATTTTCGTTTTCTCTCATTCCTTTGCTATTTAAATAGCTTCTTTTGACAACCCATTTACAATTTTTCTTTCTTGTTGCTTTATTAAGAGTATCCTTTGCTGCTTCTATGACTGTATATTTTGTTTTTTTCCACAATTCTAAATCTCTTCCTGTGTTCTCCAAACTTTTTAATTTCTTTCAGACTTCTACTTTAAGTGCTTCATTTACAGGATCTAAATATAATAAATGTGGGAATCGAGCCCGCAGCCTTTTGGCTGGAGAGTGGATACGCTAACCGTTCGGCCAGCCAGGCTGGCCAAGTGCTTAGCGTATGTTACACTCATATACCTGTATGCAGAGGCGTAGATAAAGGGGGGGGAAGAGGGGGAGGCACTTTGAACCTTTATGAACTTTTACAGTTAATTCTAAAATACAGTCTCGAGAACTCATTTTCAAATATTGTAATACTGCTGCGAAATTTCCTCACGATTGCTGTAAGTGTTGCTAATTGTGAGAGGAGTTTTTCTTACTTACATTACTATGAAATAGACTTCGCCAATGTCATCGACGATTCTGCTAACAGGAAAGCAAGAAATTTTAGAAATTTCAACATTTTAGAATGTTGAAATTAAAGTTTTACTTCAAAAATAAACATAGCATTTTAATTTATTTCCCTATACGTCGTTTTGACTCTTTGTAGTATTTTTGGTGTGTATTGAGCGGGGCGACAACTCAGGAATTGCCCCGGCGACAAAAGCTCTAGCTACACTACTGCCTGTATGAGTGCAACATTCACTGTATATTACCTTATTCTTATGAAGTTGTATCTTAGATACACTTAATATATTGCATCATAAATAATCTCTGATATTTCATGTAAATACTTTTCTTTGTTTATATATGAAAAATCAGAGATTATTTGGTGAATAACTCACCCGAATCTAGATTTCTTATGAAATTTATTTCCGAATTCCCATTATTATGTTAACAGTGCAAGAGGTCTTACATATCCCAAATACTGGAGACAAGTCTAAAAGATAGATAGATACTATCTATGTTTTAGACTTATACTATACATTCTTTAGATACTAAAAAATGCATACCTCATAGGTCTGAAATCAGACCTTTTAAAAAATACCAGAAAACATCTACCGAATTTTTGCACAGTTAGGAGCCCTCTTGTACACATTTCTCTCAACTTTCCATTGCAGACATTTCATAGTTGACCTTGTTTATGTTATAGTAGCCCACAGATACGAGACCCTTCGACACTTCTGCGGATGTCAAAAGAAGGAGAATTCATTCCGATAATAGGGTAATCAATCCGTATTATGGGATGAGTATTTATTATTACACGTGGGAAAATTAACTTCTCTTTTATGATCATTGTAGTTTTTAAAGTGGTAAATATTTTGTTTCTATAACAGTTGGAAAATTTTACGTATAAAGCACGTGATTTCGCGTGTTGGTGACCAAATCGTACATCGCCTTATTTCTCCTCTTCAACATCAATTGATTCTTTTTGGCAGTCTGCCAACAAGAGCTCTCACTTCTGTGTAAAGAGAGACAATGTATGTTTCAAAATCAGAGCAGGCAGTATATCTCCATGACAACCCGTTACATCTGATAGAAATTTGTCTGCTATACTGATCGTCATAATATTAAGTTGGGCATCATATTATTAAATATGGGTTATCTCTTTAACCTTTTCAATATTACGCAAGTGCTCATATAATATGATACCAGTTATTCTTCTGGAATAAGAATATGGAAAAGTTTAAAGCATAACATCTTATTCTATGTGAAATTTTGCATTCTGCCGTATTTGGTTTGCATGTAAAAGAGAAGTAAATATAAAAGTGCATTTACAGCATATTTGTCCATACTCAGGAGTCTTAATAACATCTAAAAATCTATAATTTTATATTTACAATGTATTGGTTCTTTTTATTAGAACCAGCATTTTTAATTTTGCAATTTTTGATATTATGTTCATCGATGTTGTTTTTTCACAAATGTTGTGAGGGCGCTATAGTCACTATTATTTGGTGCTTATTGTCAGTGTTTTCTTGATTTGTATAAAGCGTGGTCTATATTGTTTCAGTTTGAAAAATAAAAATGTCATTAGGAGTGCCAGTAAAAGTACTTCACGAAGCAGAAGGACATGTAGTCACTTGTGAAACAACAACTGGCGAAGTTTATCGAGGTAAATTGGTTGAGGCTGAAGATAATATGAATTGCCAAATGGCCAATATTACCGTTACATATCGGGACGGTCGCGTATCCCAACTTGAAAATATTTATATCAGAGGTAGTAAAATCCGATTTATGATTCTCCCCGACATGTTGAAAAACGCACCAATGTTTAAAAAGATGGGACAAAGAGGAGGAGGTGGAAATGCTGGTCGTGGCAAGTCTGCAATCTTGCGTGCCCAAGGTAAGCATGTTTAGTCATTAACTATTGACTTGTATATTTTGAATAAGTTTGAATAATTTCATGACAGACGTAACGACTGCTTTTGATGGATACTAATAAAAATACCTTTATCTTCAGTTAGCGAAAAGAAATCGGTAGCTTGCAAAAGTAATCGTTATTATCTATCATTAGTTGCAAATATGAAAAGTCATTGTACTTCTCCAATCTCAAGGAATGGCAAGTAAACCAATTAATATACATATAAGAAAAAGTGATTGCATATCTCGATAATAAATTTTTCTAAATGTGTAGAGGTGCAACCTCAATTGGTCCTAAAGGTTAATGTTTTATTCTCCAATTTTAGTACTACTAAGATTGGAGAAAAAACATTAACTTCACCGTTTATAAAGTAACCGTTGGATGATGCGTTGGAAGTTACCGGAAAATAAACGAATTGCAAGAATACGAGGTATACCTAAACAGCATTTTGATTTTTACTGGTTGCCAAATAAATTTTGATTGGATGATTTATTAAAGCATTTGTGCGAATATATTTATTAAAATATCAAAAAGAAAGAAACCCTCTTCCTCCACTATGCATTTAAGATGTGGAAGCACTACATTTGCTTATCTTTTGATTCTGTTTTACTTTAATAACAACACTGATGTGTTGGGAGTATCTACTTACTTGTATAACTGCATAAACGTTTCTTAATTTCACTGAGTGCCATGCTAATTTGGGAGGAGAATAAGTTATTCTGTCCAAGCTTCTTACTCTAACTGCTGTTAATGCAGCTTTAGTTTTTGATTCTTGTATAAAGAATCAATATTCTTATTACATGCTCTCACTCGAAGGCAAACTCATTGAAGGAGAGAGAGAGAATTATCTTATCATAGACTTTAGGCCAAGTGGCATACTCAGTCTCATGCCATTGCTTTGTTGGTTTAATAATTCTTTTTTTCCATTTATTTCATATCTGTATACACTCAGGGGACAAAACATCAGAGATAGGGGTGATGGGAAGTTGACACTTGACTCTGGTCTCATGCCATTGCTTTTTTTGATCTTCTAATTCTTCTTTTTCCATTTATTTCATATCTATATACACTCAATGGACAAAACATTAGAGATAGGGGGGTGATGGAAAGTTGACACTGGCATCCCGAATGCAAAGTGAAACGTACTCAAACTGAATGCTGATGGTAAATAAGTAGACATCTGGGCTTCCCAACAGTGTATCACAATCGATGAACATGGGTAATTGTGGTGATCTTAGTGATTTTGATTGTGGACATATTATCGACGCAAGGCAAATGGGTCATTCTATTGTCCAAGTGGTTAGAACCCTAGGATTATCAAGGGTCTACCAAGAGTATACTATCAATGGACATACCAGTACCCAGTGAGCAAGTGGTGGCTGACCATTGCCATTGATGTAGACTGTCCATGCTCATACAGACCAACTGCAGGGCAATGTCAGCACAAATCGCATCCAGTTTCAGCGTTGGAGGTCCAAACAGCATCAGCGAGTGAATGGTACGGCATACCCTGCATACCATGGGCTATGGGAGCAAACACCCTAATCATGTAAAACTGTTGACAGCTTGTCATCAGGCACTGCACCTCACCTGGTATCAGGACCATCAAAACTGGAACCTCTGTAGAGTGGACCAGAGTCATGTGGTTAGATGATTTCTATCAGTTGTACTGAGCTGACAGGAGAGTGCAGGTGTGGTGTCGACAGCATGAGGCCATGGCCCTGTCATGCCAGGTCAGCTCTGTGATGGTTTGGGGAGCCTTCTAATGTGATGCTTTAGGTTCATTAGTGTGTCTGGCAAGATCCTTATACACTGTGAGCAACCAGAATGTGATGGCTGATCCTAGATGCTTTCATGGCCTTTTCACATTCTGCAGCTGCTGGTCTGTTTCAGCAGGACGATGTGCCACTTGCACTGGGCTGCAACCACCCAGGCATGGTTCGAAGAACACTCATCTGAAGTTGGGACTATCCAGTGACCTCCAAGGTCCCTGGATTTAAATCCATCTTTCTGCGATATCATAGAGCAAGACATCAGATCCACATATCTGGGAGACTGACATCTAAAGCGTAGTTGTGGATGATGCTGCACCTGGCATTGCTGGAATTCCCTCCAGCATCTGGTGGAGTCAATGCCTCTGAGAACAGGCTGTTATTTGCACTAGTGGAGGACCATCACGCTATTAGATATCTCTAATGTTTTATCCATTGAGTGTAGTATTTTTTGGCAGACTGATGTTATTCATTCAATTTAACTGTTCTAACCATTTTTTTTTTTTAATATTTACTTTTATAGTGGTTAATTGGTTTTATATTCAGGGATTGTAAAATTTCTTCTGTTTTATGGTCTCACTATCTAGCTGCTGGGTATATCTAGAGTGAATTATACCATTAATAATTATCTGTCATAGTAAAAATTATTCATTCATACTCTTATCATTACCAGCAGATTCAGGCAATGCATTCACTTGCATACCACTCTCCATAAAAATAAAAATAATAACTCTTTTATTCACCACTCTCTTGTACAGTTTCCATGGATGTTCTCTAGTTCTTATGTTTTATGTTCTGCCATCTGAAAAATCTTTTATCCATCCAGTAAGTACCTCTCAACAGCTTAAACACCTGTCATATCTCTCCTTGATATTCTATCTGCATACTGCAGATTCTGTCTGAATAGTTAAAGCTCCATGGTCCTGAAATCATTTTTATCAATTGCTTCTACATCCTCTCCAAATCCCAGTAACCACATTTGAACACAGTAATTCTATTAGAAAGGCTTATACGTTGGTTATACATGATTATTAATTAACTTAAGGAATTCATAACGTACACTAGAATATAAATTAAACTTTAATATATATTTCCAATATTTCGGCAACATCACGTTGCCATCTTCAAAGGAACTTACAATAAAGACACGTGCATGCAGGCACTACACACAGTAAATGAGGATGAAGCGAGAAAGCCATTGTTTCTCCTAAAAGTCCTGATGGTACCCCCCTAGCAGGCTATGTAGGTATTCTTGGCCGTTGCTGAAGGTCTCCTAATGTACGTCTCCCAAATTTGGGGCAGTCTCATGCAACCAAATTTGTTGAGGTTTGGTTCTTATGGCTGAGGCTGATTCCATGAAAAGTCTTTCAAATTTGAACTTGCTACGGTGTATTATTGTGGTTTACTTCCGCTGTATTCTGTGGCATGTATCCAGAGCATGGTCTGCAAGACCAGAGTGGCTATACTGGTGAAAACGGATGTAGTCCTTGTGTTCTGAAATTCTGATATTTGCTGTCCTGCCTATTTGGCCAAAGTAGGACAGCTTACAGCTGCAAGGGACCTGGTATAGTAGGTCTAGGGGAAGTGGTTGGTCTTTAGTGGAGCAGATAAGGGATGCCAGTTTTTTATATGGTCTGTAACAAGAGGTCAAGTCGTTTTTTTTTTAAGATTTTGGTAATTTTTTCTGAGATGCCTTGGATGTAGGAATGGTGATGGATTTAGAGTAATCCTTGTTGTGAGGGGGTGGGTTGTGATTTACTGGTTTCAATATTTTTTGGATTTTTTTGGGAGGTATCCATTGGCTGAGAAAGTGTTGAGGATGTGATTTAGTTCAGCAGTTTGGACATTGTCATTTGAACAGATTAGTTTAGCCCTGTTGTGTCTTAATAACTCCATAATGTTGTGAGGGGGGGGGATTGTTGGTGAATGTATCTGCCTGTATGGGTGGGTTTTCTATAAACTGAAAAAAAACCAAGATTCCATCAAGCTGGCAGGTGACTAGTGTGTCTAGGAAAGGGAGGTTGTTGTTTTCCTCTTTTTCCATGGTGAACTTGATTCTGGGGTGTTGGTTGTTTAAGTGTGTTAAGAAGGAGAGGAGTGTATCAGAGCCATGTGGCCAAATAGCGAACACATCATCAACGTAGTGAAGCCACATGGTTGGTTTTTGTGGGGCAGAGTTTTGGGGGCTTTCACTATAAGGCAGAGTTTAAGTGTTCGCTATTTGGCCACATGCCTAAATCACATCCTCAACAGTTTCTAAGCCAGTGGCTACACCCCCCCCCCCCAAAATCCAAAAAATATTGAAACCAGTAAACCATAACCCCCCTCCCCCCTTCTTCAGAACAAGGATTATTCTAAATCCCTCACCATTCCCTACATCTGAGGCACCTCAGAAAATATTACCAAAATCTTAAAAAAAAAACATGATTGGACTTCTTGTTACACACCATATAGAAAATTGGCATCCCTTATTTGCTCCACTAAAGACCAACCACTTCCCCTAGATTCTACCTGGTGTATATCAGGTCCCTTGCAGCTCTAAGCTGTCCTACTTTGGCCAAACAGGCAGGACAGCGAATATCAGAATTTCAGAACACAAGGACTACATCCATTTTCACCAGTATAGCCACTCTGGGGTCAAAGCTGTATAACTGAGAAGAGATCTCCACATAGCCTTTAAAGGAATTCGGAGAACCGACCAGGGCTTCTGACCTAATGTCCAATCCTCACCTTCTCGTGGTGCACCCTGTTGGGTATCTACCTGGATACTGAATGAACAAGGATGGGCTGGCAATTTGGGAGTTAGCCGACCAAATTGTATTCTTATTGGCTAAACCAAAATAAAAAATGATGGTATGACTTGACAAAATTTCATGCCGGCTGGGGCATTGCCTGGTTAAACAAGGCCCCCGTTGTTTTCACCAGGGCGAACAGTGAAAGGTCACCTACTGGAACAAATCTGAAAACAAACCCCAACTCAACATCACCAGAGTTAAAGATCGGTACTATCAACATAAGAAGCCTGAATGGCAAAGAAATGGAGCTAGCTGAGGAATTAGATAAGTAGCAGATCGACATAATAGGGGTGACTGAAACAAAAAAGACAAAAACTGGTGAGATCTTTCTGAGCAATAAATACAAAATGTTATATTCAGGCAATGACAATCAAGGAAAAGAAGGAAGGAGTAGCCATAGTATTCAACACAAAATACGAGGCTAATCTTCTTGAATGGCAGTCAGTCTCAAGTAGAGTAATGTGGGCAAATATCAAAATGGGGAACTGGACAATGAGACTTATTTGTGCGTATGGTCCCACAGAAGATTCTACTAAGGTAGAAGTGAAGGAATTTTTTGAGGCTTTAGAAAAAGCAACTGACACAATGAAAAAGGAAAAGTTGGTCCTTGTTGGGGATCTAAATAGCAGAGTAGGAAATGATTGTGAGACATACAAAAATATTTTGGAAAAAGTTGCAGAAAAGAGCAAAGCTAATAATAATGGCAAATATCTGTTGGATTTCTGCTCAAGATATGGACTGGTTATTACTAACACCATGTTCCAACATAAAAATGTGTACAAATTCACATGGAAAGAAGAGGCAAAGAATAAGAAAAGTCTCATTGACTATGTTATTGTTGATAGTGATGTTTTCTCCCTGTTGCAGGACACCAGAGTGTACAGAGGATTTGAAATTGGAAGTGATCACTATTTAGTCTTGAGCAGAATAAAATTGAATTTCATATTGAAAAGAATAACATGTAAGAAAGTTTTAAAGCGAATAAAAGTTGAGCAGCTCTCAGATGTGAACTGGAGACTAAAATACACAAAGATTATTGAAGAAAGAGTTTGAGAACAGGAATCAAACCTTGGAGATTCAGTGGCAAACTCTGAAGAAAGCCCTCATTGGTTCAGCTAGAGAGACATGTGGTGAGGTTGTCTGCAAGAATAGAAAAATTAGAACTCCAGGGTGGACACAGGAAGTTAAAGAGGCAGTGAATGAAAAGAAGAAAGCATATCAAAAGTTCCTGGCAAATAAGTGAGCTTGTGCTCTTAGAGAATACAGAGACAAATGCAAGAATGCTAAACACTGTGTAAAACTAGCTAAACAAAAGTCATGGGAGGACTTTGGCAAGAATATAGAAAATAAATATGAAGAAGGTGGCAAAATATTCTGGAGGTTGTTGAAGAAGCTTAGGAATAGGGGAAAGAGTGCTGTAAAAGGAGTTAGAGATGATAAAGGTAACATGAAAACCAGAGAAAAAGATATCCTCGAAGTATGGAGTAATTATTTTGAAAAACTGCTAAATGAAACAAGCAGTGGTAAAAAAACACTGACCAGGTATGCAGTCAGGAATACATATCCATACTTGAAGTAGAAAAAGCCATCAAAGACTTGAAATGTGGAAAGGCAGAAAGAGTAGATGATATTCGACCAGAAATGCTGAAGTATGGTGGTATAAGAGTCTTACAGTGGCTGCACTGCATAGTTCAGAAGGCCAGGGCAGAGGGACAAATTCCTGATGATTGGAGTAGAGCTGTCATAATACCCATATATAAAAAGGGAAATAAAACTGAATATGAAAATTACAGAGGTATTTCCCTACTGAGTGTTCCTGGCAAGATCTATGTAAGTATACTTGAGAAATGGTTGAGAAGAATTGTGGAAGAACAAGCTGGATTCAGGCCAAATAGAGGCTGTCAGGATCAGATCTTCACTTTACGGCAAATAGTCAAGAAAGCATTTGAATATAACAGAGATCTGTATTTAAGTTTTGTCGATTTGGAAAAAGCATATGACCAGGTGCCAAGAGAGAAGCTATTCAATACACTACAGTTATATGGTGTCAATGGGGCATTATATCAAGCGATACTTAATCTTTATTTGAGTAAGTCAGCAGTCAAAATTGATGGAAATACAGGAAGATGGTTTAATGTTAAATCTGGTGTGAGACAAGGATGTACATTATCCCCTCTGTTATTCATTATCTATATGGATCACATTATAAAGGAAAGTGGTATTAAACATGATATCAAAATTGGAGATGTTAATGTCAGCTCTTTCCTTTATGCGGATGATGTTATACTTCTAAATAAATCCGCTACAAGTCTGCAAGCTTCTCTGACTAAATTGAATAGCTGTTGTAATAGATATGGTATGAAGGTCAGCAATAAAAAGACAAAGACAATGAAAATAGGCAGAATCATTGAAAATGTCAACTGCGTTGTGAACAGAGAACCTGTGGAACAAGTAAAACATTTCAGATACTTAGGCACGATTTTTAGTGAAGATGGTAAATTAAATATGGAAATAGACAACAGAATCAACAAAGCTGGTATTGTAGAGTGTCAATTGAATAAATTCATATGGAATAAGAGAGAAATTAGTTGGAACATTAAATTAGCTGTATACAAGACAGTGTTCAAACCAGTTTTAACTTATGGATCTGAGAGCTGGGTCAGAAGTAAAACACTTGACCAAAGACTAGAGACTGCAGATATGAGAGTCCTGAGAAAGAGTATAGGCATGAACTGATGGCATCAATGGCAATATCATATTGAAAACGAGGATATTAGGAAAGAACTTGACATTGTCAACATCCAGGAATGCGTTAGCAGAGATAATCTCAGGTGGTATGGTCACTTAAGCAGAATGGGCGAAGAAAGATTAGCAAAACAAGTGTTCTCTGCCAGGTTGGCAGCAAAATGACTCAGAGGAAGACCAAGATATAGGTGAATTGATACAAAGTGCCTTAGATGATAGAAATATAAAATCTGGTAATGTTGAAGTCTTGACAAGTAACAGACTGATTTGGAGGAAAATTGTAGATAGGAAGTTAGTAATGATGTAAATTTTTCATGTAGTACTATCATATCCTGTACACCCCTTGAGGGTATATGGCAGGAATTTGATGATGATAGCCACTCTGGTCTTGCAGACCATGCAATGAATACATGCCACAGAATTCAGTGGAAGAAAGCCACAATAATATAACAGTAAGTTGAAATTTGAAAGACTTTTCATGGAAACAGCATCAGCCCTAAGAAATATGCCTAACCTCAACAAATTTGGTTGTATGAGGCTGCCCCTGATTTGGGAGATGTACATCAGGAGACCATCAGGACTTTTAGGAGAAACAATAGCTTCCTTACTTTGTCCTTATTTACTGTGTGTAGTGCTTGCATGCACGTCTTTATTTTAAGTTCCTTTGAAGATGGCAACGTTTAGTTGCTGAAATATTGGAAATATATATTAAAGTTTAATTTAATTTATATTCTAGTGTACGTTGTGAATTCCTTAAGTTAATTAATAATAATCTTGAACACAGTAGTATAAAAAGAGCAGGTGCACTGGAAATTTTAAGTGATGAACTCAAAATATATAAAATGCATATAGTGGCAATTCAGAATTGGTAGTGGTGAACATAGATTATTTGTTATATGGTGGAAATATCACAGGAGGACATGAACTAGGAACAGGATTTATGATACAGAGAAGGCTATGGGAGTCGCTAATAAGTTTGAGGCCATCAACTAAAGATTCAGTAAAATAAGACTGCTAACAAAACAGTTCAAAATAACCTTAATGCCCATGCAACCAGAGTAAACTGATCAGGATACTAAGGATGATTTCTATGATACTCTGGAAGGAATAATTGATGAATTACCAAGTAATGTCATTATTATACTTTTAGGTGACCTTAATGCAAAAATAGGAAAAGAAGAAATCGCTAGACAAACGATCAGAAATAATAGCCTACATGAAATCTCAAATGATAATGGGATAAGGTTAATAAATTTAGCAATATCCAAGAATCTGATAATAAGTAGCACAACATTTATGAGAAAAGACATCCATAAGCAAACATGGACATCTTTAATTGAATAAAGATTTAGAAGCAGTATTCAAACTGTTAGAAGCTATAGAGGTGCTGATTGTGATTCAGAATATTATTTGTAGGATCAGTAATGAAAGTAAAACTTAACGAAAACTGTTTCAATAAAAATAAAAAAAAATCCTAAACTCAATATCGATAATCTGAAAAACAATAACAAGATCAAACTACTCGAGTGAAATAAAAGCCGAGCTTAATAATATTGAAGAAACTGAAAATATTGATACTCTATGGAATGAAATTAACTGTTGTATAAACAGAGCATCTGAAAAAGTTTTAGGATTCCAAAATACTTCATACCACAATAAATGGTTTAATAACAAGTGCAAAGAAGCTAAACTTAAATGGTTTCAGAACCAACAGGACAACAATAACTATCAAAACTATAGATCTGCTAGCAGAGAATCAAATAAAATTTATTAGGCAAGAAAAAAAGACGATATCAAAAAGAATTAATTGATAAAACTGTTAAAGATAATAGATATAAAAATGCAAGGAACTTTTTTCAAGGTATAAATAAAGTAAAGACAGGCTATCAGTCAAGAACTGCAATAATTAATGATAATAAAGGACAGATTATTGCAAATGACAAACAGATGGCCTGAAAGGTGAAGGGAATATTTCAAACAGCTGATAAACTGCCAAAATCCCAAAGCAACATTCCTAGCCAGAATTTATTCTACTTGTGAACCAGAAGTCAAAGAGCCATCATTTAGTGGAGTAGAAACAAGCATTAAAACTTAAAAATAATAAAGCTGCAGGATTTGATAAAGTCACATCTGATCAAATTAAATATGGAGGAAAATAATTAACTAACACACTAATTAAACTCGTGGAAAAATTAAAAACTGCCAGAAGACTGGAAAGAATCATTAATAATCCCCATCCACAAAAAAGGTGATAAAAGGAAATGTAAAACTATAGAGGCATCTCACTTTTCAGTGCTAGTTACAAAATCCTGTCTGATATTATCCTAAAAAGAATTATTCCATATGCAGAGGAGATTCTTAGAGAATATCAGGCAGGATTCAGAAGAAATTGATCAACTTTTTACCTTGAGACAAATTCTAGAGAGAAATTGGGAATACAATAAAGAAAGTCATAACTCTTCATTGACTTCCAAAAAGCATATGATAGTATACATCGAGAAAATTTATGGAATATCTTAAAGGAATTTGGGATACCAGAAAAACTAATCAGATCAAAATGTGTGTAGTGGAAAATCAATATAGAGGCCTCGCTAACAACATATTGCCATTCAAGGTCTCCACAGGTTTAAAACAAGGAGGTGCAATATCACCTATACTATTCAACATAGCCTTAGAAAACGTAATTCGAGAAACAACGAAAAGTACTGTGTCATGCTCTGCATCATTCCTGGGGTATGCAGACAATATTGATATTATAGCTGAAACTTTTATAAACCTTAAAACCTCTTCCAAAAAAATAGGTCTTAATATTAACCAAAATATTTAAAAGTATCTAGACATAATGATCTCAATAAGCCATCAACTATTCAATCTGACATGATATTGAAAAACTCAATACAATTTAAATATCTAGGCTCTATAATAACTAAAGATAATAAGATCCAAACAGAAATAAAGATGAGAATCCAAGCAGGTAATAAATCATATTTCTCACTTCAGCACCTCCTCTCATCTAAAAATCTGTCATGAATCTAAAATAAATACCTACAGAATGCTAATTAGACCAGTCATATTATATTATATGGTGTAATAAAAGCTG
Source organism: Typopeltis vanoorti (assembly GCF_054136105.1). Lineage (NCBI taxonomy): Eukaryota > Metazoa > Arthropoda > Arachnida > Uropygi > Thelyphonidae > Typopeltis > Typopeltis vanoorti. Next base: position 92,646,373 of record NC_143568.1, on the reverse strand, counting down.
ATGATCAATTACAATGCTTCAAAAACAAAATCTTAAGAAAAATATTTGGTCCGGTGAAAGATCCTGTGACAGATGAATGGAGAAGGCGAACGAATAAAGAACTCTATGAACTTTATAAGAAACCACTAATAATAAATGAAATCCGAGCTAGTCACATGAGATGGTTAGGTCACCTGGAAAGAATGGAGGATAACAGGCTAGTGAGGAGAACCTTTCTACATCACCCAAATGGAAGACATCCTAGAGGAAGACCCTGCAGAAGATTGATGGATAACATTGAAATGGACATGAAAGAGTTGAAACAAACTGCAAAACTGGGAGGAATTGGCCAAAGATAGGAAAAAATGGAGAACTGTGGTGCTTGCAGCTAAGAACCTTAAGAGTTCATGAAGCTCAAGAAGAAGTATACAAATATGTCTGATCAGAGCTTTATGCAGTGGAATTGCTACCAGATTATCTCTGCTAATAAAATGGTGGTGATTCCATTGTATAAGCTCCCTTCCCGCAAAGATGTTTTATTAATGCTTTATATGATAAAAGTGTGTGGTGGTGGTGTTAATACCGTGAAAAATAAGTCATGAATAACCATCAACACCTAAGCTTATCTGTTAGATCTATTGTATAAGGTTTCTTAATGTTGCAGCAATCTGTTGAGTAGTTTTTGCAACGTGCATCTTGAATTTCAAATTCCAAATCACTATCATCCCAAGATCCCTTGTTAACTTCACGTACCTCCACTTATAAGCTATGTTTAATTGGTTCCTGTATCATTTGCAGATCTCTCAAAATTCAAAACCTTTGACTTAGTAGCATCAAAGTGTCATCCCCATGCATCTGTCCATTTTTCCAGCTTATTCAGATCCTCCTCAAGAGTTCTTACTCTTGCACTACACTTTAATAGTCTTTCCTAGTTTCATATAATCTAACAACTGAATTTCTTCATGAATTTCACTGTCAGTATCAGTGATATGAAGGTTGGACAGTAATGGTTCTACTGCAGAGCTGTGTGGAACCTCACTGGTAATTTTCCTCTTCTGTGATATTGCTTCTCTGTACACAGTCCATTATATTTCAGACCAGTTGTCAATCCACTTCAACTTAATATCCAAATCCCATGCTTTGCAGTTTAAATATCAGCTTATGTGGCACCCTATCCAATGCCTTTGCAAAATCCAAAAATGTATACTGTGTATTTCCCCTCATCAACCATTCTTGTTACTTTATAGAAGTAACAAGAAGTATTATAGAAGTTAACTAGATTACTGAAACAAGAGCATATCCCTAACACCTATTATCCTTGTTTTTATATGGGCTCTTACCAATCTCCAATATCTTAATAACCACAGAAGAAATATCAGGGTTATCAAAACTATCCCTGTTTAAGGCCTTGTAGAGAGCCACCTACTGATCCAAATGTAGCATAACTTTGAACGAATACATTGTGCATCATGCGGAAGTGGGATCTGTGTGTGTGTTGGGGGGGGGGGTTAGTTCCAAAATTCACCACCAAGATATTGTAAAGACCAAATGGGTGGAATTTGCATTTATGCAAAGTTGTGGGTGCCAGGAGGGTTTAAAAAGATGGACACAGGATTTTGATTTATTCCTTCATTCTGATTGTTAATACCCTCCATAGTGATGGCACTAACCTTGTCACAGTGTGCTTTGTTTGCAAAACTGTACTACCTAAACAGTTGCAATGCTGTCTGTTGCTATTGCTACACTCCACGAACTTCGTTGTCTCAGCAAATGTTGATGAGGTCCACTATCTCCATGTGTTCTGCAACAAATAATTATTCATTTTTTAATGGGATCATTGGGAGTTAGAGGTCACAAACCATTGAGTTCACAACAAGTGAATGAAGTTGCTACTGACATTGTGGAGCTGGCCATGAATAATAGTATTGGTTCCTGTATCAAGACATATGGACATGCCTTACACAATCGTTTGGAAAATTCTACAGAAGATTCTGCATTTCTGTCCATTCAAGATAACCCTGCTACAGGAGTTGTGCCCACAGGACTTTGAAAGTCGACTGACATTCGCTTTAACATTCCTTGCTCATGGAATCATGGAGTTGGATGCTGCATGGCCATGGATGATTTTGTGGGGAGATGAGGCTCACTTTCACCTGAATGGAGTTGTGAATACCCACAATTGCTGGGTATGGGCTATGCAAAACCTGCATACAATCCAACAAATTCCTTTGCATTCTTCCAAAGTTACTGTCTGGTGCTGGTTTATTTACAGCTTTGTTTATCATTGGACCATTCTTCTTCGAGGACATTCACTAGTCAGGTCCTGTGACCTGCTCAGTTACTGTTGAGAGCTATTGTGATATAACAAAGTTTTGTTGTGCCACAGATACAACATTGCCTATCCATGCAATTGTCATTTTTGTGCAGGATGGGAATCTCTCCACACATCGGTTGATCCATACACGAGGTTCTTCAAGAACATTTCATGGATGCCAGAGTGATCAGGTGTATGTTTCCCACTGCATAGCCACCTTGTTCAGCTGATCTATGACAACCCCCCCCCCCCTTGACTTCTGGCTCTGAGGATTTCTCAAAGACAGGATTTATCAGGATCATACTGATAACTTGCCAAGTTAGCAACAGCATAACATTGGTCCCAACCAGCTGTATTCTGCCATTGAACACACTCTGCAAAGGACCCAGTTTCTGGCATATTGGGAAGGAGAGCACATTGAACAGTGCAGCCTGTGAATGCATAATTTACACTGTGTGACACACAGTGTATTCCTGCAAAGTTTTGCAGCATTTGAATCACTGGGTCTCCACCACACCTTAAACAGGGATACTTTATTTATTTTTGATCACCCTGTATATTGGTCTATAGTTTGATGCCTTCATTTTTCCTGCCACCCTTCTCTATTCTCTAGTGACTTTTATAGTTTCAAGGCTTTCATTAAACAGTCAGGTCAGTGATGCTGATAGTTCTTTAGTATATTTCTTTAAGATATGTAGCAAAATTTCATCAAATCCCACCTTGCTGACATCCAGAGTACTTATTATTCTAAATACATCCATTTCAATCACTACTGATCCTGCAGTCCTCTCTGTATCCTTTGGAATAAAACTTGCTTTTCAGAATGAAATACTTTGTTAAATAACTACTATATTATTTGCCTTGATCACTCAATGAGCCACCTGTTTCATCTAGCAAAACTGATTATCCACAGTTTTTTTTTTTTTTTGTCCTCTTGATGGCTGCATAAAAAAATTCCTTGGGATGTAGTGCCAATTTCCTTATATTCTAATTTACTCCTCCTTACTATACCAGTTGCCTTTCTTACTTGAACTTCATATTCCTCATGCACTTGTAAATTCTTTTTTGATATCCTTAGTCATCCATTTAATCTAAACCTTATTTTCCAATTTTCCCATCCTTAATGCTTCAAGTTCGTTTCTAAGACTAACTTTCAAAGCACTTTCTTTTTCATATGCTTATGTAACTCCAAGACTATATGGTACAGCCTCTCCACTCTGATTAACCCAGTTTCCCTGTTCTTTACTCTCATTTTTATTCATATTTCTCTCCTCCTTGCCCTTATGCATTCTATCACTCTGCCTGCCATAATCACTTCCTCACTTAAGGTAAGTGATGTGAAGTCTACAGCCTCTATATGCAAGTAACCTAGTCATGAATATATTCTTGTCTATTATAATTTACTTGATAATCAAGTGAAAACTTCCTACAACCAATGGATCAGGGAGTTATGAGGTTCATAGAAGACTTGCAGTCCACTCCCTCATCTAAAATACATTTCTGGCCAGACAGAGAAAACATCATCAGTATATTCTTAGCCAGATTGGATGGAAGTAATAAGTAGCATTTTTTAAATGTGATGGTTTTTTAGAATCTCTAGCTACCCCTAAGAACTATCATAGATCTTTATAAATACCAATATATAAAGCTCCAAAGATTGGGCAATTGGAATTTTAAGTTCTACTCAACAAGGAAGCTACTAGCTAGCATCTTTTGAGAGCATCCTTGTAGGAAACTTTCAACAGATGCTAGCCAACACATTGGGACTTCAGTCTAATAAGTTTTCACTTCTGCTGCATTGCCTATGTGCTTGATAGTTTATGGGGAAGGGGGGGATTGTCTGTATATTTGACCAGCAAACTAGATGCATGTTTATACAAAGTTCTAGATATTTATGCATATGTTAGCAGGGTTTCCCAAAGTGTGTTCCACGGAACGCCGGTATTCCGCGACAAGTTCTCCTGGAATTTGTTCATTTTAGTTTTCTAAGCATTTTTCATGAATAAATATTTTATAGTGGAAATATTCTGAGGAGAATAATATTCATGAATATGTCGAAAAGCTCAGACCCAGAATGCCTCATAACATCTGTGTAGCAAATGTTAGTGACCAAGCCGTGTATTTTTAAACGTGGAAATATTCATTAATTTTCACATATCGAAACCTTTCAACATTTGGGAAAGGGAATACCACTGTTTATGACCGGTCATAAAAATTGCCTGCAAGTGGATTATAACAATGGGCGGCCTATCCTCTGTTCTCAAAACTGAAGGAAATGACATTTGTGTAGCAAATGTCAGTGACCAAGTGGCATATTTTTAAACATGGAAAGATTGTTGAAAAATTTCGATGTGTGAAAATAAACGATAATTCAAGAATATTTCCATGTTTAAATCAATATGTTTAATTGGTTTAAATGACCAATTTTATGATTGGTCATTTGTTTATGACCAATCATAAAAATTGCCTGCAAGCTGATTACAACAATGGGTGGCGTATCCTCTGTTCTGAAAACTGAAAGAAATAACATCTGTGTTGCAAATGTTAGTGACCAATCAGCAAGGAAGTATAAAGAAAATTTTTCCACTAAAATTGAAGATCAAGGTAGTCTGTATCCAGTTCTCAAATCTAGTAATACTGAATACTTTCTTTGCAGGTTCGTATTGTAGGGTGAAAGTTTTGAAACCGTAGTGTCGTGATTTTTTAAAAGTAATAGACCTGTAGATTTAAATTTTAATATGAATAAGAGACAAGCGACTTTCTTTAATTTTGGTATTAAGAAATCTCTTATTGAAGGTGTTTGTGACGCAACTGATAGTGAGTCATCCACCACCAGTCTACAAAGCGATCTCCAGGATGTATGAAAGGAGGGGAAAACTACCAGCACACAGGAGAAAAAGTCTGCATTCACTCATAAATACTTATATTATAAATTTTGTTGATCAGAATGGGATATGTCAATGAAAATCAGCACAAATTAATTTAATGATTGTTTAATTAATTATTAATGATTAATTAATAATAATAAAAAGCAGCTAAATTAACAATTAATTATTAATTAATACGTTACGAAATAACCAAGGTGTGCATGAAAATTTCAGGATTTGTGAAGTGTTCCGTCATAGGAAAAGTTTAGGAAACGCTGCGTTAGAGTATGGTGTAATTTCCACTTTTTTTGAAAATCAAGTGTCAGGTGAATACATCCTTCCTAAAGGGAATTGGGTGGACATCTGCATTGAAGATGTTTTTCCATCGAAGATTTCTGCAGCAAAATATGTTGCTGTTCTACGAGACATTCCCATGACAATATCCTTTAGTGCTTGAAAAAACTTGCTAACCTGCTGAAGTTGGTATGCTGACTTGTACAGTCATCTGATCTCTATCAAAATTCCAAAGTAGTCAATTAATCAAAAATTCACAATCAAAATCAGGAGTCAGGCAAGAACTTGATACATTGCATTTACTGAATTATTTCTGTGAAAGGGAGAGATTCTCATGCAAGGAGTGATGTGTATGATTGTCTCTCTCTTTCCCTACTCCTATGCTCTCATACCATAGATGCTGTATTTGTGACATCCATGTGGTAAGCACGTGGTTCTCACATTCTTGTAAGAATCATTTCCTAATCGAAAATGAAACCTTTAGTTCAAAAGACATATTTCGGTGATTACACCACATTTTTTTATTATTATTCAGTTCTATAAAACACTGAAATAATAGTTCCCGACAAGTTTCAGTGTTTTATAGAACTGAATAATAATAAAAAAAAATGTGGTGTAATCACCGAAATATGTCTTTTGAACCAATTAGCCACAGACATTTATGCCTGCAAGAAACCTTTAGTTTTTTTATGTGAAGGTTTTGGTGAGATTATTGTAATTCTCCATGGATTTGAAATTCATCATGGGAAGTTGATACCTAACATGTATGTAAAACTATCTTACATCACTTAATTCATTCACTGACTATTCCTGACCTTATTTAGCAGTGTTTCAATCACTGATCATCCTATGTGCAAAAACTAACATTTTCTTTCTCACATTTTTATACAAGTTCATTTGGTGGTGATCCCTTCTGTACAGTGCCTAGAAGTTATTTTGGCCTCTTTTTTCCCCCCATCCATTTGTAGAGTTGCAGTTGTAGAGTTAATATTAGTTGCAAGTAGTTTTTATTGCCAAAACAAACTTGGGTTTTTAATCCTGCAACTCAGAAAAATTGGCTATTAGAACATGGTATTTTATATAAATAATAAATACTTAAATAGGATTCGAAACATTCAATGTACAAATATCTTACTGCCATATTCTCATATTTAGCTGCTGAGTTAGCAAAAGATTGATCTGACAGTCTACCAGAGCTTAGGGTATAAGAATGTAACCAATTCCCCCCTAAAGGGGGATCTTCTTGTTCCCTTTAGGAAACAAAAGGTTTTTAAAAGATTTATTTATTTATCATATTTCATAATGTTCTTTCTTGTTTATTTTTTTTATTTTTATTTTTAGCTGCTGCAAGAGGCAGAGGCAGAGCTAGAGCCCTCTTCCAGCGGAGAAAGTGAAGAGAATTTAATTGAAGAGTTGTTTATTTTCTGAAATATTATTTTGAAGTGCTTTGGCACAAAATATTGTAACTAGGACATTTGATATTATTTTTAAAATTCCTTTTTTATTATGAACCTTTACTTATTTTAAGAACTTTATTTCTCTTTTTTTTATATGTAACCTTAAAAAGGAAGTTGGTTCATCCTGCTATATTGGGATCACAAGTTTTTTTTTTTTTTTTCAATCAAGTTCAGTTAAAGAGAAGAAAATGTTGATATTTGATTTAAAAGTACTGTATATAGTTTGTGTGATTTTCTATAAATTGAAATAAAGTGCAATTTTTTTTTCTATTTAAAAATTAAAACCTTATTTCACCTTGGACTCCTAACCTCTTGAAGAAATATAGCAGTAATTTTTGATTCTAATTATTTCAATCTGTTGCATAATACTGTACAAATGCACTACTAACAGATTAGCTAAACATACAAAGTATAAAGTGATGACTAGAATGAATGTTACAATAATACTGAAAGAAGTGGTTCACCAGGGAGGACAAGGTGCCCTTTTTTCCCTTTTTCTTTTTCCCAAAAGAAAAAGGAAAAAAACACTAGAAAATTTTCCCCAAATTTTTTCCTAATTAAAATTAATTTTTTTATTTATGTTGTGTCATGTCTTCTATTTCTATATTACTTATGAATTAGTGGTCACATAAGGTGGGAATCACGGCTGCTGTGAACGCAAGCTGAACAAAGTAATGTTCAGGCGGACCGAGCACTGCTTCGTTTGCACGAACCAAGCCAGAGGAGATCACGGGTATCATGTATTGGTGATCACTGCTGATGCTCAGTCAGGTCGTATGCGATGTGTAGTGTGTATTCTCAAATCGTGTACTTAACTCCCCTCCACACATGCACATTAAATCTTGAGTTGATGCTCCCCCTCCAGATTAAATCCTGGGTGCACCACTGACTGAAAGTATTTTAAGTTTACAAGAAAATATGTGGTAACAGCTGTTTATAATGGAGAAAGCAAATGACATAAAAGTTGCAACTAACATGCCATATAACTTTGTGAAAAGGAGCCTGCCTGATGTGTATGCAACATACATATGGCAAAGCGAGTTCTTGCAGGAACTGAATGTGCATGGTGTGAACATGTTAAGGAATTCCAGATCAGTATTTTTTGGCTGGTAGATGAGCAGAAAAGAATTGCGATTTATTTCATTTTATATTGGCTAGGGAGAAAGGAAAAACATCTTCATTTTCTGTATATATTCTGAATTATAACTGTTTTGAAGCTTATATGCTGAAATTAATTCTTAACTATTTTAATACAGATCATTTTATTAAAAACACTTGTACCTTATTTTGTTTAACCTGCTTTTGCCATTGCCCAGTATTAACCCTTCATTGTATGTTTTGGTTAATCACCGTGACAAAGCTGCAAGAAAAGTAAACTGAATGCTTTTTTTTTTTTTTTTCCTTTCTCTCATTTATAGGTTAAATCAAATTTTAAGCCACAAAAATATAGTTAAAGGATTAAAGAAATATTTTAAATTCATTCTTCAAACTGTCTATGAAATGTGTACAGTAAGAGAGATCTAAATTCAGGTTCCGATTTATGCTGATTCACTTTTACGTGTTTTTTTTCTCTCTGCTACTGCCTATACATTGCTATGCACTTGGGTGTATGTGTCGTGTGTCCAGCACTTCATCTCATATCTTCATGTTGAAAATTCATTGCTGATTTGAAGATTAACTTCAAAAATAGAGGTATGTAAATGTTAGTTCGATACACTTCTGATGCTTGGTTCCACACATAAATAATTTACTATAGGTTTAATTTACACTCTTATCAAACATGTCAATAACACCATCAAAGAAAAGTCATAAGTATATGTTGGCACATGAAAAGGGGCTGTGTGCTGTTACTAGTTTCGATATGAAATTAAAAATCATTCAAAATCCTGAATTTCATTTTAAGATTGTTGACGTCACATATGAATTTAAATTGAGTCAACACTAAGAACAATCTTTAAAGATAAGGTTAAAAAATTAAATTAATGAGTGAAAATGTCACTCCCTTCTTGACAAAGCAAATTGCATGAATCGAAGATTTAAATCAAACTTTAAAGTTCTGATAAACACGTAGAACAAAATGATATTAAAAGGTAACTGATATAAGCACAAGAAAGAACATACTAATAGCAGAGTTAATAAGGTAGTCTGTAAAAAAAAAAATCAATAAAAATAGTCAAAGTACATAAAAAAAATTATAATCCCACATTTACTTATTCTTATGAAAAATCCTATAATTCATTTAAGCGTCATCATAAAGAAAAGTAGTTCTAGTTTCTTTTTAAGGGATCAGATTTGAATTGCTTTCAGAGATACGAAATTGAGGCTGAATTATGCATGTTCATATTCATTATCAGTGAAAAAGCAAAAGCTTGAAAACTTTGATCATTCTAGAATATGAAGAACCTCTCTCATAAGGGCTTTTCAACCATAGTGAAGTTAGTGGATCTCAGATGTAGCACATTTTTGCCTCCTAAAAACTAGCTTTTCAATCCATAAAACATGCGATAAAAGATGTAAGCTGTCTAGAGCAACTAGATTGCTCTAGACAATCTAGCTGTTATCTGTTTTAGACTATAATTACAATCCTACTTGAGGGCAAGAACCAAGCTTTATAGGCTGAATGACAATCTGGAAGGAAAAAATGTATCAACCCCCCCCCCCCCCCCCCCGACTGTCCTAACTTCTCGTGTCAATATAATTCTTGACATGAGAAGTTAGGACATTCTGGGGGGAGGGGGTTACAGACAGTTACTTTATATGGGAGGGAGAATATCTGGAAGAATCTGAAATATGTGTTAAAAAAATAGTGAAACAAGTCATTGGAAGAACATAGAAAACATTAAGGATATTCTAGATATCTTGAGCTATCTTGTTTAACGTTATGAGATGCTTAAGGGTCAAAGCTGTATAACTGAGAGGAGACCTCCACATACCCTTTAAAGGAATGCGGAGAACCGACCAGGGCTTCTGACCTAATGTCCAATCCTCACCTCGTGCACCCTGTTGGGTATCTACTTTGATACTGAACGAACGAGGATGGGCTGGCAATTTGGGATTTAGCCGACCAAATTGTATTCTTATTGGTTAAACCAAAATAAAAAATGATGGTACAGCGAAAAGTCAGCTACTGGAACAAATCTGAAAACAAACCCCAACTCAACATCACCAGAGTTAAAGATCGGTACTATCAACGTAAGAAGCCTGAATGGCAAAGAAATGGAGCTAGCTGAGGAATTAGATAAGTACGAGATCGACATAATAGGGGTGACTGAAACAAAAAAGACCAAAACTGGTGAGATCTTTCTGAGCAATAAATACAAAATGTTATATTCAGGCAATGACAATCAAGGAAAAGGAGTAGCCATAGTATTCAACACAAAATACAAGGCTAATCTTGAATGGCAGTCAGTCTCAAGTAGAGTAAATAGGCAAATATGAGAATGGGTAACTGGACAATGAGACTTATTTGTGCCTATGGTCCCACAGAAGGTTCTACTAAGGTAGAAGTGGAGGAATTTTTTGACGCTTTAGAAAAAGCAACTGACACAATGAAAAAGGAAAAGTTGGTCCTTATTCGGGATCTAAATAGCAGAGTAGGAAATGATTGTGAGACATACAAAAATATTTTGGGAAAATTTGGAGAAAAGAGCAAAGCTATTAATAATGGCAAATATCTGTTGGATTTCTGCTCAGGACATGGACTGGTTATTACTAACACCATGTTCCAACATAAAAATGTGCACAAATTCACATGGAGAGAAGAAGCTAGGAATAAAAAAAGTCTCATTGACTATGTTATTGTTGATAGTGATGTTTTCTCGCTGGTGCAGGACACCAGAGTGTACAGAGGATTTGAAATTGGAAGCGATCACTATTTAGTCTTGAGCAGGATAAAATTGAATTTCATATTGAAAAGAATAACATGTAAGAAAGTTTTAAAGTGAATAAAAGTTGAGCAGCTCTCAGATGTGACCTGTAGACTGAAATACAGAAAGATTATTGAAAAGAAAATGAAAGAGTTTGAGAACAGGAATCAGACCTTGGAGATTCAGTGGCAAACTCTGAAGAAAACATTGATTGATTCTGCCAGAGAGGCATGTGGTGAGGTTGTGTGCAAGGATAAAAAAATCAGAACTCCCTGGTGGACAAAGGAAGTTAAAGAGGCAGTGAAGGAAAAGAAGAAAGCATATCAAAAGTTCCTGGCAAATAAGTCAGCTTTTACTCTTACAGAATACAGAGACAAATGTAAGAAAGCTAAACAGTGTGTAAAACTAGCTAAACAAAAGTCATGGGAGGACTTTGGCAAGAATATAGAAAATAAATATCAAGAAGGTGGCAAAATATTCTGGAGACTTGTAGAAGCTTAGGAATGGGAAAGAGTGCTGTTAAAGGAGTTAGAGATGATAAAGGTGACATGAAAACAGGAGAAAAAGATATCCTTGAAGTATGGAGTAATTACTTTGAAAAACTGCTAAATGAAACGAGCAGTGATGACAGCACAGTGATAAAAAACACTGACCAGGCATGCAGTCAGGAATACATATCCGTACTTGAAGTAGAAAAAGCCATCAAAGGCTTGAAATGTGGAAAGGCAGCAGGAGTAGATGATATTCGACCAGAAATGCTGAAGTATGGTGGTATAAGAGTCTTACAGTGGCTGCACTGCATAGTTCAGAAGGCCTGGACAGGGAAGAATTCCAATTCCTGATGATTGGAGTAGAGCTCTCATAGTACCCATATATATATATAAAAAGGGAAATAAAACTGAATGTGAGAATTACAGAGGTATTTCCCTACTGAGTGTTCCTGGTAAGAACTATGCAAGTATACTTGAGAAACGGTTGAGAAGAATTGTGGAAGAACAAGCTGAATTCAGGCCAAATAGAGGCTCTCAGGAGCAGATCTTCACTTTATGACAAATAGTTGAGAAAGCATGGGAATATAACAAAGATCTGTATTTAAGTTTTGTCGATTTGGAAAAGGCATATAACAAGGTGCCAAGAGAGAAGCTATTCAATACGCTGCAGTTATATGGTGTCAATGGGGCATTATATCAAGCAATACTTAGTCTTTATTTGAGTTGTAAGTCAGCAGTTAGAATTGAAGGAAGTACAGGAAGATGGTTTAATGTTAAATCTGGTGTGACACAAGGATGTACATTATCCCCTCTGTTATTCATTATCTATATGGATCACAATATGAAGGAAAGTGGTATTAAACCTGATATCAAAATTGGAGATGTTAATGTCAGCTCTTTGCTTTATGCGGATGATGTTATACTTCTAAATAAATCCGCTACAAGTCCGCAAGATTCTGTGACTAAATTGAATAGCTGTTGTAATAGATATGGTATGAAGGTCAGCAATAAAAAGACAAAGACAATGAAAATAGGCAGAATGATTGAAAATGTCAACTGTGTTGTGAATGGAGAACCTGTGAAACAAGTAAAACATTTCAGCTACTTTGGCACGATTTTTAGTGAAGATGGTAAATTAAATATAGAAATAGACAACAGAATCAGCTAAGCTGGTATGGTAGGAAGTCAATTGAATAAATTCATATGGATTAGTCGCAACACTAAATTAGCTGTATACAAGACAGTGTTCAAACCAGTTTTAACTTATGGGTCTGAGATCTGGGTCAGAAGTAAAACACTTCAGCAAAGACTAGAGACTGCAGATATGAGAGTCCTGAGAAAGATTAGAGGCATGAACAGATGGCATCAATGGCAATATCATATTAAAAATGAGGATGTTAGGGAAGAACTTGACATTGTCAGCATCCAGGAATGCGTTAGCAGAGCTAATCTCAGGTGGTATGGTCACTTAAATAGAATGGGAGAGGAACGATTAGAACAAGTGTTCTCTGCCAGGTTGGCAGGAAAACGACCCAGAGGAAGACCAAGTTATAGGTGGATTGATACGGTACAAAGTGCCTTAGACGATAGAAATATAAGATCTGATAATGTTGAAGTCTTGACAAGTAACAGACTGATTTGGAGGAAAATTGTAGATAGTAAGTTAGTAATGATGTAATTTTTTCATGTAGTACTGTCATATCCTGTACACCCTTTGAGGGTACATGGCAGGAATTTGATGATGATGATGATGACATGAGATAACTCGGTCAATTGATAGGAAAGATTTAGTAAGAATACATTATCATCCATTTCAGCATTGCTGATAGAACAAGCTATTAAGAATTGTGCCTTGGGTGATGACATTAGAGAAGAGATTAGTTGATGTGAATATAAGTGAAAGGAAGATGATAATAGAATGGGTGAGGAAGGCAAAGAATGGGAATGTGATTCTTCCTTTTATTTATTAGTCCCAGTGGTCTGTTATGGTTACATATTAGGATTCGAAACCTGAAATCTCGCTGAATAGGTCGGTCAGTCCTATTAAGGGAGTGCCCTATGTCTGTAGATGTGTGTTTACGGCCAGTTTTTCTGTTCTGGGGGACAAAAAACCAGAGTTTCGGAGTGAAAAAAACCTATCTCCATATGAGACTGGCTAACTCGCATGACAGTGGAAAAGCAGCAGAAATGAGTGGAAGGATATTTCTATGTAAAAGAGAGTAGGGAATAATGTGTGGAAATTCTGATTCAAGGTGAGCAAAACAGCATGTTGGAGTGTTTTACTTGAGTATTCCAAGGATTGGTTTGGATTTGATCACAGCATCAAAGGATGCATGCGATGACCAAATCTTTTTCCAAGTGTAAGCAAACGAAGTTTGCATGTGAAGTATTTCGACTGGGCTACATGTATATAGAGGCTTCATATTGGTTGCTTAGTATCCCATAATTCAAAGCATTTGAATTATGAGATACTAAAACTTGTGTAATACTAAGTATTTTGGGAAGGGCCACTAACCTGGTTTTCACTTTTATTCAGGTCTCATCAGTGGGAGATATCAAGGTTGAAGTAATGCAGAAGTCATCACCTTATTATTAAAATACTCTGGATCATAGATAGATGTTGCAAGTCTTTTCACTTCATTACACAGTAAATTATAAAGTTGTGTTCTTGGTTTAACCCTTTATCCAAGTGTAAACAAAGTTTACACATATATCTTCACAACTGGGCTATGTGTATATAGAGACTAATAACTTCACATTAAACCAAGATAATTTCTCTGGCATCTTTAATTTATTGTATAACGAAGTGAAAAATCTTTCATTGTTTATCTCTGATCCCGAGTATTTTAAAATAAGGTGATATGATACACCTTTTCACTTCTTGTATATGGGAAATATATGATTTCTGCATTGTTTCAACCTTTGTATCCCTGATGATGTTTAATGTTTGTCTTTGGGAGTTGCTTGCTTATATATAATAGAAGTTCTGTTCTATGGCAGGCTTTTCTCTGTTGCTGACTGAAGCCACTGCTGGGTTTTCTGTTTTCAAGTGATTCAGGTAAGGAGTTGAGTTCAGTAGTGATCCCTTATCATTGAGTGATATTTAGAGTGATCATATAACTCAGTTTTTGGAGAGGTATCTCTTCACTTTAACATGCCTCAATACAGGTCAAAACTTTTGTATAATTCCATGTAATATAATACATTAATAAGGAGATATCTCATTTCTAGCAGATTCGTCTAAATACAAGGGTGGTCTGAAAAGTTCTCGACCATAGATAGCAACACTATCGGCAAGATTTTTTCCCCCTAAGTTGGTACACCTGTCATAAGCATCTATGTGAAATTGCAAGTCATATTATCAAGTAGTTTGTTTTATACAGCTGTCTGGAGCAAATGTGTTGTCTGTATCCCTTGAAATGGATAAAATCATCGTGCGGTTATAAAATTCTTTGTAAAAGAAGGTTTAACATCACAAATTCATTCGAAGTTCATAAACTTATGGGCACTCGTCTCCTTCGTTTTTGACAATTAAGAAATGGGCTGCGGAGTTTAAACGTGGACGTACCAGCCTTGAAGATTATCCACGTGAAGGATGTCCAAAAAGTGTAACACCAGAAATCACTGATCAAGTGCACGATATGGTATTGGATGACTGGGGCGTCAGAGCGTGAAATTGCTGAGACTATAGGTATTTCAAAAGAAAGTAGGATATATTTTGCATGAAGAATTGCTAATGAAAAAGCTTTGCACAAGATGGGCTCTGCACTTGCTCATAGCAGATCAAAAACACACTCATAAAAATCTCTGAACAGTGCTTGGAGTATTTTAACAAGAATAAAACTAATTTTGTGTGTCGATTTATTACTATAGATAAGACTTGGATTCACCATTACATGCCAGAATCCATTTGTTCGGCACCAAAGAAGACAGTCGGTTCCATCAGCAGGAAAGGTAATGGTGTTGATGTTTTGGGATGCTAAAGGCATTTTGTTTATTATCTTGAAAAGGGTAAAACAATAACAGAGGAATATCACGAAAATATTCGTGAGAAAAGACCCGGTTTGCAGAAGAAAAAAAATCATGTTTCACCAGGACAATGCATCTCTCCACAAAGGTGTTTTGGCAATGGGAAAATTAAAGGATCTGCACCTTATTCCCCATATTTTTCACTTCTGTCTCTTCCCAAAACTAAAACTCTCCTTGCTGGTCAGAGTTTTTTTTTTTTTTTTTGTCTCTAATCAAGAGGTGAAAAGAGTGTGTAGCTCGGTGGATGTGGCGTATGCACACCACGGCGCTTGACTGCGTGAAGGAAGACTTTGTTTCAAATCTGCTTTGAGCTGCATAATATTGATTTTCGAATTGCAGAAATAAAGAAAAGTCCAACTTTGACAAAATATTAAGTGTAAAAGACGATTAATAAATAATACTCTATGCTATGCCGATAGCTTAGTTTCGGTAAAATTGGACACCGAAAAGTTTGATTTTTGTAAGACGAAAAAAAAAAAAAAATACCATAAGAAATCAGATGGTAAATAGATTATTATTATTATTCCGGGCAACTCTAATGAGTCGACAGACTCGTCGAGGGAGGCCCTAACATCATGTCAAGAACAACTATTCGACATTCACACAGTATCTATCATACCTTGCCCTGAACTCATTCACGGTCTTAGCACCCACAACAGGCTCTGGCAGCTTATTCCACTCATTCACCACTCCAAGTAAAAAACCTAGCTCTAACACCCTTGTTAACCACATTCTTGCCCAGCTTCCATGCATGGCCTCTAGTCCTGCAACCAACAGTCCTATTTTCAAAAATATCTTCTGGTTTAATCTTATAGAAACCCTTCAGTAATTTGAATGTCTCAATCATATCACCCCTTTCCCGCCTATAGACCAATTTTTGCAACCCACAATTCTTCAACCTATTCTCATAAGGTTCATTCCACAGACCTATCATCTTGGTCACTCGTCTCTGGATCCTCTCCACTTCCCATCACGAAGAAACCCTGGCGCCCATAACTGGGCACAGTAATCCAGTGGGGTCTTATCAAGGGTCGATATAGAAGAACAATAACTTGCTTGTCTCTGCATGTTAAAGTATTTTTCAGAAGCCAAGTGATTTGATGAACTGATTTAGCCACTTTTGCAATGTGCCCCCTAAACTTCAATTCCCTATCCACCAAGACTCCCAAATCCCTGGTCTCATCAATCTCCTGGAGTACGGTTCCACCAATGAGATATACTGCTGCTATTCTTTTCACCCCAAGATGCATAACCTTACACTTTGCCACATTAAATTGACATCCATTTTTCCTAGCCCAGTCCTCCAAACTATCCAAATCATCCTGTAAAATTTTGACATCCTGTGCACTCACAATTGCTCTACCCAACTTTGCATCATCGTCAGCAAACAAGTGAACACTTCCTCTCAGATGATGATGGATAGGTGTTATTACAGTAAATGAACGATTAATAAACCGCTATGCTATGCCAATTGCGTAGTTTCGGTAAAATTAGACACCGAAAAGTTTGATTTTTGTAAGACACGAAAAAAAAAAAAAAAAGTAGCATAAGAAATCAGATGGTAAATAGATGATGATTGATAGGGTAATTGATTACACTAAATGAACTTTACCGAGTTGCCATAATATGTCATTAGCAAATAATCGGTCAGTTCGTGCGCGAGCTTTCTCGCGTTTATGTTTATATATATATATATATATATATATATATATATATATATATATATATATATATATATATATATATATATATATATATATATATATATATATATATATATATATTGTAACCCACGCAAAATTACAACTCTCTTAAGTATCAGATATACATTTACCTGCAAAGGAACTACGTAAAATAGTTTACGTGAATGAGAATATACAAGTATATCTAGTCGAGCTGAAAAATTAACAGATTCTAACATAAAACAGAACATAAATTCTGTGCAACTGCACAAAACAAAATTTTTATGTTTGTATTATGTAACATGCATGAGTTATTCTTCTTGGTTACACACGTGATTCCTTTTATATTCTTAGAAAAAATAAATAAATAATCTGAAACTTGAGATAAACAAATATTATTCCAAGACGTATTAGAAGTGTTTTTGCTTATGTTATTACACTTGAAAGAAACAGATTGGATAGAATAATTTTTATTAATCACTAATGTAGAGAACAAAATTAAACACGGAGACAGGACTGGCGGTTCGAACATCTGAAACCAAACATCAAGCGTTATGGCAGCAAACCAAAATGCTCCACCACATAGGTTACAATTTTTTTCGTTATTATTTTGGCATAAAGAACGGAAATCTTTATGATGATTGATCGGGGTTATTATATATATATATATATATATATATATATATATATAGTTTTATGGAAAAAAATTGAATGACTAGAACCGAGATTTAATTAAAAAGGTTTTAATATAAACACACTACTAGTTTCGGCCTGTAACAGCCTTCTTCAGGTGACATTATAAAAGAAAAAACACTAAACATTGAGGGTTAAAAGACTATGAACAACATAGACAGTCTTTATACATAATTAGCATGAAAACGTTGTAGTTGTATTTGAAGCTGTTCTTTCATTTGTTGCATTGTTGGGAGAGTGCGTGCTTGCTGCATCACGTGAACGCCAGTACATGATTACAGCTGAATGACTATCTGGGAGGTTGTAGCTCAAGTTGTTATTTAGATGAACAGGATTGAAGATGATTTCTCTCGATTCCACAATTTTTCTCTCTATTTCGTCACTGCAACGGAAGATGTTTGTAGATTTTTCCCAGCAGACTTTGTGACTTTGGTTATCATCATTAGGATTAGCCGAGAAAAGGATATGACTTGATAATGCACTCGCTCGCTGTCTCTTGTTAGTAATGTCTCTCATGTGTTCTTCCATACGCATTTCGACAGATTTGTCTGTCTGCCCGAAATAAGGAATATCGCAGTCACATAAACATCTCGAACATCTCAATAGCCGACATCAAAGTATTAAGTTTACTGCTGAGCTTGAAACGGATAATTCCTTGCCTTTTCTTGATGTCAAACTGACTCGCTCTTCTGGTAAACTAAAAATATCGATATATAGAAAACCCACACATACCAACAGATATCTGCACAGTCAGTCCCATCATTTCCCTCCTCATAAGCTTGGAATAATTTCCACCTTGGGACATAGAGCCCGTTCTCTTCTTGATGATCCAAATGAACTGCTTACAGAAATAAACCATCTGAAAACTTCTTTCGAAGTTAATGGATATTCCAAGAAAATCATTAACAAATTCCTTCTTAATCCTCCTAGACATCACTCAGAAGAAACAAATAGATTCAAAAGCAATATATCTATTCCTTACATAAGTACTGTTTCACATAAATTAGCAAAAGTTCTAAAAAAATACAATATCAGAACCTTGTTCACTCCACTTCCAACGATCCGTTCCTTAATTAGCCACCCAAAACCTTGTCATCATCAACTCAAATACCCTGGCGTATATAAAATATTATGTGACTGCGATATTCCTTATTTCGGGCAGACAGACAAATCTGTCGAAATGCGTATGGAAGAACACTGAGAGACATTACTTACAAGAGACAGCGAGCAAGTGCATTATCAAGTCATATTCTTTTCTCGGCTAATCCTAATGATGATAACCAAAGTCACAAATGCTGCTGGGAAAAATCTACAAACATCTTCCGTTGCAGTGACGAAATAGAGAGAAAAATTGTGGAATCGAGAGAAATCATCTTCAATCCTGTTCATCTAAATAACAACTTAAGCTACAACCTCCCAGATAGTCATTCAGCTGTAATCATGTACTGGCGTTCACGTGATGCAGCAAGCACGCACTCTCCCAACAATGCAACAAATGAAAGAACAGCTTCAAATACAACTACAACGTTTTCATGCTAATTATGTATAAAGACTGTCTATGTTGTTCATAGTCTTTTAACCCTCAATGTTTGGTGTTTTTTCTTTTATAATGTCACCTGAAGAAGGCTGTTACAGGCCGAAACTAGTAGTGTGTTTATATTAAAACCTTTTTAATTAAATCTCGGTTCTAGTCATTCAATTTTTTTTTCATAAAAATATATATATATATATATATATATATATATATTATTTATTATTATTATTTTTAGACACCTCAAGGGAGTCCAAAGACTCATTGAGGAAAGGCACCTGCTCTACAACTCTTGTCTCCGCCACTCAATCCACCAACTGACCGCAACTACACCAACGCCATCTACCGCCGCCCACCACCACTAGTATTTCCAAGGACAATCACAAAATCCATGCCCACGGCAGGATTCGAACCTCCCAGCCTTTTGGCTGGAGAGTGGATATGCTGACCAAGTGGCCATCCAGACTGGCAATATCCTGATTAGAAGAACGTTATTAGAAAATCTACCAGAGAATTGGGAAAATGTTTCAAGAAATTTAGACAAAATAAGAACAATGATCAGAACAAGAGACAGAAAAGCACCCCAAGTCAGTTTAGTTCCAACAGTCTGGAACTAAACTTACTTGGTAATAATAACAACAACAAGGTAAGTAAATCAATTAAAATATAAGAAGTAATATGGTATGGCGATACAATCATAAAATTTGCACTTGGAAATGGAGTCACTACTTATAGCTTCCTGGGGGTGAAAATTAAAAATATAACAAATGCAATAGAGAAACAGAAAGTAAAAGAGATGGTAGTTTGTGTTGGAACTAATGATTTACATAGCGACGCTGCAAGTGATTCAGCAGGCTGTGTAAAAGAAATGGATACAAGTATCTGGATGTGAGAAGTGTTTGGACTTATATAAGAGGGATGGCCTCCACTTGAATGGATTTGGCATTAGCAGTGGAAAAATTACTTATTTGGGTGAGACCTAATGTACAGAGTCAGATAAACTGGATAATCATGAAAGGGGTGGTGAAAATGTGTGTGTAAATTCAGCTATAGTATGCAAACATGATAATGATAAAATGACATTGAGCATAGTTATGTACATGGCAATGAGGCAGAAACGTATACTTTGTGATCAGACCTTTTTTTAGTATACCTGGGGAGGGAAAAGAGTGTTGTCCAACAGGTCCAAGCAAACTGCAGATCGAAGTATAAGAAAAAGCCAGGTGATAATTTGTTATGTCTATACACAAATGCTAGGAGCATTAGTTACAAAGAGGTTGAGTTCATTGCTTTATTGAATACGTTGTGGCCTAAGATTGTTGGCATTAATAAAACCAAGCTGTCGGAATCAGATGTCATAAACTGGGATCAAGTGTAAAGGTTACAGTATTTTTAGGAATGACAGAAGATAAGAGGGGAAAAAGGGGAGGAAGAATACTACTAATTATATTAGGTGATTGGAGTTTGGTTAGGGTGGAAATGGATGAAAGCAATAATGGCAACAATGTTCCATATAACTGCATTTTAGGCTATATGGTTGAAGAGGAGGCTAATGGGATGAAATATATGGTCGAATGTTGCTACAGACAATGAAATGCATTGTCAAATTACTCTGATAGGCACTAAATGAGTGATCATTATGGTTGAATTAAATTATCCAAACATCGACAAGAAATCTCTGATAAGAATGAAGGAGAATTTATCGAGTTCTTGCAAGACAACTTTCTCAAGAAGCATGTGAAAGAGAAACTCAAAGTTAATGAATATAAAATTTGATCACAGCATCAGAAGGGAGGGCTCAGTTAAGAATGTGAATGTTTTGCTACCAGTTCATCATGGTGATTATACTGTACTGTCCCGGGAAGTAGCTAACCACCAGGTGACCATAAAACAACTCTCCCTCCCAGGATGTAAAATATATACACGTATATGTATATATTCAGAGGAAGGGGGGAGTTTAACTTTATATAGGATCTATGCAATCTCAACCCTCAGCTTGTTATGTCATCTGTACATAATGCCTTTCTCTACACCTTCCATAAAGTCTAACTGAGGCAGACGAGAAGGTGTTACTGCAAAATCTGGACCTTTTCACAATACACTTAATTCATCATTTGTAAAAGGACGGTTAGTTATTTAAATTTATAACCGATTTTTCATGGGCAGACGTGGTTGGCTGCTAAATGAATCAACAGTTTCTTTCTTCTAATAATTCAAACTTACATAACAAATTCCTTTTTATACTTTAAGTAAGCACGTCAGGATGAAGAAAGAGAAATTCTACTAAACCAAAATATTCAGGAGTAAGATTATTCTGTAGTATTATTTGAATTTCAGAAATTTGAATGATATTAGAAAAGAATAAGATACATCCATAGTATATAAACAATTGATTCAATAATAACAGTAATAATATTTATTTTATTTTTATTAAGTTCTAAAGTGTTTACAAATAGAATTTTGATATATAATAACAAGATAAAACCCATAATTTCCCCTTAATTTAAATAATGTTTATATCTCCGAAATGAAGCCTATTGGCTCTTTATATTTAAGAAAAAAAAACGATTAAATTCCAAATTGATAATAATAACAATAACAAGAGTGAATAAAAACGTTTAAATAATAATAATAATAATAATAATGATAAAACAATGAATAAAAACGATTAAATGACTAATACAAAAATAAAAGCAGCCAACATATATACAAATCAAAGGTAAGTGTTCCAGGAAGCTTTCTGCATAAGAGAACAAATTCACACAAACAGCCACAAATCATATTCATCAGGAGCAGTGTATTCTGGACTTCTTTCATATCACTCTTAAGCTTGCCATTCTGGATCCATAGTTACTTCTAGTGGGACAAAAGCTGGCATTGCCACAAATTCTAAAATTGGATCATCCCATTATGATCTAATTTGCAATTAGCTTGTCTCATTTTCTCCTCATCAAAGAAATCGGTGAGACTTGGCATAATATTGGTCGATTCTGTCGGATCTTCGCCATTTGTTTCTCCTTTAAGCGGGTCCCGACTTTCGAACTTAAGAGCGTCATTAGCTTGTTCCATTTTCTCCTCATCAAAGAAATCGGTGAGACTTGCCATAATATTTTTCGATTCTGTCGGATCGCCACCGTTTGTTTTTGCTCTAAGCGGGTCACGACATTCTATTTTAAGAACGTCAGTAGGTTGTTCTTTTATCTCTTCGTGTGATTGTTCATTTTCTGTTGGGCACTCATTGCAACAGCAAATGCCTGCGTGAAAAATCAAAATCATAAGATTATCTTCGTTTAATAATATGAACTTGTATTTTCAAGTAATTTTATGAGACTGAGAGACCATTACACTGAGCTAAAGAGTAGTGCGTGATTATAGATGACGTGCGTATTTTGAAACTGGATATTGAAAGAAGGAGAAATCCGGTAGCTGGTAAATGATGTCTGCAATATGTAAACGAAGAAACAGAAAGGAGAAGCTTTATGTTGAAATGACGAAAGAGCCTGTGTAGCTCAGTGCAGTGGCACACTCGGATTTAATCTTGGAGGGAGCCGAGCGCTCAGGATTTAACCTTTGGGGGGGGGGGAAGAGTTGAGTAGGCGATTTTCGAATACACACTACACGTCGCATACGACCTATGACTAAACATCTGCAGTGAACGCTAATTCATAAGTAGCATAGAAATAGAAGACACGACATAACATAAATAAAAAAAATGAATTTTAATTAGGAAAAGATTTTTGGAAAATTTTCTAGTGTTTTTTCCCTTTTTCTTTGGGGAGTACACAGGCCTCTTGCTCCCCCTCCCCATCTGGGTGCGCCCGGCGACTAGAGGAAATTTTTCTAAGCCTTTTTTCGACCGGTTCCCGAGTTAGTCGATCTCTGGCACGGGCCAGCGGATTTTTCGTCCCGTAAACTCAAGAAAATCGACGTAGAACCTACATTATTTCAGTCAAACATTAAATGCGAGTGTTAGGGACCACGAGATGGCGGCACTTGTTGAGCCGTCTCTCTTCACTGCGTTCACATTAATTCGTGATAGCCTTGGGCCAGCTATCTCTGATTGGGTACCAGTGGAGATTGAACTACCCACTCAGTCTCCAAAAATGTTAGATAGGGCTAAAAAACGACCTCGCCTACTCCCTATATACGGGAATAAAAAGGCGTTAGCTGATTTTTTTTTTTTTTATCATTGTAAGAAAAAGTCCTGCGAGAAATGCAAAATGAGAGCGATTTTATTGTGTATCATAATTGGAAATTTTAAATATCGTATTATGTGAGTTTTACTTTCCGGTTCACGTGTGTGTGGTTAATTCGCAATTGTCCATCTGCACATTCAACTTTCCAGATATTGATGTAATCCTGTGAAGGATGGAATGGGGATTACTCATTTGCATAGCTGATAACTCATTTACGTGAATCAAACAGTTAACTTCAGTTGGTTCTCTCTGACGTAAACTTTGGTTTGTTAGGTTTAAAGGCTTGTTAGAGTAGATCAATAAATAAATAATTTTCAGGGTAGGTAAAATAAATTCACACAATACTCTGGCATTGTTACAAATAATAAAGTAAACTACAGACTGACAATAAACATTCACTTAAACAAGCATCGCAATCATTCATTCATTCCATTGTTGCCCACTGGATTCTAAATCTGTTTGAATATCTTTGTTAGAATAAATGCAGATACAGAAATATACTGTACATAACACTGAATTATAAATCCTAATTCCATTATGGCTTATATCCATTTGGCATCGTTGTGTGTGTGTGTGTGTGTCAGCATCTCACAGCACATTGCAAAAACATCCCACTGCAGTGAATTGCTTGATATTCACCGAATTCTCCTGCCATTCAAGTTGAATGATAATATCCTACCCAAGTATTTTCGTTCAGTTTCCTCAATTTTCAGATAGTAACAAAAGATCTTTTGTGTGTGTGGGGGGGGATCTACTTTGAGCTGCATAATACTACTTTGGTAGGGAATACAGCAATGCCTTACATTGCAGTTTTGAACAGCGCACGTTTCGCTATAGCACTGTTTTTAATTTTTAAAAATTTGAAAATTAATTTTTGATTTTTTTTTATTATGGAAAAATTTTTGAGAGTAGTTCGTTACTGTACTGCATTAACACTCCTACTCTACGAACACAATCTTGTAGTGATTTAACATATCACAGTAACGGCCTCAACTTTGGTGCAACAAAGTGATGGTCTCTCGCTCCAATTTTTATTTTTTATTACATGCGAGTAACCTTCTCTACACAGTTGAGGGAAGAGGAATTGCAACAAACTTTGTGGAACTAACAAACGTAAATGGTTGACACTAGAAATTAAATATTATTATTATTCGTGACACCTCCAAGGAGTCTGAAGACTCATCGCGGGAGGACACCTATTTTATTGATTTGGTTGCTGCATTGGAAGTCGGCTGTTTGGGAGGTAACACCAGAATATATCTGCAATTTCGCTTTGATCAGATCATTCATTTGACCTCCCAAACAGCCTACTTCCAATGCAGCAACCAAATCAATAAAATAGGTGTCCTCCCGCGATGAGTCTTCAGACTCCTTGGTCAAATGAATGATCTGATCAAAGCGAAATTGCAGATATATTCTGGTGTTATTGCATGACTTGATGGTTCACACTTTTTTATTGTGGTCTTCTTTCAAATGAACTAATCTGGACTTCTTTTTTTTTTCACTGTGGCAGCCTTTCTGTCTTCTGAGATTTTAATTTGTATCGGCTTTGAAGTTTGTGACTTCCTCAAGAATATCTTGGCATCTCTGATCCACAAAAATTGGTAATTTTTTTCCTTTTCTTAATATTTTATTCTTCCCTCCTGTTAAACCTAAGTACGATTTACTAATTTTGTATACCATATTTCGCAAATCATTAAAAGTAAATATTGAAATTTGAAGAAAATCGCTGTTATTATATGAACGGAATAATATTCATATAGTTTAATTTACAAAATAGCATATGCAAATAAAACTGAAATTACTGAACTATAAAATTTGCAGGACAACCATTGCAAACACAAAGATTACAAAGCCGCCTGTTGTTGAGCGCAAAGTAAATGGAGATGGACACGACTATGTTCACCTAAATAGATGCAATGGCAGAACTGGACAAGCGTAGACTTGGCAAGAAACTTGCTCAGTTAGAAATGCCATCCATCTCTCCCCTGCCTACTTCCTCTTGCACTCCCTTCAATAAATGGATTATCGTGAGTGGTGGTAATCTCTCGCATGCCTCCATCCATCTCTTCTGTCCAGTGAAGCAAGCAAAACACTGATCACATATCAAAATCTTTCTGTTGCTTAAGCTTCTTGCTGTTCGATGCCAGATCAAAGGCTGTCTACTTTATTTGAAATTGTCATTCTCGCTGGTTTAAAGTCCATAACGTAGTTCATAGCTTAAAGTAACTCGTAATATGTTAAAGGATTTCTGTCGGTATATTTCTTTGAATTTCTAACTTTTTCATTGTCAAAATAGTCCCATGCAAGCAGGGGGTGTAGTCCTAAAAGAAATAATGCCAGGGCTCTACCTTGGAAACAAAAATCCAGAGCACGAAGAGTGGCATTATTTTTATTATTGTTACGACAGCTATATGGCAGAGAGATTGCCTTGTTTTCTGAAACGAAAATGACAAGAGCAACAAGCTGTATTTTTTGATCGAAAGCTGGAGATGCATTATAAGTCTCATTATTATAATTCTTATAATTTATTATAATGAATTTAAAAATTTTGATAGTTTTAAAAAAGTACCAGGGCATCCCCCCGACTACACCCCTGCATGCAAGGATATCAGCTAAGAATGCCAGTGCGAATGTCATTGAATATATATACCGTTCACTACATAGTTTTATTCTAGATTCTGCAGTCTTCTTATAAAAAGATGTGTTTATCTGCTGGGTATTGCTTGTCATTCTCCTTTTGTGTGACGTACTTTCAGACTTTATGAAAGTAACATTATATGCCAATAAAACAAAAGAAAAAATTTGAGTTGTGCATTGGAAAAAAAAAATGACAGTGGAAAAAATAACCAAAATACACATAACAATAATTACAAGAAAAAATTATTATATGTATTAAAAAAAAAAGAAATTTCTCTCTCAAAAAGTTAATATAAAATACTAATCAACATAGCACCATCATGTTATAGGTCGTGTGGAATTAATAGAGGAAAAAAAAAAAGAAAATGACCATACCAAATACGAGGGTATATCCCTATATCCTGCTATATTCCTTCTTGTGGTTATATCAGATGCTTTAATATCATTTGTTCTAGATATTTATCAGAACTTCCAGATCCCCCTTGTGTTTCTTTCAACCTAGTGGTTGGTGGGGTAGCAATACTACTTTACTGGTGAACTGTTATAGAACAAGATACACATCGGCCACTGAATTAGAATCCTTTATGCAGATATATGTATGTATGTAAATGGCACTTATATGCAGTGTATATGCAAAATACTTGGTCACCATGTGTTCTAGGCAACTATTTAAGAATGCTGTTGGTCGGTAATCGTCAATAGTGCTGGTGGAGTTCAGTATATATATATATATACAGTTACACCCCAAGTTACATAACATGCGACTTATGTAAATTCACAGTTACGTAATAAATTTACTAGCGTGTATGAACACGTTTGCGGCTTTGCGCAGGTGCGTCTTTGACAGCCTTATTGCCTCGTGCAGTTAGCTCAGTCACTTGTTATCACTGCTAGTTTCGTTGTTTTTTTTTACGATTAAAATGGAATGCAAACGCAAAACTGAATGCACTGGTAAAAACTCAGGTTCATAAGAAGCCAAATTACTTGCCTATAACAGGCCACTCGTGTTTCAGCCAAGTAATTTAAAACTTAAATCCTTTTAACCCCTATTTTCATGGGGATTAAAGGGTTTTAAGATATGTTCTTTCTTGTAGTTATATCAGTTGCTTTAATATCATTTTTGTTCTAGTCAGAACTTTCCACCCCCACCCCCCCTCCCCATTCATAATAAACCTTCTGGATGCTGAATTTTCATACTAATGACACACCAATAACTTTTTTTTCCAAAATTGGCATATGCATGAGGGAGGGAGGGGGCTGTAAAGTTCTGATAAACACACAGAACAAAAATGATATTAAAGCAACTGATAAACCACCAGAAAGAACATATGATTAGTAGCAGAGTTATGAAGAAGATAACTTATGTTCTCAAATTCTTATATCCTCATACGTTCTTTCTTGTGGTTATATCAGAACTTTCCAGACCCCCCTCCCCCACCTGTATAATATAAATAGTCAAACACAAATATATCAGTAGGTAATTTATATGGCTTCTGTAGGAAAGATGTTATATATATACATATGCTTCTCAACCTTTATTTTTATGAATTTAATCTGAAACATCTGCAGCATACTAAATACAGAGACTGTTAATTTGTGGTTTACATTAGTCAGTAAGAACAGATGAAATGGAACTAACATTTCAGTTGAGAAATACTGTTACACGATATTTCACTTAAAACTGATTAAGAATGCAAATTTAAGAATATTCTTAAATTTGCACTCTTGAATTTCACATATACAGTAATTTACATGACATCAGCCTCCTAACCAATTTTTCAATTTTGTTTAAAAAGCTCAAATAGGTAACTATTATAAGACTTGACTTGCAGGATGAAAAAGTAAACAACTTAAAAATGTTTCTGAGGTAGAGTCTGCCTCTGAGGCTCTACCTTGAGGACCACTAACTTTGCTAATATAATGAGTATTATTAGTATGTAATCAAATACTTTGCTTTTTTTTCTTCTTTTCATGTTGTTCAATTTATTTTAGTTTCAACTCTTTTAAAAAATGCTTCATTCTCAAACCAGAAAAAATATCCACCTATATAAGTCTGATAAGTAATGAAATTCATACCACTGTTGGCAATCTTGATTTGTAAATTTATTTCTACCATTAAATATATTTAAGATATACTGTATATACAAAAATCCCTTGATTATCCAATCACAACAGGAGAATAATTTGCTGGTTGAATAACTGAAGGTACAATTACTGGAGCTGTACCCATGTAATTGTACATTTGGCACATTAACCCCATTCAAGGGTCAGTTAATTACAGGTTCGTAATTTGAAGGTTGGATAACTGAAAGATCCCTATATTTATTCATGAGTAAATACATTTTGATTCTCTTCAGATATCACTAAACTCATTCGTCTCTCTCTATATATATATATATTATTGGATATTACTTTGTTTCTGATAAGAACTATAGGAAACAAAATTGCTAAAACTAGCAACAAAATCACTAAAACTTTGAATTGAAATCATTGTGAATGTCAAAAATCTTTCTTTACATCCCAAGAATGCAGGCACAATCACTAGTTGTGATAATGAATGGGAAAATACAACTAAATGGATTTCATGCTGAAAGAACTAAAGCAGCATCAGCAGAAAAAGCCCTTAGAAATGAAACAATTTCAGAAATAGTAAATTGTATTAAAAAGTATACAGAAATCAGTGTTTAATAATACAAACGTTTCATTAATTGCTTTAAAAAATCAGCAATGATAAAGCAACCAACAATGCAGAATTGTTCTGATTGCAATTAATGTGCAGCAGTTTCAAATACTAACAGCATTCTATTTGTTCATAATCACCACTACACAATTTATCAAGTGGATGGACGTATACTTTGTTTAAATCTTCTGTTATTATTATTTATTTACTTTTTAAAAAAAAATGTATATTTTTTCATTTTGGTGCTGTGAACTTTTTCTCTGTTTGGATAAGAGGGAAAATACTAATAATTATTCATGTTTTGAACTTACTATACAGATTTTACAAAATAGTTAATATCTGAAAATTGCAATTCTGATTGCAGTTAATCATATTTCATGTTTGCACAGTGCAGTATAGTGATATATGCAGACGTGGATGGGGCAGTATAGTGAGATATGCAGAAGTGGATGGGATATTCCAAATATGGTCATGGTGGATAATAAGAATTTTACTTTTTTTTAAAAAAAAATCATGCTGTAGTTTTGAATCTCACTTTAAAATTAAGATGATCTGCAGCACCCAGTGCAAGACCACCTTCACCTGGTGTCAGAACACTGCCCTGTTTATTAAAGATCTGAAAGGTGGCTTGAAAACATACAATTTTTTTAATGTTAATCTCATCCATCTTTTGTGAGACAGAGATTAACATAAGCTAGCAAAAAATGATTGAAAATTCAATGCACAGTCCATAATTTTAATGTGCTGATCTTCTAGCAGAGAGGACAGAAAATACATGCAATTAAATAGACAAAAATACTGTGTAGTGGGTGGTAGAAAGATAGTGCCAACAATGAATTGTGCAGTGTTACTTTCAAAATTAGTTTTAATAAAATCATAATCCACAGAAAGGAATTTATGAGTCATTACCTAAATAAATAAATTTCATTGCCTAGATTCACCACCTAAAAGAGAACTGGTGGTGAAACTATTAGTGTAATTTATTCTTTTGAGTAACAACTAATAAATTCCTGTGTTCTATATATCATTTTCAGATATCAAACATTCTTTCATCAAAATGATAATTAATATATGCAAAATGAATGAATTCACAGCATTAGTGATATTATCTTACAAGAGAAGTAAACAAAATACAAGTACATGTCTCTAATGTGCCCCCCCAAATTCAACCCTAGCATATGATTGTAATCCATCTCCAACACCAGTCAAATGTCATGCACCTTACTGTAATTAGAATTATAAACTAGTAATACATGGTAATTTTTCTTTTCCACAAAAAATATGATTCCAGGTAAAAAAACACATAAGTAAATAATTACGCATTAAGATAAAAGCTATTACAATTTGGAAGTTGATAACCTTATTTTTCAATTGGAAAGTGACCTTAAATAATGCTTTTCAATAAAAAGTATTATAAACATTTAAATTAGAAACATCTCTAAACCAGCACACAGATTTTGAAACATCTAAATTAATAGTTTTAGACTGACCAGCAGTGCTATCATACAAGTCTCAGGATTTACAGATCTCTTGAGCAAACTTTGTCATCACAAAGATAAAATATCCTTCACTGAGAGGTCAACAAAAACCATACACACAGTTTACAAGTTATTTTATTTAATCCAGGAGGAATTTAGCTAGTTTGCTTAGTACTGCGAAGCCGATTAAGGTGACAACTATCACGATTTTCACGAGAACCACCAGGAGGTTTTCTGTCATCTTCGTCATCACTAGTGTAAGTAGCTGTTGCCATTGTGACTGCCCCTCGAGTGCTAGTAGCCTGCATTAATTCCATATCAGGACCAGTGCGATTTTCATAAAGGAGAATGTTAAGAGTTTCTTCATAAATTCTTGCTTCTGGAAATTCAACCTAATCAGAAAGAGGATAATATGAGAGCACCTTAATAATATTAACATCATTAAATTTTGCGAAGAAAATAATTCATGCTAATTTTTATTCCTAAAGTTTCTCCATAATATATTCATTTTAGTTAATCTTATATATCTTCCTCTGCCCCATCCACAAACCCTGCTCTAGAGACCAAACATGGAACTTTTTCAAGCCACTTTAGCCCTCCAATAAGCAGGGAGTGTTCTCATACCAGGTAATGAAATATATCTCCCAAGACAATCACAAACATCCATGGCAGGATTTGAACACAACTTATTGGTTGGGGAGTAGTTACACTAACCACTTGGCCACCATGAGTTAATCTTAGAATCCTCCTTACTTATATGCAAAGAGAGAATTAAGTTACAATAAATAAATATATATGATTTTAGACATATATATATACACACAGGGTGGTTCAAAATTCCACGTACAAACTTTGAGGAGAGGTAGATAACATCGAAATCAAACATATTCACATAGGAAAGCATGACTGGAAAAGCGACTGGAAGGTACTAACAGGGACATAAAGATACAGAAATAACACAAGGCAGTAAGTAGTGTAAAAAACTTTATTAGGCATAACTGAACAGTTCAATAGTAATTGGATACATAATATGGTAAACGAGGTGCATGTCTGCCATCTCAGCATTCGTAAAACGATGCATGTTCTTGGTACGACGTCAAAAGCTTGAATGAGGAAACCCCAATTGCTCACCTGGAGCGCTGGCGAATAGTGCCACCTATCACTTTCATGTGGCATTTCGGGTCATGCTTTCCTATGTGAATATGATTGATTTTGATGTTCTCTACCTTCCCTCAAAGTTTGTACATGGAATTTTGAACCACCCTGTATATATATGCACACACATACATAAGTCTAAAATAAGTCACAAGTCTAGAGCCATTATGCATGCAAGAATTGAAATGTAGATAGGGTTAGCATTGAGAGAGAGAGAGAGAGAGAGAGAGAGATCTACTTAAAAAACTGCAAATAGCATTTATATATAAAAGATACTGAAATATTGAATATAACTAAAGCAGAAAAATGAATTAAACATATCACTCCTCTGATTAGCATTTCATGAAATAAACAGATGAAATGTGAACATTAAAATGTTTAGGCAACATTTCTTTAAAATCCAGTGCCAAGGCAAGACAAATATCATTATCAGAGCCAGGAAGAAAAGAATACATGCAATTAAGCATCAAGATAAAATTCAGGAACAAGAAGCTAGATTTAAATACGTGGGATCAATTATCAGTCAAAAGAAAAATCTTGGAGGAACTCAGTACCCAGAATTATATCAGATGGAAAATTCAACATGGTAAACAGGAATTTTTTTTTTTAATTAAGTAAAACAGAAATAGTTGAAAAAAAAATTGTCACTTTATATTTGCTTTTGTCCCAGTAAACCCTACAGCTGTGCATCATTGCCATTAATGTCCAAATCCATTCAACTGCAAGCACCTGAAACGAGATTTCTCAAGAATGTGTACATAACACTTGGAAAAGACAAGAAAAGAAACTAAGCGATAGGAATAAGTTCAGCAGTTAAGCCATTTAAAACAATCATCCAGGGAACAAAACTTAGATTTTCAATATGAAATTCAATTTTATTCTCCTCAAAACTAAATAGTAATTTAGTTTTGAGGAGAATGAGACTTTTTCAACACAGTGAATGAGACTTTTCTTATTTCTTGTATCTTCTCTTTCTCTCCATGTGAATTTGTCACATTTTTATGTTGGAACATGTAATAACTAATCAATGTCCTGAACAGAAATGTAGCAGGCATTTACCACCATCATAATCAAATTCCTGCCATGTACCCTCAAGGGGTGTACAGGATATGATGGTACTACATGAAAAATTTACATCATTACTAACTTCCTATCTACAATTTTCCTCCAAATCAGTCTGTTACTTGTCAAGACTCCAACATTATCAGATCTTATATTTATATCGTCTAAGGCACTTTGTACCGTATCAATCCACCTGTATCTTGGTCTTCCTCTGGGTCATTTTCCTGCCAACCTAACAGAGAACACTTCTTTTGCTAATCTTTCCTCGCACATTCTGTTTTTAAGTGACCATATCACCTGAGATTAGCACTGCTAACACATTCCTTAATGCTGACAATATCACGTTCTTTCCTAATATCCTCGTTTTTTATATGATATTGCCATTGATGCCATCTATTCATGCCTCTAATCTTTCTCAGGACTCTCATATCTGCAGTCTCTAGTCTTTGGTCAAGTGTTTTACTTCTGACCAAGCTCTCAGATCCATAAGTTAAAACTGGTTTGAACACTGTCTTATATACAGCTAATTTAGTGTACCGACTAATTTTCTCTCTTATTCCATATGAATTTATTCAATTGACTTCCTACCACACCAGCTTTGTTGATTCTGTTGTCTATTTCCATATTTAATTTGCCATCTTCAGTAAAAATCATACCTAAGTAGCTGAAATGTTTTACTTGTTACACAGGTTCTCCGTTCACAACACAGTTGACATTTTCAATGATTCTACCTATTTTCATTGTCTTTGTCTTTTTATTGCTGACCTTCATACCATACCTATTACAACAGTTATTCAATTTAGTAAGGGAGTCTTGCAGACTTGTAGCGGATTTATTTAGAAGTATAACATCTTCTGCATAAAGCAAAGAGCTGACATTAACATCTCCAATTTTGATATCATGTTTAATACCACTTTCCTTCATAATGTGATCCATATAGATAATGAATAACAGAGGGGAAAATGTACATCCTTGTCTCACTCCAGATTTAACATTAAACCATTTTCCTGTACTGCCTTCAATTCTAACTGCTGACTTACAACTCAAATACAGACTTAAGTATTGCTTGATATAATGCCCATTGACACCATATAACTGTAGCGTATTGAATAGCTTCTCTCTTGGCACCTTGTCATAAGACTTTTCCAGATCGACAAAACTTAAAAAATACAGATCTTTGTTATATTCCCATGATTTCTTCACTATTTGTCGTAAAGTGAAGATCTGATCCTGACAACCTCTATTTGGCCTGAATCCAGCTTGTTCTTCACCAAGCTTTTCTTCCACAATTTTTCTCAACTGTTTCTCAAGTATACTGGCATAAATCTTACCAGGAACACTCAGTAGGGAAATACCTCTGTAATTCTCACATTCAGTTTTATTTCCCTTTTTATATATGGGTACTATGACAGCTCTACTCCAATCATTAGGAATTTTCCCCTCTGTCCAGGCCTTCTGAACTATGCAGTGCAGCCACTGTAATACTTTTATACCACCATACTTCAGCATTTCTGGTCGAATATCATCTACTCCTGCTGCCTTTCCACATTTCAAGTCTTTGATGGCTTTTTCTACTTCAAGTATGGATATGTATTCCTGACTGTATGCCTGGTTTTTTACAAGCAGTGTTTTTTACCACTGTACTATCACTGCTTGTTTCATTTAGCAATTTTTCGAAGTAATTACTCCATACTTCAAGGATATCTTTTTCTATGGTTTTCATATCACCTTTATCATCTCTAACTCCTTTTACAGCACTCTTTCCTCCATTTCTAAGCTTCTTCAACAATCTCCGGAATATTTTGCCACCTTCTTGATATTTATTTTCTATGTTCTTTCCAAAATCCTCCCATGAATTTTGTTTAGCTAATTTTACAAAGTGTTTAGCTTTCTTACAATTGTCTCTGTATTCTCTAAGAGCACAAGCTGATTTATTTGACATGAACTTTTGATATGCTTTCTTCTTTTCCTTCACCGTTTCTTTAACTTCCTGTGTCCACCATGGAGCTAATTTTTCTATCCTTGCAGACAACCTCACCACATGCCTCTCTGGCTGAATCAATCAGGGTTGTCTTAAAGGCTTGCCACTGAATCTCCAAGGTTTGATTCCTGTTCTCAAACTCTTTCATTTTTTTCTTCAATAATCCTTGTGTATTTTAGTCTACAATTCAGATCTGAGAGCTGCTCAACTTTTATTCGCTTTAAAACTTTCTTACATGTCATTCTTTTCAATATGAAATTCAATTTTATCCTGTTCAAGAATATATAATGATCACTTCCAATTTCAAATCCTCTGTACACTCTGGTGTCCTGCACTAGGGGGAAAACATCACTATCAACACTAACATAGTCAATGAGACTTTTCTTATTCCTTGCCTCTTCTCTCCATGTGAATTTGTGCACATTTTTATGTTGGAACATGGTATTAGTAATAACCATTCCATGTCCTGAGCAGAAATCCAGCAGGTATTTGCCATTAAATTAGCTTTGCTCTTTTCTCCAACTTTTTCCAAAATATTTTTGTATGTCTGACAATCATTTCCTACTCTGCTATTTAGATCCCCAACAAGGACCAACTTTTCCTTTTTCATTTTGTCAGTTGCTTTCTCTAAAGACTCAAAAAATTCCTCCACTTCTACCTTAGTAGAATCTTCTGTATGACCATAGGCACAAATAAGTCTCATTGTCCAGTTCCCCATTCTGATATTTGCCCACATCCCTCTACTTGAGACTGCCTGCCATTCAAGAAAATTAGCCTCATATTTAGTGTTGAATACTATGGCTACTCTTTCTTTTCCTTAATTGTCATTGCCTGAATATAATATTTTGTATTTATTGCTCAAAAAGATCTTACCAGTTTTTGTCTTTTTTGTTTCAGCACCCCCTATTATGTCGATCTGGTACTTATCTAATTCCTCAGCTAGCTCCATTTCTTTGCCATTCAGGCTTCTTAGGTTGATACTACTGATCTTTAACTGTGGTGATGTTGAGTTGGGGTGTGTTATCAGATTTGTTGTTCCAGTAGCTGACTTTTCGCTGTTCACCCTGGTTCCCTGGTGAAAACAACGGGGGAGACTTGTTTAACCATGCAACGCCCCAGCTGGCATGAAATTTTGTCATGTTGTATCATCATTTTGTATTTTGGTTTAAGCCAATAAGAATACAATTTGGTTGGCTAAATCCCAAATTGCCAACCCATCCTCGTTCACTCAGTATCTAAGTAGATACCCAACAGGGTGCACCATGAGAAGGTGAGGATTGGGCATTAGGTTAGAAGCCCTGGTCGGTTCTCTGCATTCCTTTAAAGACTATGTGGAGGTTGCCTCTCAGTTATACAACTGATACCCTTAAGCACCCCATAATAAAAACCAAGGCCTGATATTAAATGATCTCTGGGCAGCATACATAACAGATCTACATGTGGATAAATTAGGTTGAGAAAAAATGTTATATCCTGTAACAATGACCCACGCTCATATCTCATTTCTGCATCCAACTATGAATGAATTAAACAAATGAGGTTTGTTATTTGGAAATTTTCATATTAATACCTCTTATATTTATGCTTTATTGCACCAATCAGAAGTACATAATATGGTTATACGAAACTAGTAATTGATTTGTTAAATTATCTTTTTTTTTTGTCGGTATTAATTTCATAATTATGAATACTACATGGCATGGGAATATAAACTCCACAATTACTTGTACTTTTCTTATCCATCTTGCTATATAACACATTGAAATCATTTAATCTTAAAATTTCCATATATCCAAAATATTTACAAAGTCATCAGCCATATATTTAAATATTCAAAATACAAAATCGTCTTTTCCACCAGTATTCAACTACAGAACTTATTAAAACAAATCAACATCATGTGATATAAATATTATGGCACAGCACTGTATATAAATTTAACTGCCAATAATGATAGCCTCCTTTCATACACTGGATCCACTATCTATAATTTTAATTAACATATAATTTAACATCACCATGATTGTAATATTCCTATAACTGACTATTTACAATCCACAGCAAAGATAAACATAAAAAATGAAAATAATATAAACAAAAATTCCATAGAGAAAATATTTCATGCTTTACAATCAAAGCAGATTCCTCAAACTGAGAAGATTATAAACAAAAATCCCACCAATGAAATATTTCATGCTTTACAATCAAAACATATCCCTAAGTTCATAAGATTATCATTATTTATTTCCAAGATAATGAAAGCAAATTACACTGAATGCATTTATAAGAAATGATCAATATGCTGAATACACACACACAAAAAAAAAAAAAAAAAAAAAAAAAAAAAAAAAAAAAAAAACAGTATCATCTTGCCCTTGCAATCTTGCAGCAATTAAATAAATTACTTCCTGTTACTGTCAAATCCACCTGGTCAACTGCGTTCACAACGCAGTTGACATTTTCAACGATTCTGCCTATTTTCATTGTCTTTGTCTTTTTATTGCTGACCTTCATACCATATCTATTGCAACAGTTATTCAATTTAGTCAGGGAATCTTGCAGACTTGTAGCAGATTTATTTAGAAGTATAACATCGTCCGCATAAAGCAAAGAGCTGACATTAACATCTCCAATTTTGATATCATGTTTAATACCACTTTCCTTCATAATGTGATCCATATAGATAATGAGGGGATTTAAGTCCCTTGAATTCCTGCAAAGGAATTGAAGGGAGTTAACACTTTATTCTGTTAATCACATGACAAGCTCATATTTTCAACTATCTGATGTTATTTCTCCAAAACAGCCAGCACACCATCATACTGCTAACTTATCACGTATTCTTAGTTGTTTTATTTTATCCCTTTCTTCTTAAATCCATAATTTTGTGGCACCGTTCTTATCAATTTGCTTATTCTTGCCTTTCATCTTATTTGCTGATTCCATATTTTCATTCTCTTCAAATTTAATACTGTGTGTGACATGATCTTCAAAAAATCCCGGTATGTCTAAAATTTTATACTCCTAAATATCATAAAATTTTTGATATGTAACGGGAGGGAGGGGTACCAACATATTATGATAGTATTACATAAAAAGCACACTTCCTGCAGTTTTCTCCCAAATTAATCTGTTCTCTGTCAGGATTCCAATATGATTTATTTTGGCCATTTGAGACTTACAGTATCAATCTGCCTGATCCCAGCTTCTCTGGGATTTTTTTCCTGTCATCCTGAATAAAAACACTTGTTTTACTAACCTTTCCTCTTCATTCTGTTTAAGTAAAGAGATTAGCTCTGCTCTCAGATTCCTGAATGCTAACAATGTCGTGTTTCTTCCTAATATCCTTGTTTTTAATATGATTCTACGACTGATGCCATCTGTTCTCACTCTTAACATTTCTCAGAACTCTCATATCTGTAGTCTCTAGTCTTGATAAGTGTTTTATTTCTAACTCAGCTCGGATTTATAAGTTAAAATTGGTTTGCACATAATTCCTGCTTGTGTGTAGCTGGTTTAGCGTTTTGACTAATTGCTCCCTTATTTCATATAAATTCATTCAGTTGCCTTCCTACCATACCAGATTTGCCAACTGTCATATATCTGCCATCTTTACAAAAAATAGTGTCTAAATACTTGAAATGTTTGTACTTGTTCTATAGTTCTCGATTCAGGATGCAACTGATATTTTGTTATATGTTTTTTCTATCCTCGTTCTAGTTCTTATAGCAAGCTTACCACTAATCTTTACTTAATTTTCCTTTCTCTCTCATACATGCACATAAGTCTTTTGTCTCTTATCAAACTAATTTATTTCTTAGGATCTTTGCAGTCTTATTGGCTCTCTATGTTCTAAACGTCAATTTATCACACAACAATCAGATGGAGTTCACCCTATAAGTATTAACACATTTATTTTTTACTGCACCAGCTAATACCTAGGATAGAAAGGATTCTTGCTCAGGGTGACCCCTTCTAAGAGACAATGATAATTTGATCAAGATTAATCTTATCCCTCCGCTTTCATCATCATGCCATTCTGATACACGTGACCATCAGTTAACACAACAGCACAATTTACACATTAAGTTTAACATAATCAGATATCTACTCGGCCTCGTGGGCAAACAAATCTTAACACTGTTTCAGACCTATGCCTAGTTGTAGGCTACTCTTACAGTCTCTTACTTTTCAAATGGATTTGCCAGCTTACATGGATCTCTATATCTGGTTCACACTTAATACATATTATATATAAAATTATAAAAGCTTACTATACAAATTCATGAAATTCCTAAATTTTAAGTGTTTTGTACTTGTAAACAGCTTACACTTATCCTATTGCCAATGTTCCATATTCTCTGCCTTAGTTGTATTTAAGGTTGTGACCTGAATATTTTATAATAAACATTTCATAGCTTATTCAGGACACAACAATTTTCAATGTTCTTGCCTATTTTCACATAAAGGATCTGCAGACTTGTAATGAATTTATTTAAGATTATACATCACCTGTCTAAACTAAAGAGCTAAATTGAATACTTCCATATGTTGATATCAGTCCTAATGTAGTAACATAATCCATACATAGATGAGTTGCCACATTTGCAGAATCTGTATTCTGCAAATGTGGATTCATGTTTTCACACTGCCGGTAACGAAATTGTGCATTTTCAGTTTTGCAGGGAGCATTAGCCTACTTGTGCTTAAATGAATACTCATGGGTTTTAAACTAAGTGCATGCATCTAGTGACAGACAAATGCCTAAAAGGGATAAGAAAGTGGTGAATTTGAACAAGAAAGTGCAAATTCTAGATAAATGTCCAGAAGGGCTCACATACATGGCTGTAGGCCACATGTTGGGTATCAACAAAAGTACAATACATAAGGAAAGAAGAAACTGAGATCTGACAGGTGATGCAAACTTGGGAATTCTTACTGTTAAATATGCAGCTTATGTATGTGAGCAAGCATTTACCATTTACCAATTATTTGACTTTCAAATCAACTTGGCTAATTCAATTAATCAACCTTTGAATTGGTTAGTGTCTCAAATGACTTCTGGCACAGCATCATATAACAGCACCTTCAATTTTCTGACTGGAAAATTGGAGAAAAAATGAAGAATTACCACAAATGGACACAAACATGGTTTATTAAAATAAATTGAATTTAGCATCTATTTTTAGAATAAATCAAACGTTAATCTTTCAAATAATTATCTACCACATGAAAGAAATTGAAAAAAAAAAAAAAAGAATCAGGAATGCAAGAAACTAAAATAATCATTTCTATTTAGATATAGTTAGTAAAGGAAATCTTTCCAAGATTTTTTAAATTATGTGTTGAACAGCCATTTCCTGCCATTTGATGAAGTGGTCAGTGGTTATGGCATAGTTACCCAATCCAGACATTTTACAAAAACAGATGCAATCCATATTTTTTGTCTTATTTCAGCATTCTGCTGAAATAAGACAAAATATTGTCTTATTTCAGCAGACTGATTCATATAATTAAGACCACATGAGCAAGGAATTCTATAAACTCCAGGAAGAGATGAGGAATGTATCCCCTCTCACCCCTTGCCAATTTTTTATGGAAGATTTTGAAAAAAAAAAAAAACTCTTGACTCAGCCCTTCTCAAACCTTTCATCTGGTTGAGATATGTAGATAAAGTCTTTTCTATTTTGTCACATGGCCCAGACACATTACATACTTTTCTACATTACCTCAATAGCCTTTGCCCTAGAATTCAATTTACTATGGAAAAGGAAGCTAATAATAGTCTGGCCTTTCTAGACACCTTGGTCACTTACCTACTTAATGGTAATGCGTCCTTTTCAGTATATAGGAAATCCATTCACACAGGCAAATACATTTACAAACTTTGCTATCACCCCTCTCAACAATATTGTCATAAAACCACTTACCCATAGAGCTTGTAACATTTCTTCCAACGAGACCTCTCTTGCACAGAACTCAATTATATACACCACACTTTTCTATCTAATGGTTACAGGTCCCCAGAATATCAAAAAAATAATCATTTTCCTAATCCAAGACCTTCTCTTCAGAAAAATTTTAGTAATGCTATCACCTTCCCTTATGTCCATTCTCTTTCCTTCCCTTATCATCATCCCTTATGTCCAAGGCACATCAGAAAAAATATCCAGAATCTTAAAAAAATACAATCTTTGCACCATTTTCAAGTCCCATTTAAAACTAGCTGTCCTTATTCACCCCACTAAAGACAAATTCCCTCCCCTCTCATTTCCAGATGTATATCCTACAAGTTGGCCTACTGTGGGCAGACAAGAAGATCAGCTACCATCCGAATGGAAGAACATAAAAAATACATCTGCAGTTATGATCATGACTATGGTCAATCTGGCCTTGCAGACCATGCTTTGAATATAGCTCACAGAATCAATTGGAAAAAGACCATCATGCTCCATTACAGTAAATTTAGAAGAGAAAGACTGTTTTTAAAATCTGCTGCTGCTCTTAAAAATCAGACTAATTTAAATAAATATGGTTGCATAACTTCCCAAAATTTGAGAAACACTAATACTTCGAGATCCCAATTTACATCCTAGGCCGTTGACAGATGTCCACAGAGGACCCCACCTAATTAGAACTCTGGTCTTTCCATCCATATATTTCAGTTAGTTTTGTGCTACCATCATGTGCGTGTGTGTTACAAGTCTCATCGTGCACTTCCTGATGATGTCTCTGTAACTGAGAAGAAATACTGGAAGCATTAAATTCTACTTTTATTTCCTAGTGCTGTTTCACTCCATTAAACTTTTATAATGAGTTTTTCCTAGCACTTAAGCTTTAACACACACACACACAGTTACTGACCTACCAGTATCTCAGGAGTGTGGTGAAGATTTCAGAGATTTCAGAAATGGGTTGACAGAGAAGCTCTACTTTGCAATGAACAGAATGGTTTACTAAGAGAGGGTCATGTTGTAGCAACTTACTCATATTCTATAATGATGTTACTAGTGAGTTAGACAAGGGGGGTAGTATTGATCCATAATAATACTACTGAATTTTGCTAAGGCTTTTGGTAGAATACATCATGGAATGTATTCTACTGTATACATATATTCTACAGTTATTATACATACATATGAATGTATAATAACTGCTGCATAAATTGGAGACTATAGAATTGGGTTATAAACTATTGGTGTGGATAAGAGAATTACTAACTGTAGTGATCTTTTTGATATCAAAAAGTGGTATATGGGGGATGTGAGTCTGCAAGGTTTAAGGTGTTCCCATTAAGATCCTTGGATGCCATCAAGTGTCATAGACAGAAAGCCAGTTACAAAGCCTTAGTTCAAGAATTGGCAGCCCATCTGCCACAGGTAGGGACAGGTAATATCTCCTGTCCCTGCCTCTCCATCTTCCAGCCACCATCCAGCTGTTGAAGAAGAGGCTTTGATTCTCAGACTGATATCAGCTCTAGATGATCCTCCTCTTCCAGAATATAACCATCAAATTCTAAAATCTCTCATCCAGACTCACCTTCTGGGAATGGGTATCACAGATCAGTTGAATGACTACCTCCATGTTGAATTCTCTGAACACTTCATGCCTCGTCAACATCAGCCTATGTCTCATTCTACAATGACTTTGCAAATAGGAAGCAGAGAAAGAAGGCCTATGCAACTATGCAGGCCCTCTATAAAAAGAATAGAGGGCAATGTGCCAAAACCATCCTTGACGGTGCTTCCCCTCCACCTCTAGCAGACCTACATGATGATTTTGTTAAATTCTGGAGTACAGTCTTTTCTGCTCCACCTCCACACTTCCCTGATTACAATGACCAACCTACGATATTGAGGTCCATTCCTGCCATTCAAATATACCAGCCTGTCTCCATCCAGGAGATTACAGCAGCTCTTCTATCCAAGTTTTCTGCCTCTGGACCTGATGACTTTCCTGTGTCTAGGCTTTGGAAGGTGCCGTTGAAGATTCTTCAAGATTTAGTGGACATCCTCCTTTCCAGTAAAGCAATACCAAAATACCTACGTGCTTCAAGAACTATCTTCATTCCGAAGAAAGAAACTTCAAGCTGTGCATCAGACTTTAGACCTATTACCATCTCCCCTGTGATACTTAGACTCTATCATAAAATCTTAGTTAAATGACTTCAGCAACATATACAGCATGATTATAGACAGAGAGCTTTTGTCCCTTCAGACAGCTGTGCCGAGAATATATATCTTCTTTCTTCTCTTCTCTCTGATTCCCGAACGCCACCTTAAGCCTCTATATATGGCGTCACTGGACCTCCAAAAAACCTTTGATAGCGTCTCCCTTCTTGCTCTCCTTCAAGCGCTGTCTATTGCTGGATGTCTAGAACCATTTCTTTCCTATGTTATGGAACTATACTTGGGTAGCTCCATCACTCTATCACTACAGGGTCCCGTGCAACTTCTATTCCCACAATGCGGGGTGTTCCTCTATTTAACTGAGTCATAGATGAGTTTCTTTACTCTCTTCCTAGCCATATAGGCTACTCTCTAGGCGCTTCTTCCTTTAATGCTATAGCCTTTGCAGACGATCTTATTCTCGTAGCCACCACTAAGATAGGCTTGCAGGAACTCCTTGACCGGGCAGTTAACTTCTTTTCTATTCAAGGCCTTTCTATTAATGTAGAAAAGTCCTGCTCTTTAGCTCTTGTCCCCTCTGGTCGTGACAAGAAGCTTAAGGTTGAGACTATAGAGTTTTCCGTGCATGGGAGGCTGTTGCATGCTTCAACCATCCTGGAAGAGTGGAGATACCTCGGTATCATGTTCACCTCAAAGGGAAGGTCTTCTGTCCCTTCCATCCTAGAAGCTGGGATCGCTTCTTTGAGGAAAGCTCCTCTCAAGCCCCAGCAAAGACTGTTTCTCCTTTCCCACTATCTCCTACCTTGTTTTACCACAAGTTGGTGCTTCGTAGGACATATATCTCGGTACTGTCCCGAATGGACAGGGCTATCCGTTCAGCCGTGAGATCATGGCTCCGACTGCCGCCTGACACCCCAACTGCATATTTCCATGCAAGGGTGAAGGATGGTGGGCTCAGGGTTCCACCACTTAGATGGCTAATCCCACGCCTGCGGCTGTCAAGAATCGAGAAGTTAGAACTATCTTCTTCCCCTATCTGCAGAGAGGCTTTCTATAGCCCATTAATGCAAGAAGACTTTAGGCAGGCTAAAGGCTGGTCGCATTATCAAGGTATCTTAATTGAGTCAGCACCTGCAGAACACAAGAGGTGGGCATCTCTATTGCACTGTTCTGTAGATGGTGCTCCTTTAAAAAAGTCATATCTGGTGCCTCCCCGGCATGATTGGGTAAGGGATGGCACCAGACTCTTCCCTGAGTTCGAGTATATTGACCTTATCAGGACGAGGATGAATGCCCTGCCTACTTGAGCCCGCACAGCTCGATGGGGTAGTGATGACTCAAACTGTAGGGCTGGTTGCCACTACAGCGAGACATTGCCTCATATAGCCCAATGTTGCTTACGCATCTATGGGGTACGCGTGCAGAGGCATGACGCTGTGGTCTGCATTCTGAACAACTGCTTTAAGAACAAAGGTTGGGAGACTGCGGTGGAACCATTATAGGACT
Organism: Typopeltis vanoorti; assembly: GCF_054136105.1. Taxonomy (NCBI): domain Eukaryota; kingdom Metazoa; phylum Arthropoda; class Arachnida; order Uropygi; family Thelyphonidae; genus Typopeltis; species Typopeltis vanoorti. The sequence goes on along the minus strand of NC_143568.1, from coordinate 92,602,343 downwards.
TCTGTGGGTTTGCGTAAGCCAGACTTAGTGATTAAAAGAGATGGTGACGTTTGGGTAGCTGATGCCCAGGTGGTGGGAACAGGGTGCCCACTAGCCTTTGGCCATAATAATAAACTAAACTACTATAAAAATATGGTGGCGCTGGTAAACCTAGGGGTTTGCCCCCATGCTTACCAGCGCCACCATCTCTTTACATGGCGTATGGAGTGCAGATAGTTATAAAGACTTAAAACAGCTTGGGCTTATGCAGAAGGATATAAAAGTTCTTTCCTTGAGGGCCCTACAGCGCACACTGGTGGCATGGCGTTGCCACCAGAGAATGACTACAATGATAACTAGAACAGGCATAGGGTAAAACACTTGTAAAGGCTTAGGCCTCTATCAAGTCTGGACGAGATGTCTGGATGTGATGTAAAGGTAGTACTGCCCATAACCAGTACAAAGATTAATTAAAAAATAACAAGTGGTGTACCACATGAATCAGTCCTTGGTCTACTGTTATTCAATCTATATAATAATGACATCGAGAAGGATTTAACAGGAGACATACAGCTATTTGCTGATGATGCAAAGATTAAGCAGGGTAATCAGGAATGTGGCTGGTATGCAGTACCTGTAGAATGATTTGAACAGGCTGGAATTGTGGGTATGAAGATAGCTGTCAGTTCAATGTTAGTAAAAGTGAAGTCATGTACCTCTGTGTGATTAAATACCCAATGTCATATTATATTGGTGGAATTATGTTAGAAAAAACTGATCAAGCTAGGAATCTTGGAGTTTTAGTAGAGAGGAAGTTGAAATTCAAGGACCATATAGCACAGCTTAGCAAATTCAAATCAGAGGATAATTGCAATACTGAAATGAACCTTGACATGTAAAGATAAAGAGGTAGTTTTGCTTTTTTTACAAGCCTCCACTATGTGCAGGTCAGGTCTCCTGGGTGATTCTCATACAGTAGAGAGAGTGTAAAGGAGTGTGTTAAAAATGATATCAGGATTGTGGAATACTATTTACAAAAACAGACTAAGAATTTGTAGACTGCAGACACTACGAAACAGGTTATTAAATATATGAAGAGCCAAAGGCTTCAATTTGGCGACATATGACTTGTTTAAGTTAAGGGATATTACATCCCATATCGTTTCTTAGCCGAATAAGAAACTCAGAGTTTCATGCCGAATATAGTAGAAACTATATAAAGTTCAGCGATTCCTAAAGGTAGTGCAAGCTGAGGCAAGCTCCTAGGAGCTAAGTTCACATTATGGGTAAATATCAAGAATAGTGATCGGAGCTTGCTCCACCTTAGACATGAGTTGCCTCAGCTTGCACTGCCTTTAGGGTCAGTTGCTGCAGTATCCAGGTATTTGCTTATGCTTGGAATCGCCGAACTTTATATAGTTTCTACTATATTCGGCATGAAACTCTTTGAGTTTCTTATTCGGCTAAGAAACGATATGGGATGTAATATCCCTTAACTTAAACAGGAGAAAGAGGGGGTGATATGATTGAGACTTACAAACTTCTGGAAGGGTTCATACAGGATATCAGTAGATGGAATTTTTCATTTTATGGAGAGTGAGGAAAGGACAAGAGGTCATTCTTGGACGTTGGGAATGAATGCCATCAAGAAAGGGGATGAGAGAATAGATTTTTCTCTCATAGAGTGGTGTGTGAATGGAATGGATTACCAATAGATGTTGTGTGTGCAAGTAGTGTGAATGAATTCAAGAACAAGTATGCCAACTGGTGCTAGGAGTATGTGGCCTCCCTCGATAAGTCCCCTGGAAATCTCTCATAATAATAATAATAATAAATTTATAATAAATTGATAGACTACAAAACTAAGTGATGATCACTTCTAATTTCAAATTCTCCATATACTCTTGTATCTTGAATCAGCATGAAGATATCACTATCAACAATGACATAGTTAATGAGGTTTTTCTTATTTCTTGTGTCTTCTCTACATGTGTACTTATGCACATTTTGATACTGGAATATAGTGTTTAGTGAAGATGGTAAATTCAGTATGGAAATAGACAACAGAATCAACTGTCAACTGAATAAATTTATTTGGAATAAGAGAGAAATCAGTCAAAACACTAAATTACTTGTGTACAAGATAGTGTTCAAACCAGTTTTTAACTTATGGATCTGAGAACTGGGTTAGAAATAAAACACTTGACCAAAGACTAGAGACCACAGATATGAGAGTCCTGAGAAAGATTAGAGCGGTAAACAGATGGCATCAGTAGCAATATCATATTAAAAACGAGGATATCAGGAAAGAACTTAATATTATTAGCATCCAGGAATGTGTTAGCAGAGTTAATCTCAGGTGGTATGGTCACTTAAACAGAATGGGAAAGGAAAGATTAGCAAAACAAATGTTCTTTGCCAGGTTGGAAGGAAAAAGATCGAGAGGATGACCAAGATATAGGTGGATTGACAGAGTAAAAAGTGCATTAGAAGACAGAAATATAAGATCTGATAATGTTGGAGTCTTGACAGATTGATTTGGAGGAAAATTGTAGATAGGAAATTAGTAATGGTGTAAGTTTTTCATGCAGTACTATCATAACCTGTATATCCCTTGAGGGTACATATCAGGAATTTGATGATGACGACGACATGGTGTTGGTAATGGGTAGTCCATATTCTGAGCAGAAATCCAGCAGTTATTTACCATTATAATAAGCCTTACCTTTTTCTCCAAATTTTCCTAAAACTTTTCTATATGCCTGGTAGGATTGATTTCCTTGCTGGTTAGATCTCCAGCAAGGATTACTGTTTCCATTTTTCTCTATCGGCTGCCTGCTTAAATGACTTGAAAAATTCCTTCACTTCATTCTTAGGAGAACCTTTTGTAGGTCCATATGCACAAATTAGTTTCATTGTCCAGTTCCCCATTTCGAACATAACTCTACTTGAAACTACATCAATCAAGAAGTTTATTTTCATGTTTGATGTTGAATGTTATTGTACTCCTTCTATTCTTTGATCAGTATTGCCTGAATATAATATACTATACAGGGTGTTCGGGATAAATTTGACATATTTATAATTAATTATATTTTTCCGTAAGTTACATGTATTAACACACACTTCTCTTCATTTAAAAGTTTGGACCCTTCTTCATTCATATACAAGATGTCAGAAAGGATGGATAGCTGGAACCCACCTGAATCATGGAAGAGAATAACTTGTATCATGATGATTCGTGCCCGCCATCAAAATAAGGATATTACGACTGCTGCCCAATGCTCCCTGAATACAGTAAAAACAATCAGGCATGAACTAGAGACTTGCAATGGTGACTACGAGGATGTAGCAAGAAGAAAGATCCCTAGCAGACGATCTGATTGCGTTCGTACAGCAGAATTCCTCGCAAATCTGCAGGAACAGGTGTTGAAGAACCCTGGCATTGGAATTCGGGCTTTGTTCGTGGAGTTGCTAACTGTAGTCAAGCCCTGGATAACAAGGGTAGCCAATGGTAGGCCGTATGTATGGCAGCAGGATTCGGCCCCTTGCCACACCTCTGGGAAAAGTCAAAAATGGTTGTCTGAAAATTTCTACGACTTCACCAGTCCAAATGTTTGGCCTCCAAACTCCCCAGACCTTAACCCCATGGATTATTTTGTATGCGGCGCAGTTGAAAAAGACACCAATCGCACTTCCAGTAATACAAAAGCCCAGTTAATGGATAAAATTAAAACAGTTTTTGCGGCCCTTCCCAGGGAGACTGTAGCATCAGCTTGTTCGAGGTTCCGAAGCAGAATTGAAGCTGTGATCGATGCTAATGGTGGTTATTTTGAGTAAATCTTGTTGATAGTATTGTAATTAACTCTGCCTGTAATGTTTTTTTGTCAATTCATTAAATTTAATAGATACAAAGAAGATTTTCTTTTTCCTTACGAAACTGTCAAATTTATCCCGAACACCCTGTATTTGTTATTTAGTTGGATCCCACCAGTTTTTGTAAAAACTTTCATCTTACATGAAACAGGAGAGTTTCTATAAGTTTGACAATATTTACAGAAAATTTTTTCATTAATTATTTAATGGAATGCTGTAATGATATATTGAATGGTGAATGTGCAGCATAACTTAAAGTGCACCATTATGTAATTCTGAGATAATTTTACATCTTTACTTTTTGAAATAAAATCCGCAATGTTTTTTGAAAAGAAACAATTACAGAATAGAAAGTAAAAATTTAACAACACTGACCTTTGTGTGTTTCTTATCTGTTGCATATACAATAGATGTACAGCATACCTCAGCTACTTTCCGGCCATGGCCATAGAAAGACCAACAACATATTTCATTACTTCCAATGACATCTTTAATGAAAAGTACCCGGCCACTGAAGCGTAATGAAAGCTTATCAAAGAGTTCCAAATTTTTAAGTAAATTATCATCAGAAGTGCTGTAAAATAAGTTAAAGATATTAGGTATTTAAAGCAAAAATTGATACTTTAAAAATATTATTTTCTAGAAAAACAATTGCTTCTGAGATACAAAGAAATTTGCAGCCAATTTTATGGCTGCAAATTTCTTTGCATTCCTTATTATTATGTCTCTCCTATCATATCTCTATTTAAACTCATTCAATGACAAAGTCCTCAAACATGTCTTAGGCAACTGATTCCTCTCGTTCACCATTCTCCAACAAGAACAACAACAACAAAAACTAGTCCTGAAGTCATCTTCATACAATTTCCAGGAGTGAATCCTTGTTCTATGTAATTCCGTCATCTATTAAAATTTTTTTCACTATCTACTTTATAAAGCCCTTTTAGTAACTTATATGTTTCTATTATATTCCCTCTTTTCTGCTTATCAACTAAACTTTATAACACACAAAAAAAGACTATTCCTCACGGGGAGAATTTTTATTGCTAAAGTTAAATTAGAAAAAAAAAAAAATCTTAGAATTTATGATAACATTAACTAAAAGTAACAAATATATAACATTTCTACATGAATATATTTTAACACTTACCTTGTATATGAGTATTTGTTATTGTGTCGATTTATAAGAAGTTTGACAACAGGCTAAAGAAAAAAAAAGACATAATTAAATACTATGTGTCCTATACACACTTATGCAGTCATCATCAGCAAATAAATACCTCATCAAAAAACCAACAGTTCTCATTAATTAAGCATATGATTAAAGTAACTTAAATTGGCACAAGCGGCATATGGAGTACTTCATTTTTTTTAATTGAAAAATTCTAAAATTCAAGGTTTTTACCCATTCTTTTGAGAATATAACTCTGGAATGTTGGATCGTGATATTTTGTTGATGATTAGATTTCATTTTAGGAATTTAATGATGACTTTATAACATCACATTCTATCATCATCATCATTTGATATGAATAATGAGTCTTAATCAGAATTAAGAATAGAAAAATCAAAATACGCTGCTTGGAAAAAGTCAATGAACACCATTGTGTGAGGAACAAACAGACATGGGCAGCCACCTTAATAAGATGTAGGATCACCTTTAGCTGTGATCCTAGATCTTATTATCATATGCTTGTGATCCCACAAGCGTATGATAGTGATTGCTTGGAATTTTGGACCATTCTTCCTGTAGGAATATAATGAAGTTGTGGACTGTTGTGAGGCATATGTCCCTTGACCTCACCCGATGCTCCAGTTCATTCTGCAGATGTTCAGTAGGGTTGAGATCAGGGCTCTGTAGAGGTCAGCTGAGTGATGACGTTCGTGCCCACAAACCATGCAGTTACAGCAGCAGCGCCTTGACACCATGCATTATCATGCTGAAAGGGACAATGGTTAGTCCCGTAGAAACGCTACAAAGTAGGAAGGATTGCACTGTCCAGAATGTTCAGATACCATTCAGAGTTCATAGTTCGTAGTATAAGAGAGGTTCAAAGCCAAACCAGGAAAAACAAGGCCAATATTATGATGAGTGTAAGAGAAGTGGAAAAGCCAGGGCTGAGCTGTCTTCTTTGTTGTTATTAATATCTTTATATGCTTTTTCTGTCTAATTGACAAACTTCTAGTGTCTGTCCTATGTAAGCAAGGGTTGTGGTCCTTAGGTGAACTCGATAGAGCTTGTATAGTCATGATGGACTTGAAAACCATCTTATGTCATGAGTTTGGTGATTTTGAGAGCAAGTCTACCAGTATAAGGATGGAAACTGAGGCTCTGCAGAAAATGTCAGGAATTTGTTGTGGAGCAGGAGTAGAGAATAGTATCCTTTATACCATTTTCTTAGAATATCCATTGCTCACAGTAGTTGGAGAAGAGGATGTAATTCTTCTTTTAGTAGTCCTTCATCTCCTGTAATAGAGATCGCCCTTTTTTCAGCATATGTTATAATATCTAATTTGTGCACTATATGGTGCAATGAAGAGAAATATAGGGTATACCACATACACAGTGTGCCTGTTAAGTAATGAGATTTATTCAAAGGGCTGTTCTGCAAAAAATCAAATTAACAAATATGATTATAGTTTTGACCACTAGAGTGTGTTGTAATTGCAGGTACAACTTTTGAGTTGGGTGATACAGCTTTCATGTGACAACTGATGGAGTTAGAGTATGCAAGTAGAGAGTGTCAGAAGTTGTGTTATGGTGCAAACAGCTGTGATAAAATCTTAGTGTAAATTAGGAAAACCTGCTATAGAAGTGTATCAAGACCTAAAAAAAAGTTTGCGCAGATAACTGTCTGAGCCGTACACAGGAGTTCCACCTTTTTTCAGCATTTAAAGAAGGGAGGGAGTCACTGGAGGATGAACCATGCTTTGAATGGCCAGTTTCTGCACAGACAGTGTAAATTAGGAAAGCTAGTGAGATTGTTGCTCATGACAGGCAAATAACCACTGGGCTACTCGCTATACAGCTTTGTGTCAATAAGGAAATGGCCAGATTAATCTTAGAGAGAGAGATTTGCACAGGAGAAAGATTTGTTCAAGGTTTGTGCTGCACAGATTGACACATGAACAGAGGAAAGACTGGGTTCCATGTTGTCAAAATTTCATCCATGGAGTTGATCAAGATTGTGTTGCAAAGAATTGTCACCAGTAATGAAAGTTGGTGTTTTCAGTTTGATTTGGAAAGGAAACACCAGAGTATGGAATGTTTTCTCCCCAGCCGAAGAAAGTCAGAAGTTGCGTTATGGTGCAAAGAACTGTGATAAAATTTTAGTGTAAATTAGGAAAACCTGCTATAGAAGTGTATCAAGACCTAAAAAAAAATTTGCACAGATAACAGTCTGGGCCGTGCACAGGAGTTCCACCTTTTTTCAGTCTTTAATGAAGGGAGGGAGTCCCTGGAGGATGAACCATGCTTTGAACGGCCAGTTTCTGCACAGACAAATGAAAATGTGGTGAAAGCTAGGGAGACTGTTGCTCATGACAGGTGAATAACCACTGGGCTACTCGCTATACAGCTTTGTGTCAGTAAAGAAATGGCCAGATTAATCTTAGAGAAAGATTTGTCCAAGGTTTGTGCTGCACAGGTTGACACATGAACAGAGGAAACACTGGGTTCCATGTCGTCAAAATTTCATCCATGGAGTTGATCAAGATCGTGTTGCAAAGAATTGTCACCAATAATGAAAGTTGGTGTTTTCAGTTTGATTCGGAAAGGAAACACCAGAGTATGGAATGTTGTGGAATGTTTTCTCCCCAGCTGAAGAAAGTCAGGCTGCAAAAATCAGTGTCAAGACAATGGTCATTGTTTTTTTCGATGCTGTTGGAATTATCCACTATGAATTTGTTCCTGAGGGTATTGTTTTAAAGTAATGCAACATCTGTAAGACCACATGCAACACGTCAGGAAGAACTGTTCCACAAAAATTGGTTTCTGACTTCGAAGTTGATCTGTGTGGTCAAATATCCCCCTCCCCCTATTTGCTAGATTTGGTTCCTGCAGACTTTTTCCTCTTCCCAAAGATGAAGTGTGCTTTGGAAGGGGAATGCTTCAGCAACACTGAGGACATCCAATGTGGTGTGACCCAGATAATGAAGAATGTTCCTGTTTAGGGTTTCCACCATGCCTTCGAACACCTGTACAACATATGTAAATGTTGTGTGGAGTTGGAGAGAGATTATTTTGAATCTGTGTAATTGACAATTCCAAATATAGTTCTTTGTTTTGATATAATAATTGTTGTCTCATTACTTAATGGGCACATTGAGTATGGTAGTATACAAAGAGAGGGAGAGAGAGACCTCCTTTTTTTTTTTTTTTTCTAAATTAAAACAGGAAAGGTAATTTCTCTTCATTTTCAAGTTTGAAAGCAAATTTAATTTTATGATGGAAGGAATTAATAATGAAAGAAAATCATGTATCTCAGCCACACCGTGTTTCCAGATTATAAATATGTCATCTACATGTCTCCACCAAAGTGACAGTTTTGGATTTGTAGATAGCAGGAAATATTTTTCAAAGTTTTCCATGAATAAGTGAATCAGCACATGGAGGAAATAGAGGGCTTTCCATTGAAGGCCAGATAGTTGTTTGTAGATTTTTTTACATTCCGTCAGAAATCATTTGAGTTGAGACAATATCTAAATAGTTGAGAGATGTCAGAAGGGAACAGATCATCTAATAGGAACATTTGTGAATAAAGATATAATATCTAGACTAGCTAGAATGTCCACTGGTAACATAGAAATTTCTCCTAATTTTTCTACAAAGTGTTGTGAGTTTTTGTTGAAGGAGTCCCTGTGCCTGATGGTCCTTTAGAACAGTGTTTCCCAAACTGTGGGCTGCGGCCCCCCTGGGGACTGTAGGTTTTGTTGAGGGGGGCCATGAAATAATGAAAACAAATTTAAAATGTTTTAAGACTAAGTAGTTTTTTTATTTTAAAAGAAATGTATTTAACTTTTATTATTTATTATTTCTTTTTTGTTATTTTTTATATTTTAATGGAAAAATTCACACATTGGTGTTGGTTCACAAATTTTGCTTCCTGCGTATTTCGGCGCTTAATGATTATTAGTAAATATTGCTTATTCATATGTTTCATTTCAAAGCAGTGGTTAATTGTATTTACTTCGAATGCTCTCCAGGGAAGCTCCAAATCTTCCTGTCCCTTTCATCACGTGTTCATAATCAGGGACTGTTGATATTGACTTTATATACATATCAAAACTCATTTTATATTATCACTGTCATCCGAGCTAGTTTTCTGTTACCAATAAAAGTTTCGCATATACTTCACACATGAAAAAAAGCTTAAACAAGTTCATGCAAGCGAGTTACTATCTCCCCACATGAACTTGTTTACACTTTTTTTCATGTGTGAAGTATATGCGAAACTTTTATTGGTAACAGAAAACTAGCTCGGATGACAGTGATAATATAAAACAAGTTTTGATATGTATATTAAGTCAATATGTATATAACTTGTTTTTATTGCAGAGGCAATAAAAACAAGTACTTTTATTATGCCAGTGAATAAAGTATGAGGAGTCTATGTAATATATTTCTCAACAAATAGTGCAATTAGAGACAACTGGGATAAAAACACACTAATTAATGAATCACATGTCCCCTCATACAGAAACTATGCTGTATAGACTGAAACAAAACCATATGTTGCATGGGCAAACACAGCATCTAACTAAAAACTATTGTTATTAATTAGATGTGTGTGAGTTCAATTTCCCAAGGCAGCAATAAAATTCAACCGAACGTGGTAAAATTCGTAAAAGTGTTAAAACTAAGTAATATATATATATATATATATATATAATGAATGTTATAGCAGTTTCACATATGGAATTCGATTGAAGAGAGTTAGCATTTCAACTCAATTGTCAGCTATGCTTTTATCTTTCGGTTGCGTGATCTTTTGTTAATACCACACCAATCATATGCACGTTTTAATAACCTGCCTTTGCTGTCTGTTTCACATTAGGCTTAATTACCGTAAAGGGAGAAAAGTCACAAAAGAGAAAAATGTTCCTGGTCCAGGGATTCCCTTATTCAGGTAATATTCACTAATTTCATGTTATCAGTCTGTGGTGTGCCAGTATCGTTAAGTGGTGATATTATTTAATCTATTCTACGTTAAAATATTTAACCCTGAGATGGATAAGTGGCTGATAAAAAATAAAAAAAAATCCCGTGAACAATCAGAAGAAGCAGAAAAAGACTCAAAAAAAAAAAAGGACAGTATTTCATATTTTACCAGAACAGCCCGCATTGTCTTCAGAACCAAACGGTAAGAGGCACAAAATGTAATGGATGCATTTGATTTTTGCAATATTCGCTGTGTATGTTTTGTATTGAATATAAATACAATAAATATTATAATAATATATCTCTCTATTACGATTTTTTTTCGAGGGGGGCCGTGAAATATTTTAATTTTTGCAAAGGGGGGCCCTGACATCCAGAAGTTTGGGAAGCAGTGCTTTAGAAGATGAGTCAGATGTTTTGATAACAAATAAGTAGGTGAGTTAATACAATAGGTCAAAGAGGAATATTGAGAGATAGTCTTGTGTACCTTGGGCATTCCATACAATCATGGAGTTAAAGGTTGCATAGATTCAACCTTTGTTTAAGATTCGTAGACCATGTGGCCATGTTATGTTGAAGATTGTTGGTTTCTTCATGGTCTGTCCAAGTAATGTCATAATCTAATGGAGTGTAAGCAGAGGTATCCATGAGTAAAAGTGAAATCTTGGACATATAATCAGTTGTATTCACGATAACAGTTGAATTGCCTTTATCAACCCTTAAGTATTATAATAACTTGTTCTTCTTTAAATTTGAAAGATCTCTTTTTTCTGAGGAACTGATGTTCTTTTTAGGAAGATGACATGAAGAGAGAAGGATCGCAGTCTTCAATCTGATGTCATTTGCAACAGGATGAGGTAGGAAGTAAAGGAACTTTTCTACGTTGCAAATAAAATATATTTTAGGAATGTGTTCTGGTGTGACAGCAAAGTTGAACCCTTTCTTTAAAATGCTAGCTTCTGCTGATGTCAAATTATGATTAGAAAGGATAAATAGTGCTTTTTCATCATGTAGGGTGATTCTTAGGATGAAACATTTCTTGTACATAGTGTTAAATTTTTTAATCGGTCTGTTTTTTGAAGAAAAATGTTATTGTAAGTAGTGCTGATATCTATCTAAACAAGACTGTAGGTTGGCATCTAGGCAGTTAGAGTATAGTGCAAGGGAAGACACAACAAATCAACTTGGTTAAGCGCACACCTTGTGGATTGTATTCTCTTGTAACAGGGCACACAACGCTTTTTGATAGATCTGTTTAGTTCTTCTAGAATGCAAATGTTATTTGAAATGTAAAAACTTGGGAATTATATTATTGTTCTACATCATTTCAGAAATGTAAGTTGATTCAGAAGTCTTGCATTTTAATCGTTTTAGTTTACATATCTTTCTCTTTACTTCCCCATCAAGTCTATGATGAGCATGTAGATTTTTTCAATCAAAACACAAATGTGACAAAAGATAACGCTGGGTTTTATAGGTTGTGATAATCTATAATATAAAATGATAAGGCTTTTTTTGTAACATTTTTGTGTCACGGTTTTTGTCAAGTTATTTGAAACGTTTTGAAACTCAGGGCTACCCTGAGTGTCGAGTCTTCAAAATTCGAGTCATCACAATTCAAGGAGAGCAGGCCTTCCAGTCTGGAACTCGGGGGGTGTTGGGTGACGAAAACTCGAGTCTTCAAAATTCAAGGAGAACTGGCCTACCAGTCCGGAACTCGGGGGACGTAGGCATCAGGGGGGTGGACCCCCCCTAGTATAGTATAAATACTTAAACCAACTTGTTTCACCACATGCTAGTGGCTTCTTCTAGGTTATGGTTCATGTTTACCCCTTATTATATTTTTTCTGTTCTTCCTAACCTGGAAGAAGCCACTAGCATATATGGTGAAACTAGATGGTTTAACTATTTATATTATCACGACCTATTAAACCCAGTGTCAGTTATCTTTTGTCACATTCGCTTTTCGGTCAAAAATATCTACACATGCATCACAAAAAATGTTTTGTTAATTACTGATGAAAGTATGCACAAAAGTAAAGTACTTTAATAAATCAATTACTAGTAACACTGTGTGCTTCTTTAGATAGGGAACAGAACACAAATAAAAAGCAGTCAAAGAGATTTCTGAATTTAGTAACTGTCAATTTTTTTTAACAGATGTTGAATAGGAATGAGATATCAGATGTGCGGTGTATTGTTACCAGATATGGCATGGCTTGCCTCAGAGCTTAATTCATTAATATGTAAATTCTTGCTGCTCAAGGTTGATTTAATGACCTTGCATTTTAGTGAGTTGCAAATTAACTTAATCAGTTCGATTCCTGTCAGTAACACAAGTAACCTTTATCTGGTCATGTTTGACCAAAGGTGAATTAGCTGGTCTCATAGGTTCTTCGTCCCCCAGAATAGGCAATCCAGTCCTATGAACACACACATCTACAGACATAGGACAAATAAAGTGGTTAGCCCTATCCCTCCCAGCATAGGGCTAACCACCTTATCCTCGAGTTATGGTAGCAGTAACAAGAGTACTTACCTCGACACCATAAAAGGTAGAAGAGGAGGATTAAGAAAGAAAGGATACTTTTTGTAGTGGTCAGAAGGCAACTTTTAAGTTATATTGTAAGATTTTTGCTATTTGTTTGTATCATTTTTGATGCAAGGTAAGGAAACTGCACCATTGTAATTGTATGGCTGTTGTCTTGGGGCATGAGATAGTTCATCAAAGAAATTGCTGATAGTTTTGATATTATAACCATTTTTTTTAAAATAATCGTCACTGATATAGTAATAGCTCTTTCTTTGAGGGTTTGATGTGATGCCTCTCTTCTATGTTGCATGATGGTGTTGGGAACTGTCATGTAAATACTTGCCTGTATTGAACTTCTTTCTGTAAACTTCAAACATATAATTGCATCAATATATACATTAGCTTAGTGTTGAGAAATTGCTGCACTCATGGTTAAGCCTTCATACTGTTCAAAATAATGGTGCTGTAATCAAGGTTTGAAGTCTCATCAGTGAGAGCGAGACCAAGAAGAGATACTAGGATTGAAGTAATGCAGAAAACATATATTTCCCATATGCAAGCAGTGATAAGGTGTTATTAAAATAATCTGGATTACAGCAAGTTGTAGAAAGGAATATAATTTCTTGGCATCTTTAATTTATCTATTGAATTTGTTGGGAGATGTTTCATCATCTCATAATCAATGCCATCAGGCCCATATTTTTATCCCATATCCCATACAGTTTTGCAATGGATGCATGAATGAGAGATTCAATCAAATTGGATCCAAGGATTGTTTCTGACTGTGCCATCTAATGCAATGTGTTTAACAGAGAATGTTTAAAAGCAAATGAAATGTGATGTGGCAGAATAAAGATATATATATATATATCTTTATTTTGGCAGTCCCCAAAATAAAGATATATATATATATATATTTCGACTTTGGTAGCATTAAATGATTCATTGCTGCTATGCATGTGTGAGCTTTTCTTCTGTTCATTACACACTGAGGATCCTACAAGCATGGGGAAAAATTTTACATTAATAATATTTTTTTTAAAGTGAAATATATGTTTTATTTTGTTAGCATATCCATGTCAACTTATATTCCCATTCTGAAATAGATGACTTTTGTTGCTGTTTAGGCAACAAAAGACTTCTAGCAAGCAAAGTCATTGATGTTTGGTTTCCAGTTTCATCCTCTCACCCACTTTTTGCATGCACTGTGGGTGATATACACACACACACCACATGCAGTGGGCATGGTTAGCAAATTGTAATGATCCAGAGAGTGAGCACCTCCTCCATTTCAGGATTCAGTAGTAAAGCAGTTCCACATGCGATACCAGATAGTAGTAGTATAATACATAAGAACCTGATGATAATATATGAGAAAGCTTCCCAACCAGCTAATAAACAATTCTGATGCCACTTACTCTGCAAGATTGAGACAGGATGGAGTCTGAGTATACTGATAACAGAAGGCATCAAGACCTGTGCAGAAAGGAAGTTGGGTACTTGAAATGTGGCTGAAATTTTCACATCTTTTACTGTTTTCTAAGCCCCAACTCTGTAGTTAATTTTCTGATATCACCAACCATGATGGAAGACACTTTTAAAAACTACAGTAACACTGTAGGTAATAAAAACTAAAAACTTGCACAAAAAACCCAACAAAAAATCCATATAAAACTAAAACAAAAATGTCTAAATCCATTGATGCAAGACTACGAATGGCAATGCCATTCGTAGCCTTGCATCAACGTTTGTAGTCTTAACACAACAATAAACCACGTGCATCCAATTACAGCTATCTAAACCCAACTTACTATTTTTCATCAAACTTCAAATAGCAGCCTTAATAACTACCATCAACCTGAACTATCCAAACTAAATTTACATAATTCTTTCTGTAAAAAGACTGAATATACTGAAGGGGGGGGGGGCACCCACCTGGAAAGTTCTGATAAACCTAGAAGAAAAATTATATTAAAGCAATGATATAACCACAAGAAAGAACATACTTTCTTGTACATAACACAAAGAACATAACAAGGATGACATAACCACAAGAAAGAACAAAAAGTAGCAGAGTTATGAAAGTAACTTATGTTCTTATATTCTCATATCCTCGTATGTTCTTTCTTGTGGTTATATTAGCTTTAATATAATTTTTGTCCAAGGTGTTTATCAGAACTTTCCAGACCTTCCCTCGTACATTTGTTAAATCTCACATCATACATCATGTTGGAGAATTCCTACCTAGAATCTTCTCTTTATGATCCGTCCTGGCTTAATTCACCATGTACTTTCCTGGATGAATCTATTAATGTTTTCTCCAGATTCAAGGTTTGTTCCTGTTTTCAAACTCTAATTTTTCCTCCAATAATATCTGTATATTTATATTATTTATTGTTCATCTTTGAAAACTGCTCGACTGATTATTTTCAAAACTTTTGTACATATTTAGTTTAATCCATTATCCAAGTGTAAGCAAACAAAGTTTGCACCTGAAGTATATTCAGGACTGAGGCAACTCGTGGTAAAGGTGGACCAAACTCTCATCACTACTTGTCTTAGTATCTCCCATAATGCAAGAAACATCTCCTTGCAGACATGTATAATGCAATGCATTAAGGGAAGGGCCACTACCCAGACTGGTTTCGACCTTTATTGAATGTTCAAGTACAGGTCAAACTCCAAAAACTCAGTGTTGTTCCCCTCAGTAACAGGCTCACCCCCACCACCGAGCAGAGCCGCTCATTTGCTCATAAGTCATCTGAGGGGTAACAGCAACAGCCATGCCTCAGTTAACTTCATGGGCTACAGCATTGCCATTCATTACCCCCCACCAGGACCTGGGTGACAGCAACAGCCGAGCCTCAATTGAGGTCTCGTCAGGGGGAGCCAGACCCAGAGGTGGTGATACTAAGGTGGAAGTAATGGAGAAGTCATATTTACCTATACGAGTTGCCAAAAGGTGTCTCACCTTATTATTAAATTACTCTGGATTTAGAGAAAGATGTTGGAAGTTTTTCCCCCCACTTGGTTAGACTATAATAAATTTAGTTTAATCCTTTATCCAAGTGTAAGCAAACAAAGTTTGCGCCTGAAGTGTCTTCAGGATGGAGGCAACTCGTGGTAAAGGTGGACCAAGCTCTCATCACTACTTGTCTTATCTTAGGTGAAGAAAGAGTCCCCATCCCTTAATATATATCAATCTCTTCCAAAAACAGTGAATTTACTATTGTAAGTAAGCCAAGAGTTAAATAATATGGGAACTCTGCTTTACAAATAAAACATGGTACTTTTTCAAGAAAAAGTGGAGTGGTTGTCTCACATTGGATAATCTGAAATTGACTACTATCCAGTGATTTTCAGAAACATCTATGCTACAGAGGCATATAAACCCAGAGCCAGGTAGATGGAAAGCTGAGATGCTATCCACTTGGGCAGCCACACCAGCAATAAAGGTTGAATAAATTATTTACTATTTTCAGCAGGTCACAAAAGAATAAGTCATGGAATACTCACATAATCTGAGAAGAGGAGGCTGAAGCTTAAATGTCTTTATTGTAGTGATAATGCTGTGTGTGATTTACTGCAAGATTTTGGAGCCAAATTTCTCCTTTCCAATTTAGCAAATGTAGTCAGAAATGAATAAACTACAATTAAATATAATAACTGTATACAAAAATATGTATCTCTTGACAAACCTTTGTTGATGTACTAATCAGTATTTGTTCTTCCTTAGAAGATGTAATAAGTGGCACACGACATATGGGTTTCATTTCCATTTCCCTTTTCTGAAGAGTTGCCTCACAACTCTCAATCAACTCTTGAATGAGGTAATACTTTGCCTCAGCCAGTAACTCAGCAATTTCTCTTGATGATTCTGGGAGTGGAACGGAGCCATCACGTAAGAAATTTAATATAGTTCCAAAGTGCTTACCACATCGATCAATTAAGATCCATCCTATTATAAAAAAAAAAAAAAAGATCTTAATCTTCATTTATAAATTAATACTGTTATATATCCTATAAAAAGAAATTTTAGCAAGACTTATATATTAAACAAAATATACATGTTGCTCTTATTTTACTTTTAAATCTTTCTGTTGAATTTCATTATACTCTTTGTTTGAAACAATTAAGTTGCAGCAGCAACAAATTCAGCAGCCTACATATGGCTTGGTAACTCTGAGTATCTATAAATTCTGTCTCTTTTAGTATGTGATGAGATCACTTTCAATATAGTAAATATAGTAAACCTTATTCAATACTTCCCATCACCACACCTGGCACTAGGAAAAAACATATAAGGAAATAACATCAAAACTATAAGGAAGCCAGGAATTTTTTTTTTTTTTTTTGTGAATATAATGGAGGAGTGTCACAACCAGCTATAAAATGACATCAAATTGCAGCTTCAAGCAGCTGAGGGTGTAATTTTTCTAATATCAAGAATAGTACCATTTATGTTTTTCCTGCAAAGAATTCGTGCATTATAAGAAAACACTATTTTTTTTTTTTTCTTTTTTTGAAAACTGACTGTAAGGTCTAGGTAATTTATAACTTTCAAAGGGAATGGTGAACTCAACCAAAGAAATATTATTCAAGAAAAAATGAGAGTTTAAAAACCTTGGAAGCTCAGTGGCAAACTCAGAAACTAGGTAGACATGTGATGTAGTTGTCTGAAAGGGTGGAAATCAGAATTTAATGGTGTATGCCAGGGTAAATTACCAACCTTAGGTAATCTGAGAGCCGCATTAAAAAAAAGTATCCGAGGGCCACATCACAGTAGCTAGTAATTTGGTAAGCAGCAGTGACATAACCTCGAAAGCTGAACAAACGAACAACACTAATTGCACGCTAATCATGTGTTCACATTCCCTGTGAGCGCCCAGAGAATGCGCGTTGGAAGAAAACAGTGTAAGAACACTTCGACACATCTAATATTTGAAAAACACGTGGATATATAATGATGTAAAAACACCAAATAAAATTACCAACATCGAGATTATCGATTAGTGATAGAATTAAAACATCTAATACCCATTCGATTCAAATTATAATTTTATTTTTTCGCCTGTGAAAATGAAACACCACAGTGCTTTGGACAGCCCTGGTGTATACAGGAAAAAAAAAAAAAAAGGTAAGATAGCAAAGCTATGTATAAAATTAAGCTAAACAAAAGTCATGGAAAGACTGGTATAAACACAAATGATAAATACCAGGAAGGTGGCAAAATGTTCTGAAGGCACTAAAAAGCTAAGAAATGGAGACAGTACAGTACAGTAAAAAGAATCAAAGATGGTGAAGGCGACATGAAAATTGAAACTAAAGATATTCTGTATATCTGGAGAAATTATTTTGAAAGTATGTTAAATAAAACTAGCAGTGACAAAAAACATTCAAGAGGAATACAATGAGGAATATATATCAATACTTGTGACAGAAAAAAATATCAAAAGCCTGAAATGCAGAAAAGCCAGAGGAGATGATATTTGATTAGAAACACTTAAATATGAAATATATAAAAATTTTACGGTATCTACAACGTATCATTCAGAAGGCATGTTCAGAAGGTTGAATTCTGGATGGCTGCAGTAGAAGAACTCTCATAGTTACCCTATAAAAATGGAAATAAAATAATGTGAAAACAGAGAATTTCTTAGTAAAGAAATTCTTCTGTTTCTCTAATTCTCAGAGAAGAGGCCAAGAAAAACTGTGCAAGAGAAACTTGGAGAAGAACAAATAGGCATTGTCAGGATCAGATTTTCACTTTATTTACAACAGACAGTTGAGAAATCATGAGAATTTTACAAGGATCTGTACTTAAATTTTGTAAATTCGGAGACAAACATATCACAAAGTGACAAGAGTAAAATTTCAGAATGTTGTAATTATATGGGATACATGGAAATACAGAGCAACACACACACAGTCAACATTTAAGTTGTAAGTCAGCAGTCAGAACTGAAAGAAGTACAGAAAGGGGGGAAGGTTGATGTAAAATCAGATCAGACACAAGTGTGCACTTTCCAATCTTATTCATCATCTATATGGATCTCACTAAGAAAGCAAGTGACATTAAACTGATATCAGAATCGGAAATATCAAATTTAACACTTTTATTTGTGCAGATGATGCTGTATACTCCTAAACAAATATAGTGCAAGTCTAGGATTCTCTAACTAAATCGAGTAATGGCTATAACAAATATGAAAATCAGCGACAAAAAGACCACAATTATGAAAACAGGCAAGAGGAACATACAAACTTTGACTGTATTCTCAATGAAGAATCTATAGAACAAGTAAAATATTTCAGTTATTATTTAGGCACAGTTTTTAGTGAGGATTACAAATTAAATATGGAAACAGGGAATAAAATAAGCAAAGCTGGTATCATAGAAAGTCAACTGAATAAATTTATATGGCATAGGAGAGAAATAGACAAAACACTAAACTAGCAGTATACAAGGAAAATCAATTTTATGTTATGAATCTGAGAGTTTAGAAATAAAAACAACTGATAGACTGAAGACCACATATACAAGAGGTCTGAGAAAAATTAGTGAAATGGACTGATAATGTGAATAAATCATATTAAAAATGAGGGTATTAGGGAGGAAGTTGACATTAGTTCTGCTCAAGCATTCAAGAATGCATGAGCAGAGCTAATACAGAATGGGAAAGGAGAAATTAGTGATATAGGTATTTGATTTCAAGATAACAGGAAAATAACTTAGAGGAGGACCGAGTTCTAGGTGGGCTGATGCAGTCAGAAGTGTTCTAGAAGACAGAAATAAAAGAATGGAAAGTTACAAGTGACAGACTGATTTAGAGGAAAATTTTGACAGGACATTAGTAATAATGCAAGCTTAATCATATAGCAATGGCACAATCTGGAACATCCTTTAAGAGCACACATCAGGAAATTGGCATTTAGTAGATATACTTCAAATTCAAATGAAGTGTAGAATATCTAATGTAGAATATGAAGTGTAGTATATATAATAGTTTATTATTATTTTTTTTATTTTTAAATCCATGCTTAGGAAAGTTCAATGTGCATACTTCGTGTTACACTAAAGTGACAGAAATTGCAGAAATTCAGTAAGACAGTATTATCTGGCAGGAAAACAATACTGGATTTCCTGCCATATAATACTGTCTGTTATTCAATTTCTGTGCAGCTCTACATATGTGATTCTTTAGTTATCCATATTTTGAGGGTATGGCAGTAGTAGGTACACAGTATCCTTTACATAATCCCAGAGGGAAAAGTGACTGGGAAGTTAATCAAGTGACAATACAGGCTAAGCTGTAGGCTCATTCATTCAATCCACTGGCCAGACAGTTTATACAAATGGGTTATCATAGCATGATAGATGTGATATGCTCCACCTTGCTGGAAGAAAGCACTGAAATTGTCCTCAAAAAGCTGTGGAAGTAACTATAGCTCAAGACAATCACAGTACATACTACTTTCAGATACTGTTTTTTTAAGGGAAAAAAAAAAAGGATGATCCATAGACTTTGTCATATGACACAACATAAAAACATTAATTTTTGGACTATCCCTTGAATGTTCAGCAATGATGAGTGGATTTTCAATATATGTGTGTGTGTGTGTTCTGTTCACTTTTCCTGACATAAAGTGTGGCTTTTTCATTGAAATATGCCACTGACAGTAATGTTGCATCTTTCTCAATGCAAGTCATCATGTTTGTGGAAGATGTGAGGACTATGGGCAGCATTCCTACAGTCAAATAAATAAATCTGTAGTGCATGGCATTTTGTGGAATCTGCCACCGAATTTTCTGTGTTATATTCTCTTCAAGGCTACAAAATTGTGTCACCTTTCATCTTCACATAAAAGACTGCTAAACACAAACAAATGGTTGGCAAGGGCTCTCCCTTTTACAGATGCAACTGGTATCCTAAAATTTGTGATACCACTTAGGAATAGAATTTGCAGTGGAAAAATTCTTTTCACACTTTTTTCCTAAATGTTCATTGACAACACAATTTGTTGAATGAAACTTCAGGACACAAAAAACAACTTCTCTCCAAATGCTTGTTCTTGCATAGTTTAAAACTTTGAGTTCCTATTTTTCAAATATGCATGTTGCATTTTCTTACTGCTGTTTTTTTGTAAAAAAATTTAGAAATCACTCACCATCATTTTTGCATCACTCTGTAAAACAAGAAGAAATCATACATAAAGTACTTAGAAAGCAACCAGCACATGCCCTTTAATAACAAAATACAGGAAAATAAATGATTGATAAAAATATAGAAAAAATTACAAGAAACTTCTATGTTTACACAAATTGCATTTCATAATAAAATTCACTGACATAACCCATCTTAACTAATGTGACTTTTTCAACGATATACAGAGCTATTCTTCATTAGTAGGCATTATTTCTCTACACTGACAAAGACTTCTCTGATGATGATGACAGAGAGAGGAAGAACCAGCAACTTAGTTCTCTTCTCTGCTTCTCATGAGAACTCTACTTCGTTACCAGAAATGCATCCATTACTGGCAACAGTTTCAAACAAAATATTAAATCCAAAATCAATGAAATTTTTTATAATTTCATTTCTGCTTCTTGTATTTTTTCTTTGGGCAGATGGCAGCTCTTATCTAAATAATCTTTTCATTCTAACCAAATTTCCTTACACAGACTAAGACAGGCAAAACAATTAGAATACTGTCTTAAAATGTATATATATAATCTCTTGATTCAAATGAATCAAGTTCTATAATCAATGCTTTTAATACCAATGTCCTTAATATTCTCGAATGGGGCCGAGATAATCTAGTAAATCTTAATGCAACCAAAACACAATCCTGTCTTAATACAAGTTGAATGTTGTTACAAAGTAACTAAGTTTCTTAACATCCTTGATAGGTAACTCTATTTCCTTTATCAAAAACAGTTCCCATTTTAAAGAAAAAATTTCAGATTTTGTCTTAGTCCAAATGATCTCTATCAATATTGTGTGTTTGTTTACAAATGTTCCATTGGATGATACATTAGAGTTACTTTGACAAGACTTTCTAGCAGATCTTATTCTTCTCTTCAATTTCATTATTCACTCAGGTTACTTCACTTGTCAGAATAAATTTTATCAACAAATAAAGAATACTTTATTTGTTGATAAAACACACACACACACACACATGTGTGTGTGTATGTATAGAAGGATTCGAGTGTGAGGAACACACAGTCATGGTGCCCACCTTATGATCCAAGACCTCCTTTCGTGGCGATGACTGCAGCAATGACTACGCTTGTGAGTAGCAACTATTCTGCTAAACACATCAAGAAATCATGAGAATTTGACAAGGGTTTTGTAAATCTGGAGACAAACATATGACAAAGTGACAAGAGAAAAAATGTTCAGAATGTTGTAATTATATGGGATACATGGAACATCTATCTTTGAATCTCAGTATGGTAGAGATATATCAATGATTTACAGGCAAATAAAAGGAAATTTGAATTGCTTCATTTTTGGCATGGCAAGGTTCCTTGTCTGAACCTGAGACATCCTCACAAAGATCAATAGTCTTCACCGTTGCATACAATTTCTTGTCGAAATTGAAAAGATAACCCATTTCTTTCCTTCAGTTTTCTATTTTCTGTCTTTAGGACTTTATATCCGTGCTTGGTCACATCATCCTTGTTAAAAATCAGGTGCCATTAAATCTCTTATTCATCAAGCTCTCTCTCTCTGCACTCTATTACTAACACAAAAAATACATTTTATCAAAACTAAACATCCTGCGTAATAGCTTCAGTGACTATTTTGTAAATAAAGTCAATAACAGCTATGGAGTTTCTCTGTCACCAGCCTTCGAAGAAGTTGCCAACTGTATTGCCATCCCACACATCAAAGGTGTCTCTGAACAAATCTCCAAAAATTACTTAATCCCACTGGGCTCAGACTGGCTTTTTGCATAATTAATAAACCTGTCTCCTTTCTAAATTCTGCAAAGGACTGACTTCCTCCTTTTGTTTTCTCTTGCCTTCTTCACTGGTGTTTATCAAATTGTTTACGAGGGTGGTCTAAAAAGATCTCGGCCTAACAATGAAAAAATGAATTTATAATTTCAAAATTATTTTTATTTTTCGACATAATCTCCCTTAAAATCAATACATTTATTCCAGCGATGCTCCAGCGCCATTATCCTCCCTGTAGTGGTTCTCAGTAAGATCTGCAAAATATCCCTCTACAGCAGCAATCACCTCTTGATACGAAGAAAAACGCTGATCACCAAGGAAGAGTTTTAGTTTTGGGAAGAGATAGAAGTCAAAGGGAGCCAAATCTGAGGAATAGGGTGGATGTTCCAACAATTCATAGTGCAGATTCCTTAATTTTCCCATTGCCAAAGCATCTTCATGGGCAGGTGCATTGTCCTGATGAAAGACGATTTTTTTCTTTGGCAAACCGGGTCTTTTCTCACGAATTTTTTCATCTAGTCTGGTTAAAAGATCAGAATAATATTCCGCAGTTATTGTTTTACCCTTTTCAAGATAATTTGGAACATCCTTTTTTACCCTTTTCAAGATAATTTGGAACATCGGTGTTTTGGGATGCTAAAGGCATCCCAAAACACCGATGCCAAGACCTTTCCTACTGATGGAACCGACTTGGTCTTCTTTGGTGCTGAACAACTGGCTTCTGTCCACTGTTTGGACTGCTGTTTGGATTCTAGTGCGTAATGGTGAATCCAAGTCTCAGCCATAATAATAAATCAACATGCAAAATCAGTTTTATTCTTGTTAAAACGTTCCAAGCACTGTTCAGAGATTTTCATGCAAGTGCGTTTTTGAACTGCTATGAGCAAGCGCAGCACCCATCTTGAGCAAAGCTTTTTAAGCTGCAATTCTTCATGCAAAATATATTCTATACGTTTTTTTGAAATGCCTATAGTCTCAGCAATTTCACGCACTTTGATTCGCCAGTCATCCAATACAATATCGTGCACTTGATCAATGATTTCTGATGTTGTTGTTACACTTTTTGGACGACCTTCATGTGGATCATCTTCAAGGCTGGTATGGCCATGTTTAAACTTGACAGCCCATTTCTTAATTGTCAAAAACAAAGGAGAAGCGTACCCATAAACTTTTATGAACTTTGAATGAATTTCTTTTGCCGTTAAACCTTCTTTTACAAAGAATTTTATAAACCGCACAATACTCAATTTTATCCATGTCAAGGGATACAGACAACACTTTTGCTTCAGACAGCTGTAAAAAAAAATACTTGATAGAATGACTTGCAATTTCACATGGATGCTTATGACAGATGTATCAACTTAGAAAAAAAGAAATCTTGCCGATAGTGTTGCCATCTATGGTTGAAGCTGAGAACTTTTCAGACCACCCTCGTATAAGCCCATGGCACTGATTTAATCATGCTTTGGCCAAATAGTAGATCTATGGCTGTTCACTGTAATGAACACCTAGACTATATTAGACTCCAAGAGCTTGAACAATCTGAACTTGTTGAATATGTCATCTCCTCCAAATATAAGATAAAAAAAAGACTAACAAAAAAAGACTAATGTTCCATATAAAGACTATTTTATTTATGAAGCATCTGTATTAAAAAAAAAGTCGTGCAACCTTGCTGCATTGTGCCAATCTGAAGAGATCTGATGGGCAAAAGTTATCCCCTTTATGGAAAATTCTTCTGTACACAGCCTTCCAAGTTAATATATCTAGGAGGGCTGCACACACACACATATTCTCTCTCTCTCTACTCTATTAGCTAATAATTTATTTCAATGTCCATCTAGATAGTAATGGTATGAATGCCGCAAAATATCCAAATTCATATTTATACAGGGAATATGCTTAGCTAAAACCAAAATATGTTCAATTTTCCATTTACAAGCACAAATGGGGGGGGGGTGGAACTGATCCCACAATCACAGTCTCTAAGACCAACTAACTTAATGATGAACTCACCACTGTAGCCAAACCAATATGCATATTACGAAGAATTTCACTAATGCCATATCTCTTACTTATTCATTCTCTCACTTACACACACACACACACACACACACACATATATACAGGTATCCCTTGCTTAATGCGGGATTTGATTAATGCAGCAAAATTAATTGTGGCAATCCCTTGATATACAAGACAAGAGTTTGGATTAATGCAGCTTAAAATTTACCACGCAAAAACATGCAAGCCTCGGGGCATGAGCAATGATGATGTCATTCCTCCCATGCAGCCGTGCTCTCAGAGCCTGAGTGCCAGCCAGTTACTTCGCAGCCAGCATTAAGAGTGGGTGTATTACAAGCTCCAATTGTTCTGCTGTACGTATTGACAAATTACATTTTTCATAAATTTTACAGCCCAGTAATCATGGCAAAGAATAAGAGCAATCCCACAACCGGATCATTAAGTGAAAAAAATAAGAGAGGAAAGTACCTTAGATACAAAACTTGATATAATTAAAAGATTTAAAGCTGGTGAAAGTAAAAGTAAGATTGGAAGTGAATTTGGTTTTAATAAGTCTACAATACGGACTATTTTATCCAAAGCTGATGAGTATTGCGAGCAAGTAAAAGTTGCATCTACATCTTCAAGTATGCAATGCACACGTAACGGAGTGCTATAATGGATGAAATGGTAGATCCGTTGATTATTTGGCTGCAAGACTGCAATCAAAAGAGAATTCCAATTAGTGCCTATATCACAGCCAAAGCTCTAAGCCTGTTTTCAAGACTTAAAGAGACTAAATATAAAGAAGACAATTCAAAGTTCGCAGCTAGCAAAGGCTGGCTTGAAAATTTTAAATAGGGCTGGATTAAAGAATATGAAAATAACAGATGAAGTTGCAAGTGCCAATGAAGATGCTGCATCCACATTTCTTGCTGAGCTGCAGAAAATTATCAAAGAAAATTATTACGATTACCACCAAATTTTCAATGTAGATGAAACTGGCCTCTATTGGAAAAAAATTCCATCTAGAACTTTTATATCAAAAAAAAAAAAGCAGCACAGCCTGACTATAAATTATAAAAAGTTTGCTTAACAGTTATGCTTGGAGGGAATGCTAATGGAGATTTTAAATTGAAGCAGCTGCTTGTCTATTGAACTCTCAGAACCCAAGGACTTTAAAAGGATGTAACAAGAACTCTTTGTCTGTAATTTGCTGGGCGAATCAGAAGGCTTGGGTTACCCAACGTCTATTTGAAAATTGGTTTAAGTCTTTTTTTTGCCCGGCAGTTGAAGCTTATTGCAAGAGAAATAACTTAGCTTTCAAAGCTCTTTTGCTTTTAGATAATGCACCTGGTCATCCAAATTCTCTTAATGATCTGTATGAGAATGTGAAAGTTTTATTTTTCCCACCAAATATGACATCATTGCTACACCCATGGACATAGGTGTCATTGCAACTTTCAAAGCCTATTTTCTTAAAAAAAACATTCTCAAAGGCAGTAGACAACAACGGGAGAAAATGTGATTACGCTACAAGAATTTTGGAAAAATGTAACATTAAACATGCAATTGAAAACATTCATAACTTGTGCAATGTCTTCTAGCTGCATGAAAGCTGTTTGGAAAAGCCTTTTGCCAGAATGTGCTAATGATTTAGATTGTTTTAAAAATCCTGTGAACAATGTCGTCGAAGAAATCGTTGCAATTGGTGAAGACCTTGGTTTTGATGGTGTTGATGCACAGGATGTTAAAGAATTATTCGATTCAAATTCAAAAGATTTCAGTGACAATGATCTTCTTGAAATTGAACAACAACGTGCATATGAAGAGAACGAACAAATGGAATGTGAAGATGGGGTTCCAAAGGAGATAACAGTCAAAGAACTGGATGGAATATTTCGCAGTTTAGAATTGCTTAAGCAGCAAGTAATGGATATGGATCCAGATGTTAATCAAAGAATGCTTGTTTGCCGAGGTCTGGAGAGTCATTTTGCTTATCATAGAATTTATGCCGATAAAGAAAAAACTAAAACTGTTCAAACAACTCCTGATAGCTTCTTTTGATAAAAATATTGCAGTAATAACATAGGTACAAGCATTTATTAAACATTTACTTTGTATTCATTTTTTCTTTCCTAAAAGAGTACCATATAAACGAACTATTAATACAGTAATTGATCATGGAAGAATTGTAATTTTTACTAATGATTATTATATTTGATTAATGCGATTTTGATATATGCGGTAACATCAAGGGATTAATTAACCCGCATTAATCTAGAGATACCTGTATATATATATAGACTAGAGTACTAGTAAATCATAAAATGCCAGTTAATAATAATAAAAAAATGCTCTTAAAATTTTTGATAAAGGTTAGAATATGCTTGTGGCAGATACACTTACCTAAGGTTTTATCATTAACTGGCAATACAATTAATAATACAAAGGTTGTTTTGTGTTAAGTCAATAATTAATCTGGTTGGATATTAAATTGTAGACTGTCACTATATTTTTCACAGATTATGGATGTACTAATTCAACAATTTGTGCTCTAAGTAATTATTTTACAAAATGAAATACTAAAGTTTTTCATTTTGCATATCATATTTATCTCATTTTTACATATTTAAAATGTTGAAAGAAAAAAATATATATTTGTGTACGAATTACTGAAAGTGGAAATATCAGATTCAAATTTGACTGCAGCTTGTGGGAAGGAAAAAACTGCCAGAAAAAATGCTATTTTTTTATTTATTAATGTTAATTTACAATATAATTATAAATATCCCACCGTAATTATTCTTTGATAACTGATAAAAGGAAATTTGAATTGATTTATTTTTATTAATACAAACCTTGAAGAAACCCAAACATTTACAGGCATTATTAAACAAGACCAGCAATGATGATGCTGGGCTATAAGAAAAGACACCATACTTGAAGCTGTGGCATGTGGCAGCTCTATTATTCACAATTTCATTAATAAAATGAAAAGAAATGGCAAACAGAATATAGCTTCAGTTAATTTAATATGAAATATATAATTCTAACGTGTTGATTAAATATTACTTTTTTTTATTTTAATGATACTATCTTATGATTACCCCACCTCCAAAATTATATTAATAAATTGGTGTATAGAGATTTCTCAATTATCCAGTCACATGGGGAAATCGATTTGTTAAAGTTAACTGAATGTATAATGATATAATGGTCATTCAGAAATTAGTACGTTAGTTAATCAATCAAGGAGCAGTTGACTCAGGTGTTGGTTATTTGACATTTGAAAAATTGAGATTATTGTATTTTAAACTTTATTACTTGATTTGTATCTGTCATTATAATGTTCTATAGCAATTAAATATAATATAATATATATAAATAATGTTTTTGTATTTTATATACAAATACACAATTATTATGTTAAGTTTAATAAAGATAGTGATTTATTATTAATTTGATGTTTTTCTTCTTTTTTCATGAAATTAGGCTTGAATGTTTCACTGGTTTTCCTCTATTTTTTATTCCTTTTGATACTATCCTTCTGATAATATTTTCTTGAATATTCTTTTTATAGGCATTCTTTCTAACAATATGTGATGATATTTTGAAAGTAATGTCTCAATTGTGATAACTCCCCATTTCCAAAAGAGACATGTCAGTGAAATAACAATAATAATCATCTGCCGATGAACATGGCCATGTCGTGGCAGTGGGGCTTGTGTGCTTCAATGATGTTGAGAGCTATGCTGGCAGTAGCATAGCTACCAGCAGGGCCAACCTTGTCAGACAGGTCTCAACTGAGGTGCCAGACTAACAGTATTCCATTCCCCATCTTAATGGTGGAAAGCAAGATGAAATCCATACCAGATCAGTCAATGACTGCACCAGAATGTTGGAGATCCTGGGCATCAGGCAACAAGACCCAGCTCTCTTTGCTAGGCAACCAAGGCAGAAAGCTGAAAAGTGACTGGAAGAAACCAAACATAAAAAAATTCTCCTGTAGAAGAAAACAGAAGTTATGAAATGTTTTTACATATCAACATCAGAAAAACAGTGTTTTAGAAAGCATATGCACATGATTCGGATACAAAAATTTCCAGAATCTGCAATAACAGAACAAAAACTTATGGACCAAAAGAATTTCATTTTCCACAACAAAATATGTACTGAACTTGAGCTGCAAGAGTTATGTAATAAACTAACAGCTCCAGTAACAGTAAATCATCAAGAGGAAGAAGCATCAAGCTAACGCCATATCTCAGAATGTTTTGATATAGTTCGCCCACCGTTTGTAGATCTCTCCTTGACATTTTGCCAAGAATAGTCGATTCATGCTGAAGGGGAGAAAGAAATGAAGGCTGTACAAATTGGTCGCCAACATGCGAAATCATGTGCTTTCTTGTCTGTCGCTGTACTAGCTTGATTTTTGTTGTCGCTTTTTTGCATTTTTTTATTATTATTAATTTGTGTGATGGATCCAGTACAGTCAACAAGTTCTGTTGTTAAACAACAACAGAACTTGTTGACTGTAGTTTCAGTAGCTCTTGCAAAAGAATAATGAATAATGTGCTGACATTCTGCAAAAAAGAATCGTCTCCTTGTTCCCCTTTCTCAAGTCATAAAACGTGCAAGTGCAATTGCCGGCGTATCGGGGTCGACTGTTAAAAGAATTTGTAGGGAATCAAAAGGTGAATGTAAGCCGAAATTTAAATCTCCTAAAAAAACCACCAGAGTTAAAACCATATCGAAACCGTAGCTTTGAATGATTTTGATGTAGACGTTATAAGAAGAACTATTCACGAATTTTAAGGTGTAGAAAAAACAGTGCCAACTGTTCCGAAATTGATTCCTGTGCTTAAAGAAAAAATTAATTTTCCTTGGAAAAGAGAAACTTTAAGGAAAATACTTCATGAAATCGGATTTTGTTTTAAAAAGTCCCAGAATAAAAGGAAACTTATCATGGAGCAAAGTGACATTGTTTTATCTACAACGCAGTATTTGAGAGCAATACGACGTTTCAGGGAGGAGAAAAGACCGATTGTGTATTTGATGAAACTTGGATTGATAGTAATTTAACTTATGGAAAATGTTGGCAGTCTAAAGAAGAACGTGGAGTGCTACAAACCGGAAATGCCTCACGGCGCATAATAATTTTGTGCGCGAGTGGAGAAATGGTTTTTGTTTTACCGAATTCAAACTTACTATACAAAGCCAATTACCAGAGGCAAATGAATTCTACGATTTTCGAAAAGTGGGCAGAAGAAAAGCTGATTCCAAACCTTCCTAAAAATGCTGTTGTTATATTCGATTACGCTTCATATCACTCAATTCGATTAAACAAAGTTCCAAATTGGTCTAATAAGAAGCAAGTTCTTATGGATTGGCTCTCTGCAAATAACATTTCTCCTTCCCCAGATATGCGAAAAATTGAATTGCTTAATTTGGTCAAAAGAAACTCGGCACAACTAAACTATTTAAATTCGACACGATGCTCAAAGAGCTTGGATTTCTAGCTTTGAGGCTACCATCATATCAATGCAATATTAATGCTATTGAGTATGTTTGGACAGAAGTGAAAAGTTTCATTCGCCATCGCAACGTAACTGGAGATATTGACATGTCGAAACTTTTTAAGCTTTCAGAACAGGCGATTGAAAGTATTACAGTTCAAAACTGGGGAAAATATTGCTCTCATGTCACCTCATTGAAAAATATGTATTGGGACAGAGACGGAATTATCGAAGAATTATGCGAACCTTTGGTGATCAGTTTAAGTGAAAGTGATGGCGATTCGGACACCGATTTAGATGACTATGAAGATTAAAAGGATTTGATAATGGTATTTTTTCCAATCTTTTTTTGCATGGGTTTGCTAAAAGAGTTACAACAAGTCATAAATAATTAATCGGTTTAAGACATTAAAGTGTCTCAGTTCTCTCAACTGCAAGTTTAGAATATTTAAGTTCATTTGAAAAAATTTCTGTTTTTCATTATAATATTTTTATTTTATAGAAAACTTTCTTAAAAATAAACTTAGTTAAATTTTTATTTTATGCTATACCTTTTTTAATTTTGTTAATACTCTACGTACATTTTTCTAACTGTTATACAAGCAAAATAGTTACACTTTAAAAACAGCAATGTTAGTAAAAGAAAATCTAAATTTTCCGACCTGTAATAATAAACAAACTCATCCCAGAAGACGGATTGATTACCTATTATCGGAATGGATTCTCCTTTTTCTGACATGCGCAGAAGTGTCGAGGGACCTCTAATCGGTGGGCAAACTATAGGAGTACAGTGTAAAATGAAGTCGAGGATATTGGAACATATGAACTTCAGAAATGACTGTATAAGACTACCAACATAATAACGCATTCCTGGATGCTGACATTGTCAGCATCCAGGAATGCGTTAGCAGAGCTAATCTCAGGTGGTATGGTCACTTAAACAGAATGGGCGAGGAAAGATTAGCAAAACAAGTGTTCTCTGCCAGGTTGGCAGGAAAACGACCGAGAGGAAGACCAAGATATAGGTGGATTGATACGGTACAAAGTGCTTTAGACGATAGAAATATAAGATCTGATAATATTGGAGTGTTGACAAGTAGCAGACTGATTTGGAGGAAAATTGTAGATAGGAAATTAATAATGATGTAATTTTTTTCATTTTTTTCAGTTTCTATCATATCCTGTACACCCCTTGAGGGTACATGGCAGGAATTTGATGATGACTACCAACATTGAAAACCTTACATAAATCTAAGCTAAAACAGCTCCTCTTAGATACAAATGCTGTGATAAAAACCAACAGTATATATCAACTTCTATACAGCACAGCTTATATAATTACAATGAAGCTTGGTTGCAAACCACAAGAGCAAATGTCGTGCATGAAGCAGCTACACCAGTGGACTATAACATGTCTACCAACTATGCTTAAGCTGTTCACTGCTATCATAGCAAATTCCATATACCACTACTTATCAGATAATCAGATTTATCCGATTGAACATAAAGGCAATTTTTAAGAATCTGAAGAACAAAAGAGCAGATCGTTATTGATAAAATGATCCTCAGAAATTCAAAAAGATGAAAAACTAACTTAAACAGGGCATATCGGCGAATGTATTCCCGTAAGCTCTCTGGTCAAATTTCATATGAAACTTTTATAGTTTCTATAATCGGCTTTGAAATAATGCTGGATTTAACATCCACTTAAGTTTTATAAATTTGCATCGCCAAAGTGAAGCCTTTTGTCTCTTTATTTTAGTAAATACTTTTACACACTGACCGAGAGTTCGCTTACGAAAAATACACCTCTCTGATGTTTCAAGTTACTTAGTACTGAGAGTTTTTCTCTCTTAAGGGTTCTGCCTAGTCTCTGATGAAAACCAACCAGTTTGAAACAGCTGTCAGGCTAGTGAAACCTTTTCAAAATGGACCAATAGGAGGGGAATATATGGATGCTTGGGCAGCAATCATCTTTCCTATAAGGTCTGGCTAGGGCAAGCAACTCGTAAATATTGGTGAATGTATTCCGTAAGCTCTCTGGCGAAATTATTTCATATGAAACTTTTATAGTTTCTATATCCGTCTTTGAAATAATGCTGGATTTAATATCCACTTAATTTTTATAAATTTGCATCACTGAAGTGAAGCCTTTTGGCTCTTTATTTATGTAAATGGCATGGGTAGACTATAAGAAAGCATTTGATTCCCTTCCACACTCCTGGATCCTAAAATCACTACAAATATTGAATTAGCAAAAACATATGTTTGTTTCTGGCTGCTATGAAATCATGGAAAACACTTTAATAATCAATAACGAATCATTTGGAGATATTAGCATTAAATGTGGAATTTTCCAAGGTGATTATTTGTTACCATTACTCTTCAACATTTCTTTGATAATACCTCTGTCTATGATTCTGAAGAAAACAATTTTAGATATGAAATTCCTAAATATAATATTAAAATTTCTCATCTATTGTATATGGATGGCTTGAAGTTACATGGAAAATCAGCACAGCAAATAGACTCATTACTGAACACGATTCGTATTTTCAGTCAGGACATCAAAATGGAATTTGCTTTGGATAAATGTGAAATTTTAATTTTGATCAGGAGAAATACATAAAAGCAATTTCAAAATTTCATGAATACTATAACTAGGAATACTAGAGCCAGTGATATTCTCCACTCGTAAGTTAAACAACAGGTAGCAGCAGAATACACCAAATGAGTCAGAATTATTCTAACAACAAACCTTAATGGATTAAACACAGTTAGAGCAATGAACTCTTGGGATATAAAAGTTTTGGACTGCAAAACTAGAAAATGAATAACTATGTATCATACATTACATCCATGAAATGATGTTGACTGACTGTTTCTACCAAGAAGAATAGGTGGATGGGGTCTGCTGCACATGAGAGAGACTATGGAAGAAGAAGAAATTAGTTTAAAAAATTACACTAACAATGATGACGACGATTTAACCATTCAGTCGTGTTCGTGTCCAACTCTTGATAACTTTGTAGGCAAATGTTCTTGCACTGAAGTATTTCTGGTTAGATTTTTACAGGGTAGTTCACCATTGCTTTCCCCAAATTCCTCATTGGGCTTGGGACTGGCATATAGCTGAATAATCAGGCCCATGGCTAGGTCATAGTATTCATGGCTGTAATCCATGTGTGTTCCTGGAGTCAGTTTGCCTGTTCTGAGGGATGAAAAACCTGAGTTTCTGGGTGAAAAAACCCTCCACCTCCATATGAGACGCTAATTCACCTTTCATCAAAAGAGACCAACTAAAAGTCCCTCACATCATGGAAGGGAATCGAATTCAGGTCTTTCCAACCAAAGGGCTTCATCTATACTGACTGAGCTACTGAGGCTCTAACATCAACAATAGCACTGAACAAATGTTTCAAGACATTTCACAAGAATGCCTTCTAAAAGCAATAGAAACATACCCGATTACAAAACGGAATGTCAAAATAACCAACATGTGCACTGGAAAAATAAACCTAATTTCTTCAAGATACTGAGGAAAAAAACTGATGTGAACAAGATGTGGCAATGGTTACAATATGGATATATTAAAAAAGAAACAGAAGAATTTATTCTAGCCATTCAAGAACAGGCGTTACAAACTAATGCAATCAAAGCAAAATTTTGAACATCAACAATAACAGCAAATGCAGATTATGTGATCAGAAAGTTGAGACGGTAGAACATCTAATCAGTGCCTGCAGCAAGATAGCTCAAACTGATTATAAATATTGCCATGATCAAGTGGCTAAAATAATTCATTGGCATGTATGTAAAAAAATATGGTTTTCCTATTTATGATAACTGGTGGCAGCATAAAATAGAGATAGGACTGAAAAACAAAACAGCAAAAATTCTCCGGAACTTTAGAATAAAAACTGATTGGAATCTGGAACACAACAGACCTGACATCACAATTATTGAACACTGACAGGTATGGATTATTGACCTCACAGTACCAAGTGATAACAACATTAACAACAAAGAACTGGAAAAAATGAATAAATATCGAGAGCTGGCAATCAAAGTTGGCTGGTTGTGGTTTAAACACACCAAAGTCATTCAATAGTTCCAAAAAAGCTATCCAGCTATTTACAAGAATTAATCATCAACAAAATGACCACACATGATCTACAAAAAATGCCATTACTTGGAAGAGTCCATATTTTATGACACTACCTGACAAGAAATTATTCAGATTCTTGGATAGATTCTGAAATGCTCGGTATCATACAGTTCATGCATTTCTGTGTATGAACTGTGTGAATAAAGTAATAATAATAATAATAAGTTTATTTGTCAGTGATTTTCAACATCTAAGTACTTCTTTGAGCTATTCTGCTCAAGGAAAAGTTCCTAGCCTCATCAATTTCATATTCAGTACTGTTAATGTGATACACAGTATCTAATCTTGTCAATCTGTGAAGTGCATCATCATCAGCCTCAGAGAGTATAAAGGATATTATGATAGTACTAAGTACTACATGAAAAGTTATGTCATTAATAACTTCCAACTGAGAATTTTCCTCCAAATTAATCTGTTATCCATCAAGACTCCAATATCAGATCTTATATTTCTGTCTTCTAAGACACTCTTTACTATATCAAGTTATATAGATCTTGGTATTCCTCTAAGTCTTTTTCCTTTCAGCCTGGCTAAGAACACCTGTTTTGCTAATCTTTCCTCTCCCATTCTGTTTGTGACTATATCACCTGAGATTAGCTCTACTAACATATTCCTGAATGCTAACAATAGCAAATTTTTTCCTTGCCAGTATCACATTAATAATATCCTCATTTTTAATGTGATACTACCATTGATGTCATCTGTTTAATCCCCTAATCTTTCACACAACTCTCGTATCTGTGGTTAAAAGTCTTTGGTCAAGTGTTTTATTCCTAACCTAGTTCTCAGATCCATAAGTTGAAATTAGTTTGAACACAGGCTTGTATACAGCTAATTTAGTGTTTTGACTTTCTTTCTTTCTCTACTGAGTGTTCCTGGCAAGATTTATGCAAGTATACTTGAGAAACGGATGAGGAGAATTGTGGAAGAAAAGCTTGGTGAAGAACAAGCTGGATTCAGGCCAAATAGAGGCTGTCAGGATCAGATCTTCACTTTACGACAAATAGTCGAGAAAGCATGGGAATATAAAAGAGATCTGTATTTAAGTTTTGTCGATCTGGAAAAGGCATATGACAAGGTGCCAAGAGAAAAGCAATTCAATATGCTACAGTTATATGGTGTCGATGGGGCATTATATCAAGCAATACTTTGTCTTTATTTGATGTAAGTCAGCAGTCAGAATTGAAGGAAGTACAGGAAGGTGGTTTAATGTTAAATCTGGTGTGAGACAAGGCTGTACATCATCGCCTGTTATTCATTATCCATATATCAAAATTGGAGATGTTAATGCAGCTCTTTGCTTTATGCAGATGAGATGTTATACTTCTAAATAAATCTGCTACAAGTCTGCAAGATTCTCTGATTAAATTGAATAACTGTTGTAATAGATATGGTATGAAGGTCAGCAATAAAAAGACAAAGACAATGAAAATAGGCAGAATCATTGAAAATGTCAACTGCGTTGTGAACAGAGAACCTGTGGAACAAGTAAAACATTTCAGCTACTTAGGCACAATTTTTAGTGAAGATGGTAAATTAAATATGGAAATAGACAACAGAATCAACAAAGCTGGTATGGTAGAGTGTCAACTGAATAAATTCATATGGAATAAGAGAGAAATTAGTCTGAACACTAAATTAGCTGTATACAAGACAGTGTTCAAACCAGTTTTAACTTATGGATCTGAGAGCTGGGTCAGAAGTAAAACACTTGACCAAAGACTAGAGACTGCAGATATGAGAGTCCTGAGAAAGATTAGTGGCATGAACAGATGGCATCAATGGCAATATCATATTAAAAACAAGGATATTAGGGAAGAACTGGACATTGTCAGCATCCAGGAATTTCGTTAGCAGAGCTAATCTCAGGTGGTATGGTCACTTAAATAGAATGGGTGAGGAAAGATTAGCAAAACAAGTGTTCTCTGCACAGGTCGGCAGGAAAACGACCCAGAGGAAGACCAAGATATAGGTGGATTGATACTGTACAAAGTGCCTTATACGATAAAAATATAAGATCTGATAATATTTGAGTCTTTACGAGTAACAGACTGTTTTAGAGGAAAATTGTAGATAGGAAGTTAGTAATGATGTAAATTTTTCATGTAGTACTATCATATCCTGTACACCCCTTGAGGGTACATAGCAGGAATTTGATGATGATGATGATGACTTTCTTTCTTTCTTTCTTATACCAGCTTTACTAATTCTGTTGTCTATTTCCATATTTAATTTGCCATCTTCACTAAAAATTGTGCCTTATTTAGGAGAAATTTTTAGTGAAGAAAAACCTGTATACTTGCACATTCGGTTTTATTTCCAATTTTATAGATGGGTACTATAAGCGCTTTACTCCAATCATCTGGAATTCAACAATCTTCCAGGCTTTCTGAAGAATGCAGTACACACCATAAAACTTTTATACCTCCATACTTGAGCATTTCTGGTTGAATATCATCTACTCCAGCTGCCTTTCCATATTTTAGCCTTTTGATGGCTTTTTCTACTAACACATATAAATATTGATATGTATTCCTGATTTCATGCCTGTTGAGAGTGTTTTCTACTACTGTGCTGTCACTGCCTGTTTCCTTTAGCAATCCTTCAAGTCAGGGGTCCCCAACATTTGGGCCACATCTGCACACTGGAGCAATTCAATGCAGTTCTTGGTCTTTCAGAAAGTCTACGTCTTTCAAATTTTTCTATACATTTGACAGTGTCAGCTTTTAGTAACCCTATGAGAATAAATTATCACTAAAAGTGTCTGTATTAAATTTCTCTCAAATTCCTCCCAGTGATTTGCAGTGGCCATGTTCTCCATTTTTGGTAGAGAACATATATTTGTGAATCAATATTTTCACGAATCTAGAAGTAAATATTAATAAACTTCCTGATAATTTGCAGCCTCAAACACCACACCAAATGTATGCATGTATATTTTCTGTATGTATGTAAATAAATGTATTAATTTCATAAGTTTAATTTTATCTTTTGACTAGGACAGATATTTTCGGTTTTGTATATCTAATAACCATTGTGTTAGTTTATATTAACGTTATTGATTCACAACACAGAATGATAAGAAAATAATTAATATTTATTTATTTATTAGCTGATATTTCTGCTGGTATTATATCCAGAGAACAAGAACAGTTTGTCAGAGCACACAAAAGAATTTGGCAAACAAATTGGTATAGCAGTGGGACTAGTTTAAAAAACATACAACACAAGGAACTAGTCCTAATTGATACCATCTATTGTTGAATAAAGAGAGAGAAAAAACAAATATCAATTAGATCTTAAAATCGTAAAGGCCTGTAATTGCTTGCATCCTAGGCCACCTGAAGACAGTACTTATAGTTCAAGTCTAGTTGCCGACTGGAGAAACTTTTTCTAAGCCTTTCTTCAATCGGTTCCTGAATTAGTCGATCTTTGGCACAGGCAAGTGGATTTTTTTCTCCCATAAAAATTTGGGTTTTTCGTCCTAAACTCAAGAAAATTGACTGTAGAACCCATATTGTCTCAGACAGTAACATATCCTATTAGGGTTGGGTACCAAGAGGATGGCAGCACTTGTTTGCCAGTCTCTTCATCGGTGGCCACCTATAATTAGTGATAGACATGGGCCTGCTATCTGTGATTGGCTACCAGTGGAGATTAAACTGTCCACTCAATCTCCAAAAGCTAGATAGGGTGTAAAGGCCTTGCTTACTCCCTATAAGGGAATAAAAGGTGTTAGCTAACTTATTTTAAAATGACCGTTTCCCAGATTTTCGGTAAAATGATACAGTTATACTTGTTGAGGTTTTGAGTATGTTTTAAAGCTGTTACTGATTCCAAAAAAAAAACAATCGCTTTCACTTATGACTGTTGTTTAAATTGACTATAACTATGACACCCCCACATTACCAACCCCGGGTTAAAGCATACTCCAAACCTCAAGAAGTATGGTTACATCAATTTATCAGAAATCTGGGAGACAATCATGTTAAGATCTAATAAATATTTGTTTTCTCTCTCTCTTTATCCAAACATAGATGGCACCAATTAGGACTTTGTTCTTTATGTTGTCCATTACAATTTTTTAAACTAGTCCCACTGTTTATACTAATTTGTTTACCAAGTTGTTTTGTGTGCTGTGGCAAACTGTTGTTATGCTCTGAAAATGCTGGATATAATACTAGTGAAATATGAGCAAATAAGTTAATAAATATTAATTATTTTCGAGAGTCTGTGTAGCTCAGTGGAAGAGGTGTGTTTACACTTCTCAGCACTAAACTGCCCAAAGACGGACTTAAGATCAAATCTCCTCGCTGACTAGAGGAACTTTTTCTAAGTCTTTTTTTCAATCAATGCATGAGTTAGTCAATCTCTGGTATGGGCAAGCAGGTTTCTTCTCTCATAAACTCGGGTTTTTCATTCCATAGACTGAAGAAAATCAACCATAGAATCCACACTCTTTCAGACATTAAAAATATTGTGTTAGGGACCTTGAAATGGCGGCAATTGTTGAGCCATCTCTTCACTGCAGGCTGCTTAAATTAGTGATAGCCTTGGACCAGCTATCTCTGACTGGCTACCAGTGGAGACTAAATTGTCCACTCAGTTTCCAAAAGTTAGATAGGGCTAAAACAGCCTTGCCTACTCCCTATATGGAAATAAAAGGCGTAAGCTGATTTTTTTTTTAAATTATTTTCTTATCATTCTGTGTTGTGAATCACACTGTTAAAATAAACTAACATGTACTGCTCACGCATAATCCTCTCTACTCGTTAATAATCATGATAATCTTTCAATGGATGTGATGTATCTATTTTCCTTAAATTTTATTGTTTGTTAGTATATTTCCAAGTATTTTGTCTTACCTCCATCTCCGATGCTGAAGGTGTAATCTGACTAACTCACTCTAAAAAGAAGAAGTCAACACATTCGGTTTGCAGCCTGCACAAAGTCTTTCCAGTAGTGAATGAAGCCCCTGGGAAGTGAAAGGTTGAAGATCACTGTTCTAGGTAATTACTCTATGCATCAAGGATATCTTTATCTCCAGTTTTCACATCACCTTTATCATCTCTAATTCTTTTACAATACTCTTTCCTTCATTTTTAAGCTTGTTCAACAGCCTCCAGAATATTGTGCCACCTTCCTGATATTTATTTTCAATGTACTTACCAAAGTCTTCCCATGATTTTTGTTTACCCAGTTTTACACAGTGCTTCAACTTTCTTAGATTTGTGTCTGTACTTCACTTTTCCTTCACTTCCTCTTTGACTTCCTGAGTTCACCATGTAGTACTGATTTTTCAATCCTTGCAAATAATCTTACCGCATGCCTCTCTGGTTGAATCAATGTTTTCTTCAGGGTTTGCTACTGAATCTCCAAGGTTTGGTTCCTATTTTCAAATTCATTCATTTTTTCTTCAATGATGTTTATGTATTTGAGCCTACAGGTCACATCTGAAAGCTGCTCAAATTTAATTTGTTTTAAAACTTTCTTATACACTCTTCTTTTCAATATGAAATTCACTTTTATTCTGCTCAAGACTAAATGGTGATCACTTCCAATTTCAAATCATCTGTCTTGAATTGTGTCCTGAACCAGTCAGAAAAATCATCATCAACAATAACATATTCAATGAGAATTTTCTTATTTCTTGCACCTTCTCTGCATGTGAAGTTGTGCACATTTTAATACTAGAAGATGTTCTTAATAATAACTAATCCATGCTCAGAGCAGACATCCAACTGGTACTTACCATTATTATTAGCTTTACTCTTTTCTCCATAATTTCCAAAAACATATCTGTATATTTTACATTACATAAAGATTTACATTTTAAATAAAGTTATACAGTGGCTGCATTGCATAATTCAGAAAGCCTGGTCAGAAAGTAGAATTCCAGATGATAGAAGCAGAGCTATCATAGTACCCATCTGTAAAAAGGAAAATATAGCTGAATGTGATAATTTATTATTTCATGACGCCTCCAAGGAGTCCGAGAACTCATTGAGAGAGGACACTTACTCTACAGCTCTCTGTCTCCACCACTATATTACAGAGGAATTTCCCTATTGAGTGTTTCTGGTAAGATTTATGTAAGTATACTTGAGAAATGGCTAAGAACATTGAGGAAGAGAAGCTTGAAGATCACGCTGGATTCAGGCCAAATAGAGGATCAGATTTTCACTTTAAGACAAATAGTTGAGAAATCTTGAGAATATAAGAAGGATCTGGAAAAGGCATATGACAAGGTGTCAAGAGGAAAGCTCTTCAAAATGCTACAGTTATATATTAGTGTAAATTTGACATAGTCTCTATTTTAACTGTAAGTCAGCAGTTAGAATTGAAGGAGATACAGGAAGATAGTTTGTTGTTAAATCAGGTGTGTGACAAGGGTACAACATTATTGCCAATGTTATTCATTATCTGTATTATGAAGGAAATTATTCATTATCTGTATTATGATCATATTATGAAGGAAAGTGGCATTAAATCTGATTATCAAAACTGGCAATGTTAATCTTAGCTCTTTGCTTTATGGAGATGATGTCTACACTTCTCAATAAATCCAGTACAAGTCTGCAAGATTCCCTGACTAAACTGAACAAAGTTGTAATAAATTTGATATGAAATTCTGCAATAAAAAGACAAACACAATGAAAATAGGAAGAAACATCGAAAACATCAACTGTATCATGACTGGTGAACTTATAGAACAAGTAAAACATTTCAGCTATTTAGACACAATTTTTAGTGAAGATGGCAAATAAAAAATTGAAATAGACAACAACTGGTATGGTAGGAAGGCAACTGAATAAATTTATATGGAATAAGAAAAATTAACAAAACACCAAATTAGCCATTTAAACTAATTAAGAATACAAGATAATGTTCAAACCAATTTTAACTTAGGGATCTGAGAGCTGGGTTAGAAATAAAACACTTGATAAAAGACTGGAGACCTCTGATATGAGATTTCTGAGAAATATTAGTGGAGTGAACATCAATGGCAGCATCATATTAAATTGAAAGAACTTGCCATTGTTAGCATTCAGGAATGTGTTAGGAGAGCTAATCCCAGATGGTATGGTCACTTAAATAGAATGGGAGAGGAAATATTAGCAAAACAAGTGTTTTTTTTGACAGGCTGGCAGGAAAAAGACCCAGAAGAAGATAGATTGATATAGTCAAAAAGTTCCTTAAAAGGCAGAAATATAAGATTTGATAATGTCAGAGTCTTTACAGTTAACAGATTAATTTGGACAAAAATTGTTGATCAGAAGTTAGTAATGGTCTAACTTTTTAATGTAGATACCTGATTTAACCTGTACACCCCCTGAGGGTACATATCAGGAATTTGATGATGATGATGATATCTGTATGTCTGGTATTAATTCCTAATCTGCTGTTTAGTTTTTTCACAAATACTAACTTTTCCTTTTTCACTGTGCCCATTGCTTTCTTTAATGCCTCAAAAAATTTCTCCACTTATTCCTTAGTGGGACCTCAAGGGGAACCACACAATGACACAAAGTGTCATTGTGTGGTTCCCCATTCTGATATTTGCTCACATCACTCTACTTGATAATGCCTGCCATTCAAGAAGATTATCCTCATATTTAGTGTTGAATACTACAGCTATTCCCTCCTTTTCCTGACTGTTATTGCCTGAATATAACATTTTGTATTTGTTGCTTAGAAAGATCTCACCTGTTTTTGTTTTCTATGTTCTTGCCATGCCTATTATGTCGATTTAGTACTACTTAGTCAATTCTTCTGCTGGTTCCATTTCTTTCCTATTTATGCTTCTTATGTTAAGAATACCAATCTTGAACTTTGTTAATGTTGAGTTGGGATGTGTTCCAGTAACTAACTTTTTGCTGTTCACCCTGGTTCCCTGATGAAAATAATGGGGGACCTTATTTAATAAGGTGATGCCCCAGCTGGCATGTAATTCTGTTATGTTGTACCATCATTTTGCACTATGGTTTAAGCCAATAGGAATACAATGTTGGAAGTTTTTTCACTTGGTTATACTATAAATTAAAGATACCAAGAAATTACATACTTGGTTTAATCTTTTATCCAAGTGTAAGCAAACAAAGTTTGTACCTGAAGTATTTTCAGAACTGGGGCAACTCGTATATAGAAAGTAATGACTTCACATCACTTGTCTTAGTATCGCACAATGCAAAGCACATATCCTTACGGACATGTATAATACTATGCATTATGAGAAGAAATATAATTTCTTGGTATCTTTAATTTATAATAAGAATACAATTTAGTCAGCTAAATCCCAAATTTCCAGCTCATCCTCCTTTTGTATCATCAGCAAAGAACTGAATACCCCTCCTCTTATAGCATTAATATCCAAATTAAATAGTGGCTCTAGTACAGTCTTGAGAAACTCCACTAGTCACCTTCATTTACCTAGATTCCACTCCACCATATACTATTCTCTGGTATCTGTCAGCCACACTGTATCCAGCTTCATATTCATTCCTATTTGCTCCAACTTGTGTAATAATTATCTCTGTGGTATTTTGTCAGATGTCTTTACAAAGTCCACAGGTATCAAGGTAGAGCCATTTCCTGTATCTATGTCTACTGTTACTCTATTATAAAATGTGAGGACCTACCTTTTACACACTCATGCTGCTCACCATACAATATCATATTTCTATTCACCCGAGGGTCCACAAATACTTGTGAACGTCTCTGTAATTTGCAACTTCTGTCTTGGAGCAGAGACTTATATTAAACAACTCTGTCAGAGACAGAGTTGTTTAATATAACACTGATAATTCTCTTGTACTTTCTTATAGCACATGGGCCAACATGCCATCCAGTCACACTGCTGTATTCACAGATTTTTTTTAAATATGCCGAGCACTTCCACTTCATATATATCTCAATTCTCACATCAGTCTCTGTCACATCACAACTGCCAAATCTCCACATGGATGATTATGTCCTTATAGAGTGGTCATTTATTAACTGTTTCTTTCACTTATGTTATATTCCTGTCCATAATGAAGGGCGAATTTATATAAATTATTTTTATCCATAAAAATAATTCAATAGGATACAAAAATAATAGAAAATGGTTAACGCTAACAATGGTGATAAGACTAACTTTTCACGATGCAATGTCAATAAAAGTGATTAAATAATAAAGTAACACGTAAAAACCACAGTGAAATCTTTCATTAGTAAAAAGACAGATATTTCGTACTAAAAATAATAGTACATCTTCAGTGTCTGTAACAGTAATAGGAATGGAATACAGGCAAATGTTCGGTGGATCACCTATTAAAATACAATTGTTACCACGAGCTAGAAAATAATAGAAATAACAAATTTAATCTATTAAGATAAATGGTTTTTTTACATAAGATAATAGTCTCCCAGATCTTTGAGAGAGACATACAGTCATTTCTATTTAAATTCGGTTGGTGTAAGATAGTTTCACAACTTTCTTTGAATAAGCGTTCATATTTGAATCTGCATCTATGGAGGAGAACTGCTTTATCCCACTGGACACTATGAGTAGAGTCAATACTGTGCTGCACCAGACCAGACTTCAGAAGTTTATTATAATTAATATAATATTGATGTTCTTTTATTCTTTTTTTCCAAAGAAGCGCCAGTTTGTCCAAAATAAGAGACACCGCATTCGCAAGGTATTTGGTAAACGCCAGCCAAAGATAGAGAAGACAGTTTATCCTTTGTAGAAGGTAATAAAGAAGAACTTTTGTTGATAGGAATATATGTTGGATTCAGTTGATACTTTTTCAGAATTCTACCTATAGGTTCTGAGATTCCTGGAATGTACAGAATAGGAACTCTGCAGACTGTTGAAGAAACTGTAGGTGTTGGAACATAAGAGTCAAGTATCTGTTGGATTTGATTGGAGTTGTAATCATTTGATTCCATTAACTTTTTAATGATGGAAAGTTCTTGTTGTAAGATTATTGGGGAAGAGCAAACTTTATGTGCTCTATGAACTAGAGATTTAAGAATGCCAAATTTTTGAGACATGTAGTGCGCAGACTTTTTGTGAATGCATCTGCCAGTAAAAGTGGGTTTTCGAAAGACACTTGTAGATAAGGTACCAGAAGACGTTCTAGTAAGGAGGATGTCCAAAAATGGTAATTTTTGGACATCCTCCTTACTAGAACATCTAGGACATCCTCCCTCTGGAAAGTACCAGAGCTTTCTTTTTCCATAGTGAATTGGATGCGTGGGTGATGGTTATTTATCCGTTGTAGAAAAGTGGAAAGTTCATCTTCAGTGTGTGGCCAAACAGCAAAAACATCATCGATGTAACGGTACCAAAGAGGTGGTTGAAGATGAATGGATGAGAATATAGTATCTTTGAATTGTTACAAATAGTAGTTTGCTAAAGGTGGAGACAGAGGGCTACCCATGGCAGTACCTTCAATTTGTTTGTAGATTTTGTTTTTCCAACTGAAATAACCTGAGTGAATGACATATTCGAATATCCTTGTGATATCTGGAGGGTAATCTTCATATAATGAATTGACTGTGTTGATTAATGGGATATTGGT
The DNA here is from genome assembly GCF_054136105.1 of Typopeltis vanoorti. NCBI lineage: Eukaryota > Metazoa > Arthropoda > Arachnida > Uropygi > Thelyphonidae > Typopeltis > Typopeltis vanoorti. Next base: position 92,557,566 of record NC_143568.1, on the reverse strand, counting down.
GAACAGAGAAATGATGTCAAAACTGACTAATATTTCAGAATCTGTAATTTTTATATCCTTGATTTTTTTCAAGAAAATCTGTTGAGTTTTTTATATAGGATGTGGAATGACCAGTGAGAGCACTTAAGGAACGTGATAATAATTTTGCAATCTGATAAGTTGGAGAGTCAATGCAATTTACGATAAGTCGTACAGGACAGCCTTCTTTATGGATTTTTGGGAGCCCATAAAGACGAGGAGTTCTTCCAAAGTAGGTGTGTATACCTTGCGAATGCGATGTCTCTTATTTTGGACAAAGTGGCCGTTCTTTGGAAAAAAGAATAAAAGAACATCAATATTATATTGATTATAACAAACCTCTGAAGTCTGGTCTGGCACAGCATAGTATTGACTCTACTCATAGCGTCCAGTGGGATAAAGCAGTTCTCCTCCATAGATGCAGATTCAAATATGAACGCTTATTCAAAGAAAGTTGTGAAACTATCTTACACCAACCGAATTTAAATAGAAATGACTGTATGTCTCTCTCAAAGATCTGAGAGACTATTATCTTATGTAAAAAACCATATATCTTAATAGATTAAATTTGTTATTTCTATTATTTCCTAGCTCGCGGTAACAATTGTATTTTAATAGGTGATCCACCGAACGTTTGCCTGTATTCCATTGTTACACCTGATATCTTAGGAATATAGTATTCTCAGCCATCATGGTGTAACATGAAGAATAAATATCATAAATTAAAACCCCTGCATAAAAAAATGAATTATTTAATGGAAAATTTCTTGCATCCAGTAATATGTATAAAACGTAAGGGTTGTTGTTAAATTAGCTGATAAAGGAAGGAATGTATTAATATTGTAATATGACTTAAAATAAGGAATTCTAACTAAATAAGTAGCTAACAAAGAAAAGTATAGATTAATATTGTAATAAGATTAAAAATGAGAGAGTTAAGTAAATAAGTAGAAAGGGGTGAGTCATAAAATACATTATGTGAGAGATTAAGTTAATAAGTAGAATTCATAGAAAAAGTTTGAAAGGGGATTAAGTCAGGCTAGCACAAGAAACGCAAAGCTATCGCTTAGGGCCGATCCCCGGATTGAAACATTGAGAACGGGCTTGCCGATCAAATGACGTTTGGCGAGAAAACGCCACCCTAATTGGTCGATGATTAAAAAACAAGTAGAAGGAGGAGAAAGGAAGTAAGAAAAGGTGCCGTTAGGGAAGCAGCTATAAAAGGGTTGGTAACCCCCTGGAGAGGAACCCTTTTGGATAGTCGCTTTTGGCCTTGGAGTTTGGTTTTGGTTCCGGTGGAGTTCACGGGGTTTTCCTGAGTGGCGACAGGGGTGATATCTCCTCGTCACAACATGGAAATGAAAGTGAGTGGGATTTCGATTCCCATTTTCCCGAGTAGGAAGCAAAGAAAAAATTGCCATAGAGTCCTAGAAAAGGAGGGATCTTCTTCATTTCGACATTAGTGATAACTACGCAAAGCAGAGAGCTGTAAAGAGATCAATGTCCTCGTTGCTAATAGTAGAGCAAATATATGTGTGTTAAAGTATTCCAGAGTTACGAGAAGTTATACCAGAGGTTCGCTTGGAAAAGAATAAAGGCCCATACGAAAAGCTCAAGAAAGGTACTGTAAATCATAACCTATGTTAGCTAGAAATTTGTCTGTGAAAAGTATCTTGATTCTAATACAGAACTGTTGAAGTTATACTAGGACTTTAGTATATGATAGAATGTGTTATTGAATGTGTAGATTGACTAGTGTTAAAGATTTGTGAATGATTAAGAGTCCTAAGGTATTTTTACATGTCTATTATATTGCACAAGATATTTAAATGACATAATTGTGTGTTAGTGCAAATAACGGTATAACAGAATAGTGTGAATTAAGTAATTACGTATCCTAAGAATCGAATGCCTAATGTAATGTATAAAATAATTGAAATGTCACAAGTATGTGTTAGCAGTGAATGATTTGTTAATCTACTTCAATATGAATAATCAGATAGTGTGAATTGATCTAATTTGTTCACATCAGGTGAATTTATGAATTAATGTGTAGGGTGGCATAATCACAAATAGCCATATTGCTTGTAATGATTTAATGTTAGTCTATAAGTATTTTAGTTTAGTATTTGAATTGTACCATGTTTAGAAACTTAATAAACCTTTTGTTCAATGATAAAAGAGTTGTCTGATGTTGCTAATCCAATGCACCGCTTAAAAATCATCGTACCTAATCACGCGGGAAATTTAATGTTGAGGAAAGAGATTAAGAGTCACGACTGCAATAATATTTAAATACTAAGAGATATATTCGAGATTGACTTTCTCCCTATTTATGACAACATAAATGGTGCAGTTGATAACCACTTGAAAATATTGTACTTAGTCACGCGGAAAATTTAAGTTGAGAATCGAGTTAAGTGTCACGACTGCAATAGTTACACTTTCAGATATATTTGAGTTCTTTCTCCTTGTTTATGTATGTAATATCCTAAACTAAACATCCCAAAAGGCGCAGTATAAATACAAATATTAGGGGTACTACGGGGAGCAATAACTTAGATATTGGTATAAGTTTTAGTAAAATCTCGGGCATAAAAGTTAGAAGAATATAGATAAAATGGAATTTGTAAGATTAGAGTAGAAATCGTAAATTGGGACACAACACCATTCCTATTACTGTTACAGACACCGAAGATGTACTATTATTTTTAGTACGAAATATCTGTCTTTTTTACTAATTAAAGATTTCACTGTGGTTTTTATGTGTTACTTTATTATTTAATTACTATGCCACAGGTTCCACTAAAAATCAGAATAAACGTGATTGGATCTCAGATTCATCTTTGCAAGATTTTTGATTTTTTTTTTTTTTTAAATAAAAGCTCATGCTAATATTACTTACAAAGCTGCATACACACTTAAGGGTAAAAAGAGGGGTGTTAGGAGAATTACAGTTGACAGAGAAATAAATGAAAAATCGGCCTTGTTAAATTATTATTATATTATTTATTATTATTTCTTGGGTGAATAGAAATATGATATTGCAGTGCCCCAGCCAAGACAAAGGTCTTGGTGAGGCACTGCCTGGCTAAACAAGATCCCATTCTTTTTGTCAGGTAACCAGGGTGAACAGCAAAAAGTCAGCTACTGAAACAAACTCCAACTCAACATCTTGAAGAAGAAGAAGGATAAACCCATAATAAATTTAGTTTAATCCTTTATCCCAGTGAGAGCAAATCCACAAGGAGATGTGTTTTGCATTATGGGAGATACTGGGATAAGAGTGTTGGTAGCTTGCTCCACCTTTGCTACGAGTTGCCTGGTTACCCCAGTCCTGAAGATATTTTCAGGTGCAAACTTTGTTTACTCTCACTGGGATAAAGGATTAAACTAAATTTATTATAGTCTAACCTAGTGAAAAATAAACTTTCAAGAATAAACCCAACATCAGAAGAACTGAAGTTATTATTATTATTATTACATAACACTTCCGGGGAGTCCAAAGACTCATCGAGGGAGGGCACCTACTCTACAACTCTCCATCTCCACCAAACACAACTACCTTCATCATATGCACCAATGCCATCTACTGCTGACCAACACTACCACTAGTATTTTCACAGACAATCACAAACATCCATGCCCATGGTGGGATTCGAACCTGCAGCCTTTTGGCTGGAGAGCGGATACGCTAACCACTCAGCCAACCAGGCTGACAAGTTAGGAACCATCAACATTAGGAGTATTAATGGAAGAGAAATCGAACTTGCAGAAGAATTGGAAAAGTATACCATGTGGACATAATTGGCATCATAGATACAAAGAAGACAAAAACAGGTGAGATATTATTAAATAAAGGAATTAGTAGCAACAGCATTCAACACCAAACACGAAGATAAACTTCTTGATTGGAAGGCAGTTTCAAGTAGAGTTATGTGGGTAAACTTTAAAATGGGGACATGGACAATGAAACTTATCTGTGCCCAGGGCCGTCCCGTGCAGATTGTGCCCTGCACAAAGGTGCCTGATCAAGAGAGGCACCATTTCATTTTAATTTGCAAATTCTACTTTATGGGGAGCTGAAATATAACTTTCAACAAAGGTGCCTCTTACCCATGAGCGATCCTGTTTGTGCCTATGGTCCCACAGGCACAAACTAAAAAATTCCTATTTTTCCTTCTTCTAAGGAAAAAGAGGAATTTTTTGAGTCATTAGAACAGGCAGTTGATATAAATAAAATGGAAAAGTGGTCCATGTTGGAGACCTGAACAGCAGAGTAGGAAATGAATCTCACCAGGCATATAGGAACATTTTGAGAAAATTTGGAAAAAAGGGCAAAGCTAATAATAATGGTAAGTATTTACTGGACTTTGGCTCAGGACACAGACCAGTCATTACTAACACCATGTTTCAACATAGATATGTGCACAAGTTCACACGGAGAGAAGACACAAGAAATAAGAAAAGCCTCATTGACTATGTCATTGTTGATAGGGATATCATAAGGCTGGTTCAGGATACAAGAGAGTACAGGGGATTTGAAATTGGAAGTGACCATTACTTAGTATTAAGCAGGATAAAAATGGATATCATGTTGAAAAGAATAGCATGTAAGAAAGTTTAAAAAAGAACTAATGTTGAGCAGCTTTTATAAGTAAATTGTAGACTCAACTATACAAACATTATTGAAAAAAATTTACAGCAGTTTGAAAAAAAGAATAAAATCTTGGAGTCGCACTAGCAAACTCGGAAGAAGACATTGATTGATTTAGCTAGGGAGGTATGTGGTGAAGTTGTCTGCAAGGATAGAAAAATAAGAACACTATGGCAGATGCAAGAAGTTAAAGAAGCGGTCTTGGAAAAGAAGAAAGCACACCGATAGTTCTTAGCAAATAACTCAGCAGATGCTCTAAAAGAATACAGAGAAAAATGTAAGCGAGCTAAGCTATGTGTAAAAGTAGCTAAACAGAAGTCACAGGAAGACTTTGATAATAATATAGAAAATTAATATCAGGAAGGTGGCAAAATTTTATGGAGACTATTGAAGAAGCTGAGAAATGGAGGAAAGAGTAATATAAAAGGAAACAAAGATGAAAAAGGTGACATGAAAACTGAAGATAATGATATCATAGATGTCTGGAGTAATTACTTTGAAAGATTGTTCAATGAACCAAGCAATGACAGAACCATACTAGAAAATTTTCAAGAGGAATGCAAAGAAGAGTATATATCAATACTTCCAGTGGAAAAGCATTCAAAAACTTGAAGTGTGGAAAGGCAGCTGGAGTAGATGATATTCAACCAGAAATGCTCAAGTGTGGAGATGAGGGTGGTCTGAAAAAGTTCTCGGCCTAACAATGAAAAAACGAATTCATAATTTCAAAATTATTTTTATTTTTCAACATAATCTCCCTTAAGACTAATACATTTATTCCAGCACCATTATCCCATCCTTGTAGTGGTTCTCAGTAAGATCTGAAAATACCCCTCTACTGCAATCACCTCTTGATTCGAAGAAAAACGCTGACCAGAGAGGAAGAGTTTTAATTTGGGAAGAGATAGAAGTCAGAGGGAGCCAAATCTGGGGAATAGGGTGGATGTTCCAACAGTCCATATTGCAGATTCCTTAATTTTCCCATTGCCAAAACACCTTCGTGGGCAGGTGCATTATCTTGATGAAAGATGTTTTTTTTTCTTCTGCAAACCAGATGTTTTCTCACGAATTTTTTCGTCTAGTCTAAAAGATCGGAATAATATTCTCTGGTTATTGTTTTACCCTTTTCAAGATAATTAATAAACAAAATGCCTTTAGCATCCTAAAACACCGATGCCATGACCTTTCCTGCTGATGGAACCGACTTTGCCTTCTTTGGCACTGAACAACCAGCTTCTGTCCACTGTTTTGATTCTGGTGTGTAGTGATGAATCCAAGTCTCATCCATAGTAATAAATCGACACACAAAATCAGTTTTATTCTTGTTAAAACGCTCCAAACACTGTTCAGAGATTTTCATGCAAGTGCATTTTTGATCTGCTGTGAGCAAGTGCAGCACCCATCTTACGCAAAGCTTTTTCATTTGCAATTCTTCATGCAAAATATATCCTATATGTTCTTTTGAAATGCCTATAGATTTCTGGTGTTGTTACACTTTTTGGACGTCCTTCATGTGGATCATATTTAAGGCTGGTTCAGCCACGTTTAAACTCTGCGGCCCATTTCTTAATTGTCGAAAACGAAGGAGAAGAGTGCCCATAAACTTTTATGAACTTCGAATGAATTTCTTTTAGCGTTAAACCTTCTTTTACAAAGAATTTTGTAATCGCAGGATACTCAATTTTATCCATTCAAGGGGTATAGACAACACTTTTGCTTCAGACAGCTATATAAAACAAACTACTTGATAGAATGACTTGTAATTTCACTTGGATACTTATGACAGATGTACCAACTTAGAAAAATAATATCTTGCCGATAGTGTTGCAACCTATGGTTAAGGTCGAGAACTTTTCAGACCACTCTCATAAATGTTTTGCATTGTCTACACTGAATAATTAAGAAGACTTGGACAGAAGGTCCAATTCCCAATGATTGGAGTAGAGCTCTCATAGTATCCATCCATAAAAAATGAAATAAAGCTGAATGCAAGAATTACAGAGGAATTTCCCTACTGAGTGTTCCTGGTAAGATTTATACAAGCATACTTGAAAAAAGGTTGAGAAAGATTGTGGAAGAGAAACTTAGAGAAGAACAAGCTGGGTTCAGGTCAAATAGAGGTTGTCAAGATCAGATTTTCACTTTAAGACAAATAGTTGAGAAATCATGGGAATATGACATGGATCTGTACTTTAGTTTTAGATCTGGGAAAGGCATTATGACAAGGTATCAAGATAAAAGCTTTCCAAAATACTTGAAATGTATATAGTGAATGGAACATTATACAGAGCAATACATATTCATGCTGTCAGTCAGCACTTGGAATTGAAGGAAATACAGGTAGATGGTTTGATTAAAATCAGGGGTAAGACAAGGATGTACATTATCTCCACTTTTATTCATCACTGATATGGATCAAATTATGAAAGACAGTGGCATTAGATCTGATATCAGAATTGGAGATGCCCAACTTAGCTACTCTTTGCTTCATGCAGATGATGTTGAATTCCTAAACACATTTAGTGCAAGTCTCCAGAATTCTCTAAATTGAATAACAGCTGTAACAAAATTAACATGAAAATCAGAAAAAAAAGACCAAAACTGTGAAAATAGGCAGGAGCATAAAAAATTTCAACTGCATTCTGAACGGAGATACAGTAGCACCCCCCCCCCCCTTACCAGCCTCGGATATGTTTCAAGACACACCATGGATACCTGAAACCGAGAATAGTACCGAACCTTATATATATATATATATACTATGTTTTTTCCTATACATACCTATGATCAAGTTTAATTTATAAATTAGGCAGAGTAAGAGATTAACAACAACAACTAATAATAAAATAGAACACTTATAACAACATATTTTATTACAGTAGTATCATCATCAAATTCCTGATATATACCCTCAAGGGTACAGGATATGATAGTACTACATGAAAAATTTACATCATTACTAACTTCCTATCTACAATTTTCCTCCAAATCAGTCTGTTAATTGTCAAGACTCCAATATTATCAGGTCTTATATCTCTGTCCTAAGACACTTTTTACTGCATCAACCCACCTATATCTTAGTCTTCCTCTAGGTCTTTTTCCTGCCAACCTGGCAGAGAATTCTTGTTTTGCAAATCTTTCCTCTCCCATTCTGTTTAAGTGACCATATTACCTGAGATTAGCTCTGCTAATGCATTCCTGGGTGCTGACAATAAATATCAATTTCTTTCCTAATATCTTCGTTTTTAATATGATATTGCCTATGATGCCATCTGTTCATGCCACTAATCTTTCTCAAGACTCTCATATCTGCAGTCTCTAGTCTTTGGTCAAGTGTTTTACTTCTAACCCAGCTCTCAGCATAAGTTAAAATTGGTTTAAACACTGTCTTGTATACAGCTAATTTAGTGTTTTGGCTAATTTCTCTCTTATTCCATATAAATTTATTCAGTTAAATTCCTACCATACCAGCTTTGTTGATTCTGTTGTTTATTTCCATATTTAACTTACCATCTATACTAAAAATCGTGCCTATGTAGCTGAAATGTTTTACTTGTTCTATAAGTCTCCATTCACAATGCAGCTTGTCTTTTTGATGCTGACCTTCATACCATATCTATTACAACAGTTATTCAATTTAGTCAGGGAATCTTGCAGACTTGTAGCGGTTAGTTAGAAGTATAACATCATCCACATAAAGCAAAGAGCTGAGATTAACACCTCCAATTTTGATATCAGGTTTAATACCACTTTCCTTCATAATATGATCCACATAGATAATGTACATCTTTGTCTGACACTAGAATTAACATTAAACCATCTTCCTGTACTTCCTTCAATTCTAACTGCTGACTTACAACTCAAATAAAGACTAAGTATTGCTTGATATAATGCCCCATTGACACCATATAACTGTAGCATTTTGAATAGCTTCTCTCTTGGCACCTTGTCATATGTCTTTTCCAGATCTACAAAACTTAAATACAGATCTTTGTTATAATCCCATGATTTCTCAACTATCTGTCGTAAAGTGAAAATCTGATCCTGACAGCTTCTATTTGGCCTGATTCCAGCTTGTTCTTCACCAAGCTTCTCTTCCATAATCTTTCTCAAGTATGCTTGCATATATCTTACCAGGAACACTCAGTAATGAAATGCCTCTGTAATCCTCACATTCCGTTTTATTTCCATTTTTTACATATGGGTACTAAGAGAGCTCTACTCCAATCATCGGGAATTCGTCCCTCTGTCCAGTCCTTCTGAACTATGCAGTGCAGCCACTGTACAACTTTTGTGCCTCCATACTTGAGCATTTCTGGTTGAATATCATCTACTCCCTGACTTTCCACATTTCAGGCTTTTGATGGCTTTTTCTACTTCAAGTATGGATATGTTTTCCTGATTGCATGCCTGGTCAGTGTTTTTTACCACTGTGATGTCATCACTGTTTGTTTCATTTAGCAGTTTTTCAAAGTAATATCTTTTTCTCCTGTTTTCATGTCACCTTTATCATCTCTAATTCCTTTTACAGCACTCTTTTCTCCATTTCTGAGCTTCTTCAACCTCCAGAATATCTTGCCACTTTCTTGATATTTATTTTTCTATGTTCTTGCCAAAGTCCTCCCATGACTTTTGTTTAGCCAGTTTTACACAGTGTTTAGCTTTCTTACATTTGTCTCTGTACTCTCTAAGAGCACCAGCTGACTTATTTGCCAGGAACTTTTGATATGCTTTCTTCTTTTCCTTCACTGCCTCTTTAACTTCCTGTGTCCACCATTTAGTTCTGATTTTTCTATCCTTGCACACAACCTCACCACATGCCTCTCTGGCTGAATCAATCAGTGTTTTCTTCAGGGGTTGCCAATGAATCTCCAAGGTTTGGTTACTGCTCTCAAACTCTTTCAATTTTCTTGAATAATATTTGTGTATTATAATATTTAGTCTGTAGAACTGTAGACTAAATATATAATATTTAGTCTACAGTTCACATCTGAGAGCTTTTTAAAACTTTCTTATACATTCTTCTTTTCAATATGAAATTCAATTTTATCCTGCTCAAGACTAAATGGTGATCACTTCAAATCCTCTGTACACTCTGGTGTCCTGCACCAGTGGGAAAACATCACTATCAACAATAGCATAGTCAATGAGACTTTTCTTATTCCTTGTCTCTTCTCTCCATGTGAATTTGTGCATCCTAACAATTAATTTGCACCAAGCAAACAACAATTAAATAAAAACATTGTTAGAAAGAGTTGGAACATTGTGTTAGTAATAACCAATCCATGTCCTGAGCAGAAATCCAACCTTAGCATATGGTTTTTTTTTTTTAATTTATTTATTTATTATTTTATGAAGTTGAGAACTTTCGCCTTTTTCACTTAAAAGGAAGCACTTCACAACTTCTCTTTGGCATATCTGAATTCCCAGCATAACTACTCTTGAGCTCTGGGGCTATTATTAAGTAAAATTTACTTGGACACAAACACTGCAATACTGTGACAGTCGATCTGATAACCGAAAACTACTCAGAATGGCACGCAATTTGAAACTCATGCATTGTCTATTTCTAAGATAAAGAGCCATATGGCTTCATTTTGGTGATGTAAAATTATATATGCAAAGTGGATATTAGATCCAACATTATATCAAAGCTGAATGTTTGTAGAAACTATGATAGTTTCGTAAACTGACCTGAGAGCTTACTTACGAGAATACAATCCTTAGCATCCCTGAGTTGCCTTAGCTTGCACTACTTGACTTAAGTAGTTAAAGCAACTTGGGGATGCCGAGGATTGTATTCTAATAAGCTCTCAGGTCAACTTATGAAACTTTCATAGTTTCTACAAATATTTGCCTTTGAAATAATGTTGGATCTAATATCCACTTTGCTGATATAATTATAAATTATTTATTTCTGGAATTTTTCATGTAATATTTTCGGACCAGGGTTGACTGCAGATAATTGAAACTGTGGATAAGGGGGGGGGGACTATGATACTATAGCAGAAGTAAAATATATCAGCTAATTAGGCATAGTTTTTAGTGAAGATGGCAGGTTAAATCTGGAAATAGACAACAGAATAAGCAAAGCTGGTAGTGGGTAGCCAGCTGAATAAATTTATATGGAATAAGAGAGAAATTAGCCAAAACACCAAACTAGCAGTATACAAGACAGTGTTCAAACCAGTTTTAAGTTATGCATCTGAGAGTAGGGTTAGAAATATAGCACTTCATCAAAGACTAGAGACCACAGATATAACAGTTCTGAGAAAAATTAGGGGAGTGAACCGATGGCATCGAAGGCAGAATTATATTAAAAATGAAGATATTAGAAAGGAACTTGACACTTAGTATTCAAGAATGTGTAAGCAGAGTTAATCTAAGGTGGTATGGCCACTTGAATAGAATGGGCGAGGGAAGGTTAGCAAAATAGGTGCTTGATGCCTATTTGCCAGGCATCAAACAAACTCAGAGAAACAAAGAGACTCAGAGTAAGATGAAGGTCTAGGTGGATTGATTCAGTCAGCCCTGCCTTAGAAAAATGAAATATTAGATATGACAATATTGGAGTGCTTATGAGTAACAGACTAATTTGGAGGAATATTGATAGGAGATTAATAATAATGTAAACTTAATCACGTAGTGTTGTCATAGTAACCTGAACATCCCTTGGGGATACATAGCAGGAAATTGATGATCATGATTTTTTTGTTTAACAGTATGTCTGATTTTTACAAGAATAGCAATGACTTGCAAGTTATGCAAAAGAAAAGAAAATGTTCTTTGAAAATATTTGACTACTTATTTCAAAATTCATCTGCAGATGCACGGTAGGCCTTAGTTTATAACAGAGAGCAAGATATGAATAGTGCCACCTGTTGTCATAAATTGGAATTATTTCACATTTCATAGACAGCAGTAAGGTATCTTGGAAAGTATCTTTGCGCAAATTAACATTTGGCAGGAACAGTCTACGAATGAATTAACTAATTAAATTAATTACATAAGATACTACTCCAGTTTGAAAATAAAAAGTGATGCCTTATTTCTTTGATTAACTTACACATTTTTTATTCACATCTTAGTCACTATCAAGTTCTTTTCATTATTAAATAAAAAATAAATTTTTTTTTTCTTGATCAAATAACTTGATAGTGACTAAGATGTGAATAAAAAATGTGTAAGTTAATCAAAGAAATAAGGCATCACGTTAGAGGTTTAATGGAATATTTACAGCATTAGGAAAGGATTAAAAATTAATTTAAATGTTTCCAATATTTTGTCTCAGTCACTGAGATATCTTCAGAGATCACAGATTACTCTCGTAACACACACTCAAATACAACAATACTAAGGGAAACACGTGGGTGACTATCTACTCCTATCTAGGTGGTGCACCCTCTACAAGTGTTTGTAGGTGGCCTAGGATGTAAAATGGGACTTCTGATTATTAATGTTTCCCAAATTTTGGTAAGTTTTATGCAACCGTATTTATTTAAATTTGGTTGATTTCTGAGTGTCACTGCAGTTTCTAAATAGTTGTGAAAATTGACCATTTTCACGACTATGGTCAATCAGGCCTTGCAGACCATGTTTTGGATACAACCACAGGATCTCCTGGAGAAAAACCACCATGCTCAACCACATTAAATTAAAAAAAAAAAAGACTGTTTTTAGAATTTGCTGCAGAACTCAGAAATCAACCAAATTTAAATAAATCAGGAAACATTAATAATCAGAGGTCCCATATTAGATCCTAGGCCACCTACAAACGCTCACAGATAGGATTTTAGAGTCACCCACGATTTTCAACTAGTATTGTGTTGTATTTGAGTGTGTGTTACAAGAGTTATTTGTAATCCCTTTTTCCAATATTTCGTCTTAGTGGCTGAGACAAAATATTGGAATCATTAAAATTAGTTTTTAATCCTTTCCAAGTGCTGTAAAAATTCCAGTAAACCTCCACTATGATGTCCTCCCATCACTTGAGCCTCAACACACGAAAGAAATAAGGCAATATTTGAATGCATTTAGAACAAGGCTGAAAATTTACTTGTCAATTGTCTCTGATAATTTGCCTGTAGCAAGTAATTTCTAAAGCCCTGAACATAAATGGGAACGCTATATTTTTTTCATGCTGCTTGCTGCACCAAAGTTATAACTAATGTGAAGCAGATTAAAATCTTACATGAAAAATAATTTTTAAAAAACCTGATGTGACTTGTAATAAATCTATCTGATTAGTTTCTTTGGATGGAAAACTGAATTGCAGACTTACTATCCATTAATAAAATATACTTCAAAATTATAATTCCATATTATAATTTTAACAAACGATTTTTTATTTCTTTTTTTCACATCAACACCAGACACAAGACGTTACAAACCTATAGCATCAGTGCTGTGAGTGGGCATATGGGCAAGAAGAAACCCATTGTTTCTTTTTTGAACAACTAGTAGTCCTTAGGAAAAACTGAGTAGAAAGACTGTTCTAGAGCACAGAGGCAAAAGATAGAAAGAAGACACTAACCCATAAAAGTTAGCAAAAAAAAAAAACTAGGAATTAATTAAAATTTTTAGATATATTCATACAAATTTAAATACGCCATCAAAGCTTTCAAAAATTATATAGATCTAGCATCACTGCACAGACCATTGAATCGTATCGGCCTTTCGGAAACATTAATGATTTCATCGCGGGAAGTATAGAATGTTTTGGAAATGTTTCTGAGTATAAATAAGGCTTGAAATGGCAAGATGGCAGTAACACTGCAACAGTGACCAACAGTGAGAAGTCGATGGTCTGCGTTATTTACTCCTATTCACAATGACTGAGATACATGGTATAAAAAAAATCTTCTTTAGTGAAGAAAAATGGATACATTTTTAAATGGACGTAAGCGGGTATCTGAGAACTGTGGAGTGTCGACGTCAACAAATTCAGGTTCACAGAATATCACTCCAAAAGTAAAATCAAGCACATATGCAGCAGAATATTTAGATTTCAGTTTTACAAAGACTGCAGTAAATGATGAAGAAAGACCACTGTATGTTATTTGTTTGAAAATTTTGGCAGCTGATAACATGAAACAGAATAAACTTAAAAGACATTTGGAAACACTTCATAAGGAGTATGTTAACAAACTTTGAGAGGTCTTTGATGACAAACTTAAATTTCTGAAAAGCAAAAATCTAGTGTTAAAAAAGCTTTGTCTGTAAATGAAAAAGTTTTACTAGCTTCTTACAAAGTTGCATATAAAATAGTTATGTACAAAAAACCCACACACTATTGGAGAAGACCTAATTCTGCTGCTACAATTGTTATTGTGGAAACCATGCTTGGAGAAAGTTTTATTAAACAACTACAGTGCATACCTATCAAATGATACTGTTGCTCGAGGAACTGGCAATGAACTTTGAAGATATGCAGAAAAGCTTCGACAAAAAACTTTTGTAGAAGCTTTATGATCAATTATTCTTAATTCAGCTTGACGAGGCAACAGATAGTAACAAGGATCGTCATTTAATTGCTTATGTTCGTTTTGAAATGATTATCAGCAGTTGAAGAGTTACATTTGTAAACCAATAGAAAGAAGAGCCACAGCACCTGAATCATTCAAAATACTAGATGACTTTATATGCAAGGCAAACATACAGTGGAAAACTTGTCTTGGAATTTGCACTGATGGTGCTCAAGTTATGTCTGGAAAGTTTAAAAGTTTACAAGCCCTTGTGAGGGAAAAATCTCCACAATGTATTTGGACCCATTGCATGATTCACAGAGAAGCTTTTGCTGCAAAGGAAATGAGTCCTGGTCTAAACATTGTGTTAACAACAGTTATAACCATGGTGAATTATATTACATAATATAAAAATGAGACCCTTAAAATCAAGACTGTTTTTTGAACTTTGCAAAGACATGGCTGGAGTGGAACATTCAGCGTTACTATTTTACTGCGAGACAAGATGGTTATCATAGGGAAAATGTTTACAATGTGTTTATGAATTAAGAGACAAAACAGCAATTTTCTTGGAAGAGGAAAGCCAATAAGAAGCAGAGAAGTTTAGAGACAACTTATATGTGATGAAATTGAGCTACTTGGTGAACATATTTGAGAAACTAAATATATTAAACCTGCAACTCCAAGGAAAAAATACACATATCCTAGAGATGAGTGCAAAGTTAATGCTTTTTATAAAAAAATAGAGTTATGGTAAAGCAACATAAAGGTAAAGCAACAAAAATTAGAAATGTTTGCAAATGTGGATGAATTTATCAAAACCTACAAGACAAAAGAGCAACACATCAAAGTTTTATTTGCAACTATTGAAAATCATTTAACAATGTAGACAAAGAATTTTAGAAACTATTTTATAACCGATGATAACATAATGGCAATATACAAGTGGGTTAGAAACCCATTTCAAATTACCAATGAAGGTTTCTCAATTGAAGAAGAGGAACAATTTATAGACTTCATGTCAAGCGGCAAAATCAAAAGACAATTTGCATCTAAATCACTGTTTGAATTTTGGGCAGGTGTTGATGATGAATTTTCTGAACTAAAGTCAAGAGCTTTTCGTGCACTTTTGCCATTTCCAACATCTTATCTTTGTGAAATTAGGTTTTCTGCAGTGGCTGCCTAAAAACAAAATATACATCTCAGTTAAATATAGAAAAAGAACTAAGAGTCTCAATTTCCAATGTATCACCATCATATGAAAAGCTTTGCTCTGCAACACAGGCCAAAGGAAGTCATTAATTTTTAGATTCATTGTTATTGTTTAGTTTTAATTAGTTGCTCGGTATCATTTGCAATATTGATATGTTCCCGTAAGCCTAACTAGTTTATTCAATACAGTTGATTTTATACATTTTATTATTTAATTTCAGAGTGTATTTCATGTTTTTGTTTTTATATTGTTTTTGTGTGTGTCAATAAATAGTTTCATTAAATGCTCTTGTTAAAATAAAGTAGTTTTTCCTCTGATTTCCACTTTCTTTGTGCCCCCCACTTTAGGTATTTTGCATCCCCCAAAGGGGCACACTCCATCGGTTGAGAATCACTGGTTTATAGGTTTCAGGGAAAGTAGAGGAATGGTGTTAACCACTTCAGAAGAACCCTGTCCATAAAAATATTTGTAGAAGAAGCACAAAGTAGAATATATCTATAGGATAGTGACTGGACTAAATCTGTGAAGGAAGGATTATCAATTAATTAAATTGCTCTCTTCTGAATAGCATCAAGAAATTTTTGAGAAGTTTTTGGTTCACCATATAAAGTAGGTTGGATTTGATTTATATAGTATTAGGAGTTGTACTGGTGAGAAATGTCTTAAGTGGAAAAGGACACCTAGTTTTATGAACATAGAATAAACAAAATAAAACAAGAATATAATTTCTTGGCAAATTTAATTCAGTTTTTTGGATGCACCAGATATGGATATGGATGTGATGTACTTATGCCAGGAGAGGATATATGTGTAAGTTCAGTCTAAGGAGAGATATCTGATCTTATGTGAAGATCTGGGAATAGCCAGGAGCAATATGGCATGAATATGGGACATGGAGATATGGGACAAAGCAAGGCTTGTCATATGAAAAGGATAAATGGAGTGTGCTGTCATCAGAAAAACTCTGGATAGGATTTGAAGTTAGTGACAGAAGATCATTTATAAATAATACAAAGAACATGAGCAAAATTACAGTTACTGGAGGTACTCCAGCAATGACGGAGAAAATGGAAGGAAAAAGCTGCTTATCATGAAATGCAGTGAAAAATCAGAGGGAAAATTGCAATCTAGTTTCAAAGGGTGGGTAGTAGACCATACAGTAGCAATATGGTGAGCAAGAATTGGTGCCAGACCCAATCAAAAGTATTACACTCATTTAGAGTGACTACATGGGTTTCACCAAACCTTTCAATAGCTTGGGTCCATAGATGGGTGAAGTTGGCAAGATCTGCTGTTGACCAAAAGTGATGAAATCAATATTGGTAGTCACATTAACTGGTTGACTTCTAGGTAGCAAAGGAGATGACTGTTGATGACTTTCTTCCTTGTTTTTAATAGAATCGAGGTGAGTGTAATGGAACTAGTTGAATGCTGGCTTTTATCTCCTTTTTTTTTGGGAGTGTTTAATTATAGGGTTGCTTCCATGCTGAAGGATAGATACCAGATGACTACGAGAAACTGTAAAAATGATTCAAGATGGGTGTTAGTTCAGGAGTGTAAATTTTAAGTACAACTGGAGTTGTGCTATCAGAAACAGAAGACATGTTAGTATCCATGCTATTAAGGATTTTTCTGTTATTCTTGTGTAAGGTACTTTGCCTTGATCATCAATGCAGGTAGTGGAAGAAGAAAAAAAATGATACTAGAAAGCTAGCCTTGTCTTTGGATGATGTTACAATGGCAAACGTCTGGATGTGAGAGAAGTGGAAGCATATACCAAAAGCTGTATCAGATGTCCTTGGCAAGGGATCAGAAGGGTTGACTTTCTTGAGTAAGAGAACAGCTTTTCCAGCTGTTGCATGCTGCTTTATAGATGAGTGGAAGGCTGGAGTTTTTGGCCTCCAGCCATTTGCAATATACAGAATTCTCTTCTCAAGCAACTCTTTGGTATACTTGGTGAAAAAAAAAAATGCTTTTGTAATAACATTATTTTGGTGTTAATGAACACAATCACATATTTATGTGCAGGTGTGTGTGTATGTGTGTGTGTGTGTGTGAGAGAGAGAGAGAGAGAGAGAGAGAGAGAGAGATAGAATGGCTGTCTAAAACCAACTGTACAATTGCTTTTGACATGCTTAAAATAAAGAACATCAAAATTCCAACTCTATTCTTATAGAAGGAAATAATAAAATTTAATAATATGAAAAACTATGTCCATTCCTCATAATGATGTGATTAAATCATATATAAGTTCAGTATCTTTATTTTCAGGAAGAATATTTTCCTTCTTGATAAGTCCTGTCCTTTTCTTTCCTTCATATCATAATAGGCCTAGCACAGTGTTGCCACAATAACTTTAATTTATCATCATGGTTAGGCAAAATCTAAATCCCCATTTACCTTGCAAAATTTTATGAAAGGGGATGAGGGGGCCCTTCTCTAATGGAAAAGCTCTCAACTGCTAATTCTGTTTGGGATATGTTCCTTTTTTTTTCGAACAGAATAATCTCATTTTAATATTAAAGTGCTATAAAAATTATAATTACCTTCAGAGTCAGTCAGCACTTCTAATCTTCCACTGAACATTGCTCTCAACATGCTATCATGTTTTGTTAGAGTACCAATGGTAGTGTAGTGTAAGGAACCACCAACATTCAGCTTCACATACTGACTAGGGGCACCTTTTATTACTGTACGGTGGTCTCCTGACATATTCAGTACTTTCTCAATTGCAATTTTAGAGACCAGACAATGGCACAATATTTTCAGGAGCTGCAATTAAAATAGTGCAAATTGACTTTGAAAGCGATTTTACTAATCTGCTAATTATTATAAGTTTATTAATTAACAACACTGATTATTTATTATGATAACGTTTTTTCATGTTGAGAAATCAACTGGAAAACAATATCAATTCAGAATATCCACTGGTAATTCTTCATTAGACAGGAGGAAGCAAGTATTTTTCTTGAGTGAAAGAAAAGATTGCCTTTATGTTGTTTAAACTATAGTAACACTTTAAAGGTGAGCAGGTTTGCTATAAAGGTGTAGAAGTTGCCAGAAATGATTATTTCCATGTTTCTTTTTCTCATTTTTACACTGAATAAAGAGGATATTAGAATCAATATCAGATTCTGCAAGTATTAATGCTGTTTCATTCAGAAACAATGGTAATACAATTACTATATCTGACATCTGCTGGTGTAAATAAATAATAACAGTTACTGCATGGAAACTGCATAAAACTCATCATACAATTTCTCCACTACCCCTCACTCTCTTGTAATACAAGGATATCTCTGGTTAACAAATGCTCTGTCTCTGGCAAGTATGAATTCATTATAGAGTAACATGAAAAAAACATTCATTGTTCTCTCATGCAATTATCAAAATATTTAAAAGTACACTTTTTTATGCAAAGAATCTTATATGCTCACTGTAAATGCGATTTACCATGTGCATCTTGCAAATTAATTATGAAAAGCAAAAAGAGATTACAAAAGACAAAGTGAGCAGTCTCACCCTGTCAAGTTAACTGCATCCAGAAAGCTACTGACAAATGAACCAAAAATTTATTATATAAATGGATAGAATGGCTATAAATAGCAGACAATGATGCCAGTGAGTATACAAAACATTTTGCATTTGAGCAAAATAGATTCCACAGGTAGCTAGTTGACTATGAACTTGTTTTTATTTATTTATTTATTTTTGTTTTCTGTGTGTGGTGAGGACAAAACTGCGTTCAGGCAAGGTATTAACACTTTATTAAAGAAGCAGTGTAACACTCAAAACAACGTGACAAAGTTCTTGCATGAAGAAATATTAGAAATTCTCTATGTGACTTATGAAAAGACACTTAATAAAAACTGTTTTTTTTTATATAGAAAAAAATTACTGGAGAACTGAGTTACAATTTGAACTGTACCTAGTACATTAGTGTCTTATATGGGACTTGATGTGTATGATAATGATCCGTAGCATGTTTTTTATGTTTGTTTTGTTGTTGGCTGTTCTTTTTTAATTGTGTTTCACTAATATATTATTATTATCCCAAGACCCGCACGGAGAGCCAAAGACACATTGCAGGAGATCTATTTGTCATGCACACAGATCATCATACTATGCCTAAAATACTTTTATATCCTCTACAGACACCACACTCGGAGGCAATGCATTCCAATTATTCACAACTCTCTATGCAAAAAACCTGCTTCTCACTCCTTTGCTCACACCCTCCTAATACAGCTTCTAGATGACCACTTCTTCTTCTTCCCTAGTCTCTCACCATTTTATGAAAGCCTCTTCAACGTTAATCTTATATTCCTTATCAACTTGTACTTTATCATATCATCCCTCTTCCTCTGATCCACTAAACAAAACTACCTTAGTCAATCACCTCTGAACTCTTTTCAATTTCTCTTCATCCTTTTGAAAACCAGGCGACTAAATCTGTGCACAGTAGTCTATATGTGGTTTAATCAAGGCCTTATACAATGAAACCAGAATCTCCTTACTTCTACAAGTCAGTGTCCTCTGCATCATTGCCAGAATTCGTTGTGTTTTCTTCACAATTTTGGCAATGTGTCCTCTAAATTTTAGATCCTTATCCACCATCACTCCAATATCTCTTATTTCCTCCAGCTTTAACAATATATCCTCATCAACAAGTAAATTCTACAACCCATCTTTTCTTTTTTTTTTTCTTCTAAATTTCAAAACCTTACATTTTGCAACATTGAACTGATATCCCACTCTTGTGCCTATTCACCCAGTCTAGTCAAGTCTTCTTGGCCACAACATTTGCTCTACTACTTATAGTTCTCAACTTTGCATCATCTGTAAACAAATGAATATCCACATTCAAATCTAACCCATTATCATTAATATACAGGTTAAACAGCAATGGTCCTAAAACAGACATCTGAGGCACATTACTAGTGACTTTTCTCCTCTGGGACATTGCTCTCTCATGCACAACTTGCTAATATCTATCAGATAACCAATCTCCAACCCCATCTGCTCTAGTTTGACTATCAACTTATGTGCTAATCTATCAAACCTTTGCAAAACCCAAGTTTATTACTGTGCATCCATTTCTCTCATCCACAGTTGTCACCTTATTGTAATAAGTAAGTAGATTACTAAAAAAACATGACCTCCTTTTAGCAAATCTGTGTTGTCCATCAAAGACAATACCACTGTTGTCAGCCCAATTTTGGATACCGGTTCTCACCAGCATCTCCAACACTTGAACTACATATTGGTCTATAATTTGATGCTTAAGTTCGGTCACCTCCTTTATAAAGCAATAAAATCTTCCCTTCTTTCCGCTCCTTTGGAATTTAACCAATGTAAGACTGATATTAAACAAATATGCTAAGGCAGATGTTAGTTCCCTGGCACATTCCTTCAAAATAAGTGGTGATATATCATCAAGTCCCACAGCCTTAATAACATCTAGCTTACTCAATTCCACATATGCTTCTTGCTCACTAACAATCAGGCTCTCCTTCTCCTCATCTGTTACTCTCAAAATCTCCATGCTGTCACATTCACAAGAATGAGAGCCCTTTATGAAGGTCTATGTGATCTGCAGCAGTTATCCTTATACCATTTTCTCCAATAAATGTCATCTTACTGTAATCTTTTTATTTTTCCAGTTACATATTGAAAGAGCTCCTTAGGGTTGCAACTGCTGCTCATACTTCACCTTTGCTACCCTTAACAACTGAGTCACCCTCCTTGCCTGTTATTTGTACTCCTCATGGAACTGATTATTACCACTCATTTATGTTGCCTCCATAATGCCTTCTTTCTCTGTATTGCATGCTTAATCTCTTCATTCATCCATTTCACACCTATCTTATTTAACCTTTTGATTCTATTAGATAGTTCTTGAATAGCAGCCAAGCAGCAATGATCTCTTTTTTACCCAACTCCTCATTCTATGCTACACCTGCAAGCTGTCTTCTGAGCTTCTCATAATCACCATCTTTATAGCTCCATATGCACCGTTTTATCACAGAAGTCCTCACACGGCTGGCAACCATTCGGTAATCACTTCAGGGTCACTTTCTCCAACTGGAGGGAGATTTGACACCTCATTTTTAATAACATCCTCTAATGAGATGATAAAATCTAAGACCCTCAATCCTCGCAGGCCCTCTTTTTCAAAAACACAAGAAATTCATTTTCGTTATTATCAGTTGCTATTGCAGCATCCCAATCTATTAAAATTAAATAAATCAATATTTCACATTTAACATCCGTAAATCCCATACCTCACCGAGTTTTGGGAGTGAAGTCTTTGGTTGGATCTGGATCTGTGTGGAAAGGGCATCTGGTAGGATCCCAGATGTCCTTTCCACACAGAGTTAGTAGGACAATCACAAACATCCACACCTGTGGCAGGATTTGAACCTGCAGCCTCTTGGCTGGATATGCTAACCACTCAGGCAATCAGGCCAGCTCCCAATCTATACCATAATTAAAATCACCCATAATGATCACCTTTTTCCTATTTGCCTGGCTAATATGCTTATACATTTCATGGTATCCCCCACATGACAGGTCTATAGCAACACCCTACTAAATATTTCATTTTATTAGAATGCAAAACTGTAAAGTGAAAGAGTTGATTGTTTTAGCTGGAATGAATGATTTGAAAGGAGAAAAGTATGATATGAAGGATCATACAAAAGGGTTACTGAAAGTATCAAAAGAAAATAGTGAGAGAGTTAAGATAGTCAGTCTGTTACCATGGTATGACAGAAATGAGCTGAGAAAGGGCCATAATAGTGAATGAGTTGATATGTAGGTTATGCAGGAGGAATGATATGGATTTTGTGGATGTGTGAAGTGAGTATGACAGACAAAAGGACCTATACAAGAAGGAAGAATGGTTTTGCATCTGAATGGATCTGGTGTTCAGTCTGAAAAAAAAAAAGTGTTGTTGAATAAAGCAGAAGTGAAAGTGGATATGCATAATCAGGGAAAACTGGAGCTTCAGGGGAAATCTGTTGAGCAAGTACACAGATACAAGTGAGGCAATTGAGTGTAAGAATGTGCAGAAAATGCCTAAGTTAGTACCAGTGCTAGCAAATCAGAACGGGTTATAAAACGTAAGGATAGTGGTGGGCCTAAGAAGTTATTGCACTTTATGTACAATAATGCCAGGAGCATTTGGAACAAGTGTAGGAGTTTTTGACATTGGTTAGCTCATCCTGACTATAGGTATGGTTGACAGAAGATGATACAGTTAGTGAGATAGTGTGAAGGACATAGTGTTTTCAGGGAAGATAGAGAGAAAATAATGGGAGAGGAGTGTTATTGATAAAAACTGAAGAACTGCAATTAAAAAGAGTAGAAGTTCAACTGCAGCCCTGTGAAATTAGCACATCTGAGGTCATTTGGTGTGAGA